>NC_030826.1:27727500-28059399 GCF_001704415.2 Capra hircus | reverse complement strand
TCCAAATTTGCTGGCATATTGAGTGCAGCACTTTCACAGCATCACCTTTTAAGATTTGAAATAAACCTTAAACTGTGTCAGTTGTTTTCTGTCATACCTTTTCTCTAAAAGCACCATCCACACCATTCCTTTGTGCTTGCCCACCTGCTTGGACCTGCTGAGGGTTCCCAACTCACTCCTCCCGCCTCACCATCCTGGATATCTCTCTTTCCATAACAGTCCTTTTGGGGGTTCACTGCACACAGCCACATGATGGAGGAATGCCCCCCCAACTTGTACCTAAGCCCCAGATTTATTTATTTAGCTGTCTGGATTTTAGTTGTGGCATATGGGATCTATTTCCCAGGCCAGAGACTGAACCCGGAACCCCTGCTTTGGGAGCAGGGAATCTTAGCCACGAGACCACCAGGAAAGTCTCCCCAGGCTGGATTTAGCACAGACACCTAAGGCCCCTCCTGTGGGCTGCTGTCCTCTCTCCCTGCACTCGGCTGTGGCTCCTGGGGAGAGAGGAGGGGAACTCTGACCAGCCTTCCTGACCAGAGCTCGTGGGCTGACCTGGCGCCCCCGTGCGGCCACCTGCGGCTCTGCAGATGGTTTCTGGCCACCAAACAGGCTGTGGTCAAGTCGCCATTTTGACACAACAATGTCAGCTACGTTAGTGTTGCAGGAAGCGGGATCCCTTCCAGGGTCCAAGAGTGGACTCTTGTCCAACGCTGGGAAATGAGTAGTCCAAGGAGACACACATGCTTACCAAGCAAGAGACTATTGGGAAGGCGCTAGGTGGAGAGCAGTAGCGTAAGGGAACCCAGGAGGACTGCTCTGCCATGTGGCTCACAGTCTCAGGTTTTGTGGTGAGGGGTTAGTTTTGGGATTGCCTCTGGCCAGTCAGCTTGCTTGGCCCATGGTCTGACTCGGGTCCTTCCTGGTGGCACACGCATCTCTCAGCCAAGATGGACCCCAGTGCAGAGGATTCTGGGAGGCTGGTTGTCTCCACCCTGTGGTGGCCTCTCCCGAATTCTCCCGGTTAGTTTTATTGGAGCCTCTTGCTATGAGACCACTTAGGCAAGCACTTCTCATCCTGCCTGGCCAAGGTGGGTTGTGTCAGCCAATGGTTCCCTAACATAAGAACATTGGCTTTTGTTTCTCAGTGGTACAGGCAGTAGAGCATCTCAGGCCTCACTCCATCCCTGAATCAGATGCGCCTGGAGTACAGGGGATAATTGGCTTAGCAGTGAAGCTGGGCAGAGTTTGAGGGCATCAGGATGGGGAAGGATTGGGAGGTGCCTGGTCAAGAATGGAGTGGGGTTCAGAGCTGGAATTAAAGGGTGCCTGCACTATTTTGCTACAGAAAAAAAAATGCTGAAAATGAAAGCTGTATTTTTTTTAAGCAGTCAGCCTGTTATGCGCTCTCCCTCACTTTATCTGAGTGCCCATTTTAGGGAATAGAGAGTGGGGGGAGGGGCCAAAGAAGTATCAGGAGAGACAAAGGAACTGCACCATCTGTCTGAAGTTAGAGACCCTGAGAAGCTTGGAGTTAAGGGGTCCTCAAGGACCCCCGGCACCCCCCGCCCATTCTGGGTGCACCCAGACAGAGGCCTGGCCTGGGGTGGCCCACTCCCTGAGACCCCAGCCTCCGTACCTGGAATTCTGCTCCTGGGGAAGCTGTAGGGATCCCATGTCCAGTCATACCTGCCAGCTGGAGGACAAGTGGGGCCTGAGAGAGGTGGCCCAGCCAACCATGGTCTGGTGGCTAGGCCATATCTGGCCAGCAGACCACATCCTGTCTGCGGAGGGCCTGGTCCAACCCTCAGGTAGGGAGTGGGGGAAGTAGACTGGCCTCCCCGCATGTCCACAGAATCAGCTGACAAGGCCTCGAGGCTTGAAGGTCAGCTTGGGACGACAGTACCGTGTTCTGCCTGCTGGAGATGGGTGTCCAGGTGGGGCTACCCCGCGGCAGGTATCCACAAGGCTCGATCCTTCACTTCCTTTAAGCCTTTACTCAGAAGTCACCGTTCACTGAGGCTCCTCTGGTCACACTATCTAAAACTTCAGCCCCTCACCCAAATTTCACATCCACTCCCTGTTTTATTCTCTTCTCATTACTGTTATTTATGATACTGTACATTTCACTAATCTTGTTTATTATTTCCCCACCCCCTCTCATGCACACATACAAAGAGATGCCCTATAATATAAGCTGGGCTTCCCACGTGGCTCAGATGGTAAAGAATAAGCCTGAAATGCAGGAGACTCAGGTTCAATCCCTGGGTTGAGAGGATCCCCTAGAAAAGGAAATGGCAGCCCACTCCAGTCTTGCCTGGAAAATTCCATAGACAGAGGAGCCTGGCTGGCTACACAGTCCATGGGGTAACAAAGAGTTGGACACAACGGAGAGACTAACACTTTCGCTATAAGCTTTCACTTTCAATATAAGCTACATGGAGATAGGAATTTTAAAAATATTTGTTTGGCTGTACTGGGTCTTAGCTGCCACAAATGGGATCTAGTTCTCTGACCAGGGATTTTGAGAGCTGTTTTGAGAGCTTGGAGTCTTAGCCACTGGACCACCAGGCAAGTCCCCAAGACAGGAATTTTTATCTGTTTTGTTTACTACTGTACCCTAGAACTTAGAACAGTGCCTGGCACCTAGGAGGTACTTGGTAAATATTTAATTAATTCACTTATAATCAATTTGTAAGATGAAGCAACAAGATGAGATGGTCCCCAGGGTCCCTTCCAGCTCTGATTCCTTGTCCCTGTCATCACTTGTGTTCATTCAGTTGATCATTCAGCAGGTATTTACTGGAAGCCTCAATAGTCAGAATGACCCTCTCTCCCTGAGCCCAGGAAGTTAAGCCTTTGCTCAGCAGACCCCTAGCACAGAAGAGAAAGCAAGTCCTGCAGTGCCCACCTGTGTGTGTCACTTCTTTGGGTCCCGGATTCTCAGTGATGAGCTGGGATTAGTTGGGGAGTAGGGAGTAGGACACAGCCCGAGAATGGTGACCCAGGGTGGTGGTCAGGTCAGGGTGGCAGGGCTGTACCCTGGAGACGGAGCCTGCGGTGCTGGAGAGAGTGGTGCCGCTCTTTCAAAGAGGGAGGAACTCTTTCAAAACCTATTTCTATTAAGGGGAAAGGCTCTGGTGCTTTACCCTTAGCCTCTTTTTTTTTTTTCTTTTAAAGAATTTTTTTGATGTGGGCCATTTTTAAAGTATTTAATTTGTTACAGTATTGCTTCAGCTTTATGCTCTGGTTTTCTCACCCCGAGGCATGTGGAATCATAGCTCCCCAACCAGGAATGGAACCCACACCACCTGCTTTGGAAGGTGAAGCCCTAACCACTGGACTGCCAGGGAAGTCCTCCCCCTCACCTCTTTAGCACTCGCTAATCTACCTTTTCCAAAAGAGAAAGCAAGCTGCCAGCTCTAAAGCCTTGGCAGCCCATAGTACCTGGCTAGAATTTAAGAACAGAACTTTGTGATCATTCCCTGGTGGCTCAGATGGTAAAGAGTTGGCTTGCAATGCAGGAGAGCCGGGTTCGACCCCTGGGTCAGGAAGATCCCCTGGAGAAGGGAATGGCAACCCACTCCATGATTCTTGCCTGAAGAATCCCATGGACAGAGGAGCCCTGCGGGCTACAGTCCATAGGGTCGCAAAGAGTCAGACAAGACAGAGTGCTTAACACTTGTGATTATTATATTCAGCTTACTTATTTTCTATTTATGAGAAGTGACTGTAGCATTTTTACTTAGAGCAGCAATATAAAGTTTCCTTTTGATATAATTTTGAACCAAAGAAAAAGTGCACCGATTTAAAGAAAAGTAATGATTATAGGTGGTATGTCAAAGCAGTAATGGAGTGACATGTTTAGGAAATATGCAGCAAGTAATGTGTTGAGCACCTACTGGGCTGGCAGATGTAATAGGGGTTGGGGAGCTGTAAAGGAAACAGACAAAACTGCCGCCTTCCTGGAGGTTATATCCTAGTGACGGCAGAACAGTGATCCAGAATGCTTGGTGACATTCCTAGGAAGGTGGGCGTCAGTGTCATCCCTGGCCCCCTGGGTTCCCGGTAGCCAGCCATCCCCCCACAACAGGAAGTGAGGGGCCGAGGGGACCCCCCCCCACCAGCTGCAGAGAGCATCAGGCAACAGCGAGTCCCTGGATGTGGGGAGCAGAAGCTATCCTGGGGAAGTTCCTGCCGGTGTCCGGGGCAGAGGAGAGGTGCCACCGAGCAGTGGGTGCACCTCCGGACTGGGCGGAGCAGGGGCGGGAGGTGCTGGGCCAAGGCTCAACCTCTGATGCTCCTTCTCGGCAGGCCAGCTCCCGCCCCGCCCTGGAGGGCTATTTCCACGCCGTGGTGACAGCAGTGGAGCAGATGGCCAGAGAGCCCAGCCCTAGCCGAGAGGGCCACCTGGAGAGGCTGGAGGAGATTTACTGCTCGCTGCTGGGGCCGCCGCCGGCCGCCAGGGGGCGCTGCGGCGGTAAGAGGCAGGCGCCTGAGCTGCGGCTCGGGCACCTGCAGGGGGCGCCAAAGAGCAACTCTAAACTAGCCGGGAGCGGGCCAGTGTGGCTGAAGCAGGGGTGGGACACACAGCAGCTCCCAGGAGCCCAGGGCCTGAGGATGCTCAAGAACTTGAAGGTCCTGGGTTAATATGAAGGCGGGTAATTTGGTCATGATAACAGCTGACACCTACTGGGCACCTCCCTACACCCCAGTTGCTGTTCTCAGCAGTTTACATGGTGGTTTAGACTCTTTTATGCCGTGTCCGACTCCAGCGACCCTCATGGACTCTAGAATACTGGAGTGGGTTGCCATTTCCTTCTCCAGAGGATCTTCCCCACCTAGGGATTGAACCTGGGTCTCCTGCGTTGCAGGCAGATTCTTTACCGACTTAGCTACAAGGGAAGCCCTTGAAACAGTTTGCACAGATTAAATCAGTTAATCCTCACAGTAAACTACTTATGAAATAGAAAGCATTATCCCCATTTTACAGATGAGAAAACTGAGTTAGAAAGAGGCTATAAATCTTGCCCAAGGTCACCCACCTCCTAAGTAGCTGAGCTGAGATTCAAGCATAGGCCGTCTGGTTCTTAGGTGTGTGGTGTTAGTTGCTCAGTCGTGTCTGACTCTTTGCAGCTCCCTGGACTGTGGCCCACCAGGCTCCTCTGTCTGTGAAATTTTCCAGGCAGGAATACTGAAGTGGGTAGTCATTCCCTTCTCCAGGGGATCTTCATGACCCAGGGATCAAACCCAGGTCCCCTGCATTACAGGGGAATTTTTTCACCATTTGAGCCACCAGGGAAGCCCGTCAGTATAATAACCAATGTGCTTCCTGTGCAGAGGTCACAGGTTCAGTTCCTGTTCAGGGTACGAAAACCCCACATACCTCTCGGTGCAGCAAAAAAATAAGTATTCTGTAGTGCTTCTGATTACCGCATGGAAATACCTATTCATGAAGCTCCCCATCCACCCAACCCTACCCCCAATCCCAAAGCTGGGCCAAACCCTGGAGCAAACCTGGCTTTGCTCTTCTTGGGTACCACCTGCTAACTCAGTGGTAACTCTGCATTGGCAGGACAAGACCTGTCTGGACTGTCCCCACCATCTCTGCCATATCCAGACACCTGCTTCCCACCCAGACTTGCCCAGCACATCTTACTGACCAGCCAGCACCCCCGTTGACCCCTTGCTTCTAGGGGGCTGCATGAGACAGTGGTTATGGGCACCGCATCATGGGTAAAAGCATGGACTCTGAAGCCAGATTGCCTGGATTTAAATTCTGGCTCTGCCCCTTCCTGTCTGACCTCAAGCCAGTTACTTAACCTCTCTGTGCCACTGACTCCCCCTCTGTAGTGAAGATACTATTCCCTGTGACCTTGGGTCACTGGTAGCACCTGGTGAGACAATAAGTGAGGTGAGAACAGTAGTAAGTGTCCCGTGACCGTAGGTTGCTCTCCCCTGAGGAAGCTGCAGCCTTATTCTGGAGGGAGCCGTGCTCTGGGGAAGTTAAACCCTAAGGCTGCCCATTAGGTGTGCCCAGTGTGCAGCCAGTAAGGTCTGGGGAGGGAATGACTCCCAGGGCTGGAGTGTCAGGAAGCTTCTGGATGGAGGAGTGGGGATCAGCTGGCCCTGGTCTCATCCCTGGATGCAGGCTTCCCTCTGCACTTAGTACTTGGCCGTGAGTCTGTAAAATCCCCTACAGGAGCATCTATTGCACCCAAGCTCCTAGAGAAGACCCTGAGAAATCCAGAGGCCTCTCCCCCGGTCTGCTTGTGGACAGTGGGAAGGGCAGCGTGGTGGCAGCGGGGCTGGGGGTGGGACCGCAGTAGGAGGGGCCAACAGCGGGAGAAAAGGTTCTGAAGGATAAAGTGGACTCGCTTGAGAAGGGTCCTACAGTTCCAGCTAGGAAGTTTGCAGGAAGCAGGAGCCACTAGGCGTGCTTGGGTTGCGAGGGGACCAGGGGTGTTAGCTCCGATGAGCTGATGGAGGCAGAGAGGCAGGGGAGCTCAGCAAGGCCAGACATGGGAGGTAGCGGGTCTCTGCCATTTCCTCTGGGCACCCTGACAGGGGCTGGGGGCGGGGGCGGGGCAGAGAAGACTCCCACGACCCTCTCCTCCGTGGTCTCCACAGCCTGCTCCTTCCTTCAGGTGACCCCCTCCAGGACCGGGCGCTGAGTGTCCCTCTGCCCAGCCCCCGCATCACCTTCCACCTGTGGACTGACGAGGAGCAGCTCTGTAAGCGCCTTGGACCTCCATGGGGAGCGGGCTGGAAATCATGGGGGATATGCGTGTGTGTCTGTCTGTGCATCTGTGTGTTCACGTGTATGTCTCGGTGTGTGCGCTGGTGTCTGTGTGTCTGTGTGTGCACTGTGTGTGTCTGTCCCTGTGCGTGTCTGTCATGTGTCTGTGTGCGTGTTTATGCGCTTATGTGTCGTTTTGTGTCTGTGTGCCCTGTGTTCATGTCCCTGTGTGTGTGTCTGTGTGCCTCTGTGTGTGTCTGTGTGTTGTGTTGTGTCTGTGTGCCTCTGTGTGTGTCTGTGTGCCTCTGTGTGTGTGTCTGTGTGCCCCTGTGTGTGTGTCTGTGTGCCTCTGTGTGTGTGTCTGTGTGCCTCTGTGTGTGTGTCTGTGTGCGCTCTTGTGTGTGTCCTGTGTTGTCCTGTGGTCTGTGTTGTCTCTGGTGTGTGTCTCTGTGTTGGCTCTGTGTGTGTCTGTGTGTCCTCTGTGTGTGTGTCTGTGTTTGCCTCTGTGTGTGTGTCTGTGTGCCTCTGTGTGTGTCTGTGTTGTCTCTCTGTGTGTGTCTGTGTGCCTCTGTGTGTGTCTGTGTGCCTCTGTGTGTGTGTCTGTGTGCCTCTGTGTTTGTGTGTCTGTGTGCCTCTGTGTGTGTCTGTGTTGTCTCTGTGTGTGTGTCTGTGTGCCTCTGTGTGTGTGTCTGTGTGCCTCTGTGTGTGTGTCTTGTGCATCTGTGTGTGTGTCTGTGTTGTCTCTTGTGTGTGGTCTGTGTGCCTCTGTGTGTGTGTCTGTGGTTGTTTGTCTCGGTCTGTGTGTGTCTGTGTGCCTCTGTGTGTGGTTGTGTTCTGTGTGTGCCTCTGTGTGTGTGTCTGTGTCTGTCCTCTGTGTGTGTGTCTGTGTGGCCTCTGTGTGTGTGTCTGTGTTGTCCTCTGTGTGTGTGTCTGTGTGCCTCTGTGTGTGTCTGTGTTGTCTCTCTGTGTGTGTCTGTGTGCCTCTGTGTGTGTCTGTGTGCCTCTGTGTGTGTCTGCTGTCTGTGTGTGTCTGTGTGTCTCTGTGTGTGTTCTGTGTGCCTCTGTGTGTGTGTCTGTGTTGTCTCTGTGTGTGTCTGTGTGCCTCTGTGTGTGTGTCTGTGTGGTCTCTGTGTGTGTCTGGCCTGTGTGTGTCTGTGTGCCTCTGTGTGTGTGTCTGTGTTGTCTCTGTGTGTGTCTGTGTGCCTCTGTGTGTGTGTCTGTGTGCCTCTGTGTGTGTCTGTGTTGTCTCTGTGTGTGTCTGTGTTGTCTCTGTGTGTGTCTGTGTGCCTCTGTGTGTGTGTCTGTGTGCCTCTGTGTGTGTGTCTGTGTTGTCTCTGTGTGTGTCTGTGTGCCTCTGTGTGTGTGTCTGTGTTGTCTCTGTGTGTGTCTGTGTGCCTCTGTGTGTGTGTCTGTGTGCCTCTGTGTGTGTGTTTTTTTCTGTTGTTGTTCTGTGTGCTGGTCTGTGTGCTCTGTGTGTGTCTGTGTGCCTCTGTGTGTGTCTGTGTTGTCTCTGTGTGTGTCTGTGTGCCTCTGTGTGTGTGTCTGTGTTGTCTCTGTGTTGTGTGTTCTGTGTGTCTGTCTCTGTGGTGGTGTTCTGTGTCTGTTCTCTGTGTGTGTCTGTGTGCTCTGTGTGTGGTCTCTGTGTGTGTGTCTGTGTTGTCTCTGTGTGTGTCTGTGTGCCTCTGTGTGTGTGTCTGTGTTGTCTCTGTGTGTGTCTGTGTGCCTCTGTGTGTGTCTGTGTTGTCTCTGTGTGTGTCTGTGTGCCTCTGTGTGTGTGTCTGTGTTGTCTCTGTGTGTGTCTGTGTGCTCTGTGTGTGTCTGTGTTCTCTGTGTGTGTGTCTGTGTGCCTCTGTGTGTGTGTCTGTGTTGTCTCTGTGTGTGTCTGTGTTGTCTCTGTGTGTGTCTGTGTGCCTCTGTGTGTGTGTCTGTGTCCTCTGTGTGTGCTCTGGTGCTGTGTTGTCCTTTGTGTGTGTGTCTGTGTGCCTCTGTGTGTGTGTCTGTGTTGTCTCTGTGTGTGTGTCTGTGTGGTCTCTGTGTGTGTCTGTGTTGTCTCTGTGTGTGTGTCTGTGTGCCTCTGTGTGTGTGTCTGTGTGCCTCTGTGTGTGTGTCTGTGTGCCTCTGTGTGTGTCTGTGTTGTCTCTGTGTGTGTTTTGTCTGTGTGCTGTGTTGTCTGTGTGTCTCTGTGTGTGTCTGTTGTTGTTGTGTGTCTGTGCTCTGTGTGTTGTGTCTGTGTTGTCTCTCTGTGTGTGGTGTTCTGGTGTGCCTCTGTGTGTGCTGTGTCTGTGGTGTTGGTCTCTGTGTGTGTCTGTGTGCCTCTGTGTGTGTGTCTGTGTGCCTCTGTGTGTGTCTGTGTTGTCTCTGTGTGTGTCTGTGTTGTCTCTGTGTGTGTCTGTGTTGTCTCTGTGTGTGTCTGTTGTGCTCTCTGTGGTGTCTGTGTGTCCTGTGTTGTCTGTGGCCTGTGTGTGTCTGTGTGCCTCTGTGTGTGTGTCTGTGTTGTCTCTGTGTGTGTCTGTGTTGTCTCTGTGTGTGTCTGTGTTGTCTCTGTGTGTGTCTGTGTGCCTCTGTGTTGTGGTGTGTCTGTGTTGTGCTCTGTGTGTGTTTCTGTGTTGTCTCTGTGTGGTCTGTGTTGTCCTCTGTGTGTGTGTCTGTGTGCCTCTGTGTGTGGCTGTGTCTCTGGTGTGTGTCTGTTGTGTGCTCTGTGGTGTCTGTGTCTGTGTGTCTGTGTGTCTCTGTGTTGTGTGTCTGTGTTGTCCTCTGTGTGTGTGTCTGTGTTGTCTCTGTGTGTGTGTCTGTGTGCCTCTGTGTGTGTCTGTGTGCCTCTGTGTGTGTGTCTGTGTGCCTCTGTGTGTGTGTCTGTGTGCCTCTGTGTGTGTGTCTGTGTGCCTCTGTGTGTGTGTCTGTGTGCCTCTGGTGTGTCGTGGTCTGTGTGCCTCTGTGTGTGTGTCTGTGTGCCTCTGTGTGTGTGTCTGTGTGCCTCTGTGTGTGTGTCTGTGTGCCTCTGTGTGTGTGTCTGTGTGCCTCTGTGTGTGTGTCTGTGTGCCTCTGTGTGTGTGTCTGTGTTGTCTCTGTGTGTGTCTGTGTGCCTCTGTGTGTGTGTCTGTGTTGTCTCTGTGTGTGTGTCTGTGTGCCTCTGTGTGTGTGTCTGTGTGTCTCTGTGTGTGTGTCTGTGTGTCTCTGTGTGTGTGTCTGTGTTGTCTCTGACTGTCTGCTTGCGCATCTGTTGTGTGTGCCTGTGTGCATCTTTGTATGTCTGTTTGCGTGTGTGTGTCTGTGTTGTCTCCGTGTGTCTATGTATCCGTTGTGTGTGTGTGTGTGTGCTCCTTGCCCCTTGAGTTGTCTGCAGCATCCGAAAAGCATTTCTCTGTGTCAGAGCAGCCCTGTGCATCAGCCTCTGGTCACGTGTGTCCAGAAAGTGCCACACACCATGTTGATGCCAATAGACAGTGCATGCCCTAAGAAGGAGGCAGGCGCCAGAGAAGCTGTGGTTCCCGGAGCAGGAGGGGGCCCACACTTCCCCTCCATGCTGGTGTCGGTCCCCTTCCCCCCCAGGCCCTGCTCTTCTCAAGGGAGGGGGAAGTCAGAGGGGTAGGTTGCAGTGGGCAGTGTCAGCCTGGTGAACCAAGTTCCAGGTCCACACACCCTTTCACGTGCTGGGTTACTCTAGATGGGCTCAGTGCCCTCGGACCCTCAGTTTCCTCACGAGCAACAAAATGAAAGGCAATTGGAAAAGCCCGGAGGCCTCTCCAGGAGCCGATGCCCTGTTGTCTGTGTTCCAGGGGAAGCTGCCGGGGAGTGGGAACATGGGAGGGTGCTCATGAGCCCACGGGGAAGAGGGCTTCAGAGTCCAGAGACAGTGCGTTAGCTGATGTCTTTGCAGCAGGACTTCTCAGAGCCTTTTAAGCTGATGTCTTTGCGACAGGACTTCTCAGAGACCTTTAAGCTGATGTCTTTGCGACAGGACTTCTCAGAGACCTTTAAGCTGATGTCTTTGCTCTCGAGCCTTTAAGATGTTTACTTGTGGTATGAGTGTGTGGGGTTCTCAGTCTCTGTTTGCCACATAACCTCTGTTCCTTCTCGAAGCATCTCATGGGGCTTCTGTTCAGCTAACAAGTGTGTGGCAAACATGGAACCACCAGCCTCGTGGGTGAGGCCCAGCCAGCCTGGTGTCCCCTCCCCACCCTGACAGTCCCCTTGGTCTCATGTCCCAGGGAAGGAACTGGTGCTCTTCCTGCGCCCGCTAACCCAGCTGCGCCTCAGTGCAGACTTGGAGGCCTTGGATCTTCAGGGCCTCCTGCCAGACTGGGAGTTGGCCCGGGCATCCATGCTGTCCACCGACAGTGGCATCGTGCGGGACCTTCCACTGGCGGCCGACGAGCTGCTGACACCTGGCAGCCCCGAGGCAGAGCGAGCCGGGCTGCAGCGCAAGGGGGGCATCAAGAAGCGGGTGTGGCCCGCGGACATCATGATGCCCAGCAGCTGGGATGGGCCCCTGGGGCTGCACCGGAGGACTGGCAGACCCAGCGGGGATGGGGAGCTGCTGCCCGGCATCTCCCGGCTGCACACAGCACGGGTACTGGTGCTGGGGGATGACAGGATGCTGGGGCGCCTGGCCCGGGCCTACTGCAACCTCAGGTAGGGTCCCAGAGGGCAGCTGGGTAAGGTCGGGACACAGGTGGGCCTGGCCTGGGCTGATGAAGAATGGAGAAATGGGCTGGGGGAGGCCGAGACCAGGGTGGAATGGGGGGCGGTGATACACTGTGTTCCCCCCAAACCCCACACCCAGCCACCATGGAGCACCATGCTCCCTGCTTTACTGCACCCATTCTACAGATGAGAAGGCAGAGGCTCAGAGTGAGCAGGTCAATTGCCCAGAGTCAAAAAGATATTAAGTAACAGAGCCAGGAGGTGGAACCAAGTCTGTGGGAAGCCCAAACCCCTGCTCATGCCTGCGCTCTGTTCCCCCTGCCAGGAAGCGAGAGGCCCAGAGGTTCTGCCTCACCCCTCGACTCAGCCTGCAGCTCTACTACATACCCCTGCTGGCGCCCGAGGTGCTGGACTGGGTGGGGGCGGTTGGGAGAGGGGGGAACCTAGGGGAAGGGGTGGAGGGCAGGGTTGGGGGGTGAGCCCTGGGGAAGTGTTCAAGGGTGTCAGGAGGAGGAACTGGGGTCAGTCTTCCTTAGGATGCGGAGCTGGGCAAGATCTGGAGGGCTTCGATCACAGAAGCCACAGACATGGGCCCTAGGGGTGGTAGAGATGCCTTTTTACTGTGGCAGCCTGCCCATGACCCCACGACACCATGGCTGATTTCCTTTTGCTTGTCTGATGGAATCAGTGGCAAACTGATGCTCAAACAGGAGGGCCTCTCTTACACACACACACACACACACACACACACACACACACACACACACACACACACACACACACACACACACACACACACACACACACACACACACACACACACACACACACACACACACACACACTCCTACCCCTTCCTAGGGGGAGATGAAGCTGCACTGGCGATATTTCATTTCTATCGCCCACTCTACTTCTGACAGGGGATCCTTAAATTCAAGGCACTGCTTGTCTCTCCCCTTTAAGGCTAATAACCGTTTTTCAGTGTCCCTGGCAGGCATCCTTGGGAAGGGGGGTTCCAGCTTCACCTCAAGTATGAGACCCGTCTTCACGTGGTGCAGAAATCTAGGCCCCAAGAGCTTGAATAATTTGACCCGTTCCCAAAGCTAGTTCGTCTAGGACCAGTACGTGGGGACCCACCCCGCACCGAGCAGGAAGAAAGTGCCAGAGAGGGCCTGACCGGTCCGCCCTGTCCCCTTGTTCACAGACGTCTGCAGCATCCAGGCGTTCGGAGCTGGGAGAGTTGGCCGCTTTCCTGGGCCGCGCGGACCCGTGGTACGAGAGCATCATCAACACCCTGTGCCCCACCATCCACAAGCTGGCAGAGATGGTAGGGGGGTGAGGGGTAGTGATGGGAGGCGGGGGGCATTTTCTTGAATTTTGACCTCAAGAGTCAGCCTCAAGGGGCCCCACAAGGGAAAAAAGGCAGAAGAGGGGCCCTAAGGAGCTAGTGGCTATAATTTACTCTGTACCAGGCACCTTCTTGTCTGGACAGTCCCGCTGTGTGGAGAGGACAAGGGAAACACTTTTTATTCTTTATTAAAGTGTGTGGGCCAATGATATGCTTCTCATTGGAAACTTGTGAGTTTCCTGGGCCACTTTGCAACGGTTGCAACAGTTAACGTTCCTGAGCACGGCTCCATGCCAGGCACTGTTCCAAGCACTCCCACCTGCAGCCCTACCAGCTGGGTACGCGTGTTTGTCTACTTGCTATAGGCACCACATCCCCATTTTACAGATCAAGCAGCTGAGGCACAAAGAGATTAGGTCTCTTGTCCAGAATAACAGAATGAGTCCCACTTGGAATAAGGCAGCTTCATTCCGAAGCATGTTCTCTGAGCCACAAGCCATCGTGCTGTCCCCAGGCCCAGGCGGTGGTGAGGACAGGCATGTTCTCTGAGCCACAAGCCATCGTGCTGTCCCCAGGCCCAGGCGGTGGTGAGGACAGGCATGTTCTCTGAGCCACAAGCCATCGTGCTGTCCCCAGGCCCAGGCGGTGGTGAGGACAGGCATGTTCTCTGAGCCACAAGCCATCGTGCTGTCCCCAGGCCCAGGCGGTGGTGAGGACAGGCATGTTCTCTGAGCCACAAGCCATCGTGCTGTCCCCAGGCCCAGGCGGTGGTGAGGACAGGCAGGGAAGGGGCTCGTCTTTCACTGATTTGAAAGGCCTTCTGCTGTCGTATGTGCTGCAGACATTCTTTTCCCACTTTTTTCATTTCAGTCTTATCAGAAGTGGGGTTTGTTCTGACCTACAGAATTTCAAATATGTTTTTCCTTTATGGTTTCTGCCTTTGCAGCCATGCTTTGAAAGACCTTCTCCATTCCAAGATTAAATTCACTGATAATTTACTCTAACACTTTTAGCATCTAATTTTTTACATTTAGATAACCTGTCTGCAATTAACTTCAGTATGTAATTTTATTTTTTCCAAGTGTTTAGATTATTGTTGTAAAGCTATTTATTGGGTATACTATCAGCTTGAAATGCCACTTTTATCATTTATTAAAATTCTTACATATGCTGGAGTTTATTCTTTCTCAGTGATCTATTCATTTCTGTATAAATTTGCACTTTTATATTTTAAGATCTGGCATGATACATTTACCTCATTACTCTTCTTTTGCAAAACTTTTCAGACTATGTTTATTTATCTTTCCATATAAGTTTTAGAATTCCATTGTTGAGTCTGTTTTGGATTTTTCTTTTCTTTTGTTTTGCATACTGCAAGGCATGGGATCTTAGCTCCCCAACCAGGAATTGAACCCATGCCCCCAGCAATGGAAGCACAGAGTCCTAGTCACTAGACAGCCAGGGAATGCCTATCAAGTTTTATTTTTAATCTCGTTGAGATTTTGATTGAATTTTGGAGAATGACCTTCAAAACCTTTAGCACATTAAGTTACCCTCTGGGGGTGTGGTATAACTCTTCACTTCTTAAAGTCTTTATTTCCCTCAGGATCGGTGTTCAGTCTTCATTTGTATTTTTTTTTTTTTAGATTCCACATGTAAGTAATATCCCATGAAATTTGTCCTTCTCTGTCTGGCATACTTCCTTTAGTATGATAATCTGTAGGTCCATCCATGTTGCTGAACGTGGCATCATTTCATTCTTTTCTGCGGCCAATATTCCACTGTATGTATGTGCCACAGCGTCTTGGTCCATTCATCTGTTGATGGACATTTAGGCTGCTTCCATGTCTTGACTATTGTAAATAGTGCTGTTATGAACACTGGGGTGCTGGATGGACCCTTTTGATTAGGGGTGGAAATCAGCCGGCAGGAAAGGCTTGGACAATGCTGAAGAAACAGCGAGGTTAGTGCAAGGCAAGGGGCACGAGGGGGTTTTGGAGTTTCTCTGTAAAGAAAGTGGCAGCTCCCGCAGCAGTGCGGAGGGAGCTGGCTGAAGACAGTCTCCCTCCCTCCCTCACAGCCTCTCTCCCTGGACACATCCCAGACCGTAGACCCCTTCATCCTAGATGCCATCACCTACTATGTTCGCATGGGCACCCAGCCTGTCTATTTCCAGATCTACACGGTCAAGGTAAGCTTCCCACCTGGGGCTCCAATGAGGCCATGGCAGCCTGTTGGACTCCAGGACCCCACAACCTAAATACCCTGGCTCCGGGGAACCAGGGGACCAGGATGCAAGTCATAAACTCATCCAGACATTCTTTTTTTTTCCCCTATATTTATTTATTTTATTTCCTTGGCCATATCAGGTCTTCCTTGCTGTACACAGGATCTTTCGTTGTGGTTCACAGACCCTCTAAGTTTTGGCCCATGGGCTTAGTTGCTCCTCGGCATGTGGGATCTTAGTTCCCCAATCAGGGATCGAACCCATGTCCTCTACATTGCAAGGTGGGTTCTTAACCACTGAACCGCCAGAGAAGCCCCCCATCCAGACATTCTTGGTTGTTGACTTTATCTTCTTCCTCTCCGGATAAGTAAGATAATCATTAACTTCTAACACCTCAAGTTCAAGCAGAAGCAGACTTCACGCAGAAGGACTCTTTGTCCTTTCATCCTCCCCATCATCCTTGCCAACCTCACCTCTTGCAGCAACTGCCCTCACCTCTGCTCTGCTCACCCCATTACACGATCAAGTGCTTCTCCTGGGTGCTCCTGCGATGCTCCGGGCCACGCTCTGGCACCTCACTTTGTTATGTACCTGCAGACGCCAGTGTGCCGCCCCACCAAGACTCTGAGTCCCCTGAGATGAGACTATACTTTGTTCATCTTGAGCCTCCTGCCAGCAGCACAGTAAACTGTGTGTGTGTGTGTGTGTGTGTGTGTGTGTGTGTTTGTGTGTATCAGAGGATGGGTCAGTGTGGGACTGGCTGTGTGCAGTGGGTATAGAGTTAGAGGCAGTGTGAGGTAGTGAGAAGTTCATGGTTCGCCTCCTGGTCCCTCTGCATGCTCGCTGTATGATCACAGCTCCCTTCACCTCCCTCACATTGATTCTCCCCACTTTTTTTTTAAATATTTATTTTAATTTATTGACTGCATTGGCTTGTGGCACACGGGCTCTCCTCTTGCACTTCCAGAGCATGCAGGCTTAGTTACTATGAGGCATGTGGGATCTTAGTTCCCTGACCAGGAATTGAACTCATGTCCCCTGCACTGCAAGGTGGACTCTTAACCCCTGGACCACCGGGGAAGTCCCCCTCCCCACCTTTTGAAAAAATGACTTTATGTACTCATTTATAGGCTGTGCTGGGTCTCTCAGCTGTGCTGGCTTTTCCTGAGTTGCAGTGACCGCGAGCTGCAGTTTGCAGGCACCTCACCGCAGTGGCTTCCCTTTTGCAGAGCACAGGCTCTTGGGTGCATGGGCTCAATAGTGATGGCTTGAGGGCTCCAGAGCTCAGGCTCAGTAGCTGTGGCACACAGGCTTAGTGGCTCTGTGGCATGTGGGATCTTCCCAGACCAGGGATCGAACCCATGTCTTCAGCATTGGCAGGCGAATTCTTTACCACTGAGCCACCAGGGAAGCCCCATTTTCCCCATTTATAAAATGGGGAAAGTAATCTTCATCACAGGGTTTTTGTGAGCACTCAAATGAGTAGAAAAATATATTAAACGATTGATGGGGGAAGATGATGGCAAGGCAGTCAGCACATGGAAGATTCTAGGACAGTGGTGGGAAATTCAAAATCCCACATCCCGGGACTTCCCTGCTGGTCCAGTGGCTAAGACTCCACTCAGGGGGCCTGAGTTCGATCCCTGGTCAGTGAACTAGATCCCACATGCTGCAACTAAGACCCAGTGCAGCCAAATAAGTAATAAATAAGTAAATATTTTAAAAACATCCTGGGCTGTGGGGGTTACTGGGAGCTGCCCCTGGCAGGGACAACATCCCCCAGCCTCCCTGCCCCCCGCAACCTCCCTCCAGATCTTCTCTGGTGACCTGAGCCAAGACCCTGCCGAGGACATTTTCCTCACCGAGCTCAAGGTCAAGATCCAAGACTCCAAGTTCCCCAAAGGTGAGCATCTGTCTCCCCTTTCCCAAAGCTCAGCCAACTCAGCTTCCTCAAGGCCCACTTCCAGAAAGTCCTCCCACCTCTCACGGCCCCATCGCACCCCTTCCTTCCCACCTCTGCTGAATACCAGAGTGCCCTGTCCCCTGCAGGCTCGCCCAGCCCTAAGGGCATCCTGGTCCCCCCCTGAGATGCAGCCTTTCGGCTCTGGAACAGATGCAGCTTCACCTGGGCCTTGATGAGGGAGGGATAGGGCCTCCCACCTTCATTCAGCCTCTTCTCTTCCCACAGATAGTTTTTCACCCCGGAGGAGAGGCGTGGCTGAGGGTCCAGGGGCTGAGCTCTCCATCTGCTACCAGAAGGTCAGTGGGCATGGCGCCGTCAGGAGGTGGCCAGAGGTACCACTGGAGGGAGGCACGTGTCAGGAACATGGTGGGGGAGAGTGGGGAGCAGACAGAGGGACCTTCTGACCTTCCTTTGACACAGCCCCCAGTTTCCCGACCTCCAGAGCGTTTTGCAGGGATGGGTGGGTTATGACTGGCCTTCCATATGGACAAGGAGGCCATCTGATGTAAGGAACAGGGTGCTGTCCCTTTGTTCAAAAATACCCTCCTCCCTAGCTGACCAGATGCATTGGAGTACAGTCCTCAGTCTAAAGGGAGGAACGTGCCCCCAGGATTGAGTGCTCTGAGCCTTCGTCCTCTGGTTCCTTACTGGACGTTAGCTTAACTGGTGCTCAGGGCAGTGGCAGGAAGCAGAGAAGGAGGGGTGGGGAGACAAGCAGACTGTTGATGTGGGGATGTGTGCCCTGTCCTGAGGACCCCTTCTGTCCCTGCGTCCCCCTCCCCAGGCCCTGCTCAGCCACCGGAACCAGGAGGTCACCGTCTCCCTGCGGGCCACTGGGCTGGTCCTGAAGACCCTTCCAGCCAGTGACACTGAAGGTGAGGAGCTGGGCAATCAGGGAAGCTGGGGCGGGAGGAGGAGAGAGGGTGGAGGGCCAGAGATGGAGGGAGCAGGGGAAGGCAGCCTCCTTCCCCGTCCCTGGGAAAGCAGGAAGATGGTCCAGCTCCCACTCATGCCAGGCCCAGGGCTGGGCACCAGGCTGCCTGGCGAGGCCCAGCCCGGCCCTCAGGTGGGCCATCATCAAGCCGCCCAGGGTGACGCTCCCCTGCATGAGCGGGTACGGGAAGGGGTTAAAGCGGGAAGGGGCGGTGGTCACGGTGGGTTCATGTCCTTAGGACATGGCATCTCCTTCCCTCCTTCCCTCCAGCTGCCCTCCTTCCCTGGAGGCCCATCCACAGCCCCAAATCTCACCCTTCCCAGTTTCAGGGCCCATCTACTGCACCCCCACTGCTGCGCCCGACACAGACCACACGTGCCTGAGAGTTAGTGTGACAGAGATTGTGAAGACCTCCAACTTGGCGGGAAGGTCCTTCTCTGTAAGTCCTGGGGAGGACGGGAACCAGGGATATTCACACAGGGTAGGGTGAATCAGAGAAGAGAGCCTGGGGAGGGTGTGCAGAGAAGAGGGAGTGAACCCCGAGCCTTTGTGAGCCCCTGCTGTTGGAACCAGTCTTCCTGTTGGGAAGAATCTGATTTCCAGTCTGTTTGAAATACTGAGCACCCACTGGCCCTCTTCCAGGGCCCTGGACCTCAGACACACACAGATAACTACAAAATGCACCCGAGTCCTGTATGCCCTGCTCACAGCAGCCAAAACAGCAATGGCCCAGCCTCTGTGTTTGTTTGTTTTTGGCTGCACTGGGTCTTCATTGCTGTGCTTGGGCTTTCTCTAGTTGCAGTGAGCAGGGGCTATTCTTCCTTGTGGTGCTTGGGCTTCTCGCTATAGCGGCTTCTCTTGTCACAGAGCACAGGCTCTAGGGCACGTGGGCTCAGTAACTGTGACCCACGGGCTTCGTTGCTCCGTGGCATGTGAAATCCTCCCGGACCAGGGATCAAACCTGTGTCCCCTGCATTGGCTGAGGGATTCTTAGCGACTGTAGCATCTGAGAAGTCCCAGCAATGGCCCCAGCCTTTGACCAAATAAAGCCAGCCCATGGCCCTGCCACTGCCCTTTGCCCTTTGCTCTTACTGATACTCATAGAGATACAGACATAGGACCTGCCCATTTTCTCCCTATCTGATGGCCACTCTGGATGTCACTGCCCTAGTCAGTTGGGCTTGGAGTGCATGATTACACCTGAACCATGTTGTCAGAAAGCCTGAACTCCCCCCTCACCCAGGCAGATGCTCCCTTTAGGTCAAGCTGCCTAGGAGGTCTGATGCCCAAGTGTCTTGAGTGCTTCTGTGACATCCTGCATCCCTGCAGGTCAGGATATCTTATCACTTCCCACCTCATCCTAGCCCTGGGCATTACTCGACCCTTTCCTCTGGACTCTTTTTCCTAAATCAGCTCCTTAAATAGATAGTGTTCTCCACGTTGGTCCATGACCCACTTCTTTTCTTAGCTCCTGGGCTATCAAAGCTATGTCTGTGGCTTTAGTCCAAGTTGTTCAGGGCACCCACATCTTTATCTCCTGCTCTGACATTCACCTCTGAGTGTCTGACCCCTAAGTTAGCATGAGCTGGGTGTCCCACAACACCTCAAACTCAAGATATTCAAAACCGAAGCCAGAGCTTTCCAGTAGTGGAGTTCTCTAGAGCCAGACTGCCTAGACTCAGATCTTGGGGCTCTTATTTACCAGCTATGTGACTCTAGGGAAGTGTCTCCAGTTTTCTGTGCCTCAGTCTTACTGTCTAGAAAATGGGGATAATAATGGTAGCTACTTTATCCGGTTGTTGTGAGGACTGAATGATGGTGACATGTAAAGGTTCTAGGAGAGCACTTGTCCAAGGCAGAGCTATATACGTGGTACGGTATTATTTAGTCGCTCAGTCGTGTCGGACTCGTTGCAGTCCCATGGACTCTGGCCTGCCAGGCTCCTCTGACCAAGGGATTTCCCAGGCAAGAATACTTGAGTGGGTTGCCATTTCCTTCTCCAGGGGATCTTCTCAACTCAGGGATCAAACCAGTGTCTCTTACATCTCCTGCATTGGCAGGTGGATTCTTTACCACTGAGCCATCTGGGAGGTCCCATATATGTGTTAGCGGCTGTTGTTATTTCATGCCCTCCTCCGCTGTGTCCATCTCCTGCCCAGTGAGGCCATCATTAACCAGTCACCTTTCCCAGAAACCTGGGAGTCAGCTCAGATGCCTTCTCTTCCTTACTTCCCTTTGTTTGCTGGTGTTCCCTCTCAAATGCTCTCATGCCCCTCCCTTCTTCTCCATCCTCTTTTTGGTCCAGCAAGGTTGACCAGCTGTCCCAGTTTGCTGGGACTGGAGAGTTTCCTAGGATTTGAGGCTCTTGGTGCTAAAATTAGCGAAAATTCTAGGCAAACTTGTCATTCTTAGGCCAGATTTTTCATCCACCTCCTTCTGGACAAACTCAACAGCCCCCCGTTGTCACACCAGTGCTCCTTCAGTCCACCCTCCACACTTCTGCCCGTGTGATCTTTCTAAAACAGACACATCACTCCGTGCTTAAAACCCCTTGATCATCTTCCTCTCCGCAGGCAGAAGGGTGGAAGAACTTCAGTGTTGCATAGCTTGGTTCCTCTTCCTCTCCATTTGCAACCCCAGCCAGCCCTGCACACCCTTGACACTGGGTTATCTGTGATACAAAACCTAACCTGGGTCCTCTCGCCCAGGTGCAGTAAAGCCAGTCTCCTGACACTGGGTTGTGGTGAAGAGCAGTGTAGCTTTTGTTGCAGGTGCCAAACAAGGAGTCCAGGGCAGCTGATGCTCAAAACCACTGACCTCCCCAAGGAGTTTCAGCAAAGCACTTTTAAAAGCCAGATGAGGGAGGCGCATCCTAGGGTATGTGATCAGCTGGTATACAATTCTATGATTGGTTGATGGCAAGGGAACGGAGTGATGTCATAGGCGTTAACACCATCAATCATTAGGTGCCAGTAGGTCTGGGGGCTACGTGCTCATGATTATGTAATTAATAATTATCATGTAGTTAATTTCTTCCATTGGTGATGGTTTTAGCATCTGTAATAAAACAACTCAGGAAATGTGCATCAGACACTGTGATCTAAGTACTTCAGAGAGGAGCTGAAGCAGAGGATATGGGGGAGGGGCCTGTTCCCAGGAAGGCCCCATAGCACCCTGCTCAGTTACATTTGGAAGTGTGCTGGCCATCCTTCCTCTGTGCCTCACTTGGCCTGAAACCCCGTTCCTCCTTTTCTCTTCCCTGTCCTCCTTTAATAACCTCTTTCTCTTTCAAGATTAAACTAAGGTGTCATTTCCCCCAGGAGGCCCTTCCCTGCACATCCTCCACCCCTCTCCCCCGAGAGCTACGTCCCCATGTCTGTGCCAGCTGCCACCCTCCCCCCACCCCCCCGCAAATCCTGGGGACATGGCCATGGCAGCATTTGCAAAACTATCAGTGATGTGATCCCAAGGCCTCTGTAGGGCTCAGGCCCTTCTCCACCCTCCCATCATTCAGTGTGGGAACGGCTCACAGCAGGAGCTCTCCAGATGTCTCCTGATCCAGCCTCCACCTCTGCAGGATCTCACCCCTAACTAGAGCTCCCTTTTTCTGGGGCAGCCTCTGCCCCGGAGGAGCCCTCTACAGGCTGAGAGCTCTGTACTGAGCTGAGATTTCCAGACAGGATGCTCTGTGTTTGAGCTTCGAGTGCCAGGGTGGACCTATTTCCTTTTCATATATTTCCTCTTTCAAAGTCAGTTCCTTACAACGGTTTCTATTTTGAATGACCTCTTTAAATAACCTGGTTGTGGGACTTTTGAAAATCTAAACACCGCAGTGAGTTCCCTTTCATCTACAAGGTAGTTGCTAATAGTAACATATTTTTGCTCTCAATAGGTGAGAAAGAAAAAGCACAGAGAGATTAAGAATCATGTCCAAGGTCACACAAATAAGAAGTGGCAGAGCCAGGATAGGAACCCGGGTGCTCTGGGTGTGGAGTCTCTGACTCTCTTCCTGGGAGATTCTTGCACACCCTGCCCAGAGACTTCTGGCAGCCAACCCTCCCAGTCCACAAAAGTCTGGCAGAAATGCCCGGATGAGCCTGACCTCCCCAGGTTTAGTCTCTGCTTGCATGCATACATGCCCAGTCATGTCTGACTCTTTGCAACCCTATGGCCTGTAAGCCCCCCAGGCTCCTCTCTCCTTGGGATTTTCCAGGCAAGGATACTGGAGTGGGTTGCCATTTCCTCCAGGGGATCTTCCCGACCCCAGGATTGAACTTGCATCTCCGTCATCTCCTGCATTGGCAGGCAGATTCTTACCACTAGGCCACCTGGGAAGCCCTTCAGCGCTGTTGTGAAAGTGAAAGTTGCTCCGTCGTGTCCGACTCTTTGTGACCCCATGGACTATACAGTCCCTGGAGTTCTCTAGGCCAGAATACTGGAGTGGGTCGCCTTTGCCTTTCTCCAGGGGATCTTCCCAACCCAGGAATTGAACCAGGGTCTCCTGCATTGCAGGTAGATTCTTTACCAACTGAGCTATCAGGGAAGCAGTTCCCTGCAATTTGACAGCAGGAGGACAGATCAGCCCTGCCTACAGTGGTGACCTTATGAAAAATGCCCAGGCCTTGGTTGGACTCCAGACCGCTCAGATCAGAATCTCTAATTTTATGTTTGGGAAAGGCGGTTCTGTGCTTGAAAGAGGTGGAGACTAAGGCTCTAGGATCTAGTGTTCCATGGTGGTGGATCACCCAAAGCTGCTGTCCACATGTGGAAGTGGCCAGTGACCAGAAAGGCCCTCAGAGCCCCGTCTGGAACCCAAGATGCTCCACCTTCTCTGAGAGGGGGAGGGGCCTCTCAGGAGCAGCAACCCCCTGCCCCACCTCCGTGCTCCCCAGGTCACAGGTTGGAGGGCTGCCTCAGGGCTGTTTTCTTTTGGTCCTGGGTGCATTTTCGAAGAAGCCACAGGGCTTTGGGTTTCGATGGCGGGGTTTCCTCCACCCCTACCCGGGTTTCCCAAGCAGAGGATGGATCCCTCCTGCCTGTCACTGGTCCCCTGGAACAAACTGATACAGGCCTGGTCTCACTCACAGGGGAAAGTTGCCACTTTCTAGACCTTCTGTCTCTGCCCCAGGGAAATGATCTTGTATGCAATCCAACTAATAACTGGGGTCAGGGCTTATAAAAACCTGGAAGTATCCCCCAATTCCACACATAACACGCCTGTCATATAGGAGGTGCTCAGGTCACTGGAGCACCTGGAGGGTCCAGCTGCAGCATCCCAAGTTGTTTTTTAAATTAAGGACAACAGATTGGAAAAAAGAACTGCACAAATGATGGGCAAGTCAAGGGCCAGGGCAGCCTGGAAGCACTTCCTGCGGGGCTGTCACTGCTCAAGAGTCACTTGTAGAAAGAGAGGCGGGGGCCCGCATGAACAGGGCAGGAGGTGTTGGCTGGGCCATCTGTTACCAAGGTGACGCTCCCTGAGCTGTTTCTATTGCAGGTGGTGACAAACACCTTCCGGACAACCAACATCCAGATCCAGAGCCAGGACCGGAGGCTGCTGACCCTGTCACTGGACAAGGACAGCTGCCGCACGTACAGGGATGTGGTCAGGTGAGGTTGGGCTCCATGGCAGCCAGCCCCTCCCCCTCCTGCCTCGAGCCCTGAACACCTTGAAGGGGGTTTGGATCCTGTGCCAGGCAGCTGTCCCGGATAGGTATGGACTCAGGTGATGACTTGAATCCAGGCAAAAGAGCACTTGAGTGGCTGAAGGTGGGCAGCAGCTGAGATTACACTGTTCCAAATCTGTTCTACAGACGCTCAGCCTGCAGCCCTTGACCCATCCCTGAGGCTGGCACTGCGCCCCACTCCCCCACAAATACACACACACATACACAGGCTGCTTCTTCTGAGGCAGCTATGCTGCAGTTAATGTGACACTTACTGGGGTCACCTGGGAGGTGTATTTGCATCAGGCAGGCACACAGAGTGACCCACCTGGGCACGTCCTCTGCCTGTGTTCACCCCAGTATGCTCTTTCTCATTTTGACTCTTCCTCAGCTCTCATCGGCCCCTCCCCCTTATCTATACCAGACAATAAAGGGTATATTTTAAAGGTATATTGTCTATACCTTTAAAATGCCCAGACAGATCTGACCCCTGAGATGGGTCTCCTGAGCTGGCCTCTCTCTGCCCATAGGTTTGAGGTTGCTCCCTGTCCAGAGCCGTGTTCCAGGACCCAGCAATCCAAGGTGCTGGGGCTCAGCTCCCACCAGCAGGAGATGGAAAGGAACAAAGCCAAGGCTAAGCCTCTGCTGATACCCATCAACACGTTCTCTGGCATCGTCCAGTGAACCCGAAGGGGAGTCCGAGAGTGGCGGGCTTGAGAGAAAGGATACACCACCCGTCCTGCCACAGTGGCTAGAACAAGGTTCCCTGGGGCAGCTTCCAGCCACATCTAGAAGCCGGCAAGTGCAACGGAGCCCAGGACAGGGGTGATGGAGCAGCCCCCACACAAAGGCCCAAGGAGGCCGTGACCAAGCTGTGCACACAGAACCCAGCTCCTCAAGCCTGCGTCCACTCCTGCATGAATTTCCAGTTCCTGCCTCTCCCACTATCTTCTCCCACTCAGGCTGAAACCAAGATGAGAGCTGCGGTCCGGGCCAGGGCCCAGCAGCCTGGGGAAAATAGGAAGCAAGCAGCGGCAGCCACAACCCTCCCTTCCCGCCCAGGCTATTCCCTTCAGCCTTGTCACCACTCCCAGGCGGGCGTCTCTCCCAGGTGAGACGACATGTTAGATTCAGTAAATGCACACTAAAGTCTCTCTGCTTTCATCTGATATCCAGCAATACTTGTATGTTATTTCATTTAAATTTTTTCTTTTGGGCCACCCTGCATGACCGGCTTCCCTGGTGGCTCAGACGGTAAAGCGTCTGCCTGCAATGCAGGAGACCCGGGTTCAATTCCTGGGTTGGGAAGATCCCCTGGAGAAGGAAATGGCAATCCACTCCAGCACTCTTGCCTGGAAAATTCCACGGACTGAGGAGCCTGGTAGGCTACAGTCCATGGGGTAGCAAAGAGTCAGACACGACTGAGCGACTTCACTTTCACCCTGCATGACACGTGGGATCTTAGTTCGCCAAGCAGGAATTGAACCTGCACCCCCTGTAGTGGAAGCACAATCTTAACCACTGGACCACCCGGGAATTCTCAGTATGTGTATTTTAACAGACAGCGGAGGCACGACTTAGTCTAACCTGATGAGTCCGTTTAGCTAGGTGAGAGCTTGGTGAAACGTTCCCTGATGTGTTCTGTCCACCTGCCCAGCTCCCTCCTCATTCACGTTCACTGAGGGCCTCCTGACCAGCGCTATTGCCAAAGTGGAGGTGGGAATGCAAGTTCGTTTCAGAGGAGCCAGAGATTAAAGACATCAGATTTCGTGGCTTTGAGTTCAACAGCGTATATCTAGATGTTAAGTTCATACCTATCACCTGGGCATGGTGACTCTGGGATGGAAGAGTCCCTTCCAAGTTTGGGACCGAAGAGTAGAGAAGTAGGCACTTCTCTTGTGGCCTTAGTGCCCCAGGAGTGGGGGGCAAGTCTGAGCACATTCTCAAAGCCTAAGGAGATGGTGTAAGAGGGGCTGCCTGGGGTGGTCAGGCAGATGGGCCCAAGAGTAGCCGTAAAGAGAGCCCCTGTGCCTCTGTGGGCATGGGGAGCCGGTAAGGTTTTTCCCAGATAGCTGAATGCAGACAAGCCCAAGGGGTCTCACTGTGAAAGGGAAGAGGTGCAGCCGTGAGGTGGCAGCAGGGACCCTAGGATACGGACTGCGGATATCTTGATGGATACCACATGGCAAAGGCTCTGCTGCTCATTGGCTGCTACTGCTGCTGCTGCTAAGTCGCTTCAGTCGTGTCTGACTCTGTGCGACCCCAGTGACGGCAGCCCACCAGGCTCCCGCATCCCTGGGATTCTCCAGGCAAGAACACTGGAGTGGGTTGCCATTTCCTTCTCCAGTGCATGAAAGTGAAAAGTGAAAGGAAGTCGCTCAGTCGTGTCCGACTCCTAGCAACCCCATGGACTGCAGCCTACCAGGCTCCTCCATCCATGGGATTTTCCAGGCAAGAGTACTGGAGTGGGGTGCCATTGCCTTCTCCGGCTGCTCATTGGCAGTCGACCCTAAACAGCTAAGATGGAGAGGTCAGTGAATGTGCAGTCCTCCACTGAAGCTCTCCCATGAGGAGCCCAGGGAAGAGGGGGGAACTAGGAACAGCCCTGAATGTGACTAAGGTGACTTTAAACTGGAAATGACTGGCATCACTGAACATGGCTAGATTTTTTTTTTCTGTCATTGGGGTGATGTTAATTGATTCATACCAATTTGCGCAACAAGTACTAGATTCTTGAACTAAATGTTTGCAGGATTTACTCAGAGTTAGGGAGGGCTCTGAGCCTTCCCTCAACAATTTCCCCACCAGTTTACAAAGAAAGCACGTCGTAAACCAAATTCTGCTGCACATTCAGGTATGCATTGGCAAGTAGCCCCTCATCCTCACCCCCAGCCAAATTAGCTGCTCTGAACAAATCTTGCTTGGAAAATTCACGGAACAGCTCTTGTTGAACACTGGGCCATCCCGGAGTAAAGGCTGCTATTCCAAAGGGTTTGGGCTGCTGGAATCTCTGGATTCTAATACTCTGTTCACCAAGGGAGGAAATGCCTCAAAAAAAATTATAAACAATCCACGTGACATGCGAAATTTTGCCAATATCTTTCGGGATAATTAATAAATCCACTTCCGTTGATGTAAAATTGTTCACGTGCTAGTATTACTGCCTCTGGAGTGACTTTTGGATGAAATGTTAGCTAGCCACCCCCGGAGTGTGTATCCCCAAATGGACAACAAAGCACTCTTAGGGATAATTTAAAACCATCCAGGGACTTCCCTGGTGGCCCAGTGGTAAAGACTCTGTGCTTCCAATGCAGGGGGCACAGCTGGATCCCTGGCTGGGGAACTAAGATCACACATGTGGCCCAAGATAAAAACCGATCCAGGACATACATAGTGTTGGTGGAGTAGGGGTGTGCTGGAGGGCTGCCTGGAGGAGCTGCCACCTCAAGTCTGCCTTCAGCTGTCAGTCCCTCTCAGGGGATGTCTCCACTGGAGGAAATTGTGTTGCCTAAAAGTCATGCCTCTTCCAGGGGCAGCTCACATCCAATCAGACTGTTCTAGGCCCTGGGGACAAGAATAGCACTTTGATTCTGATGGGAGAGAGACAGTCAACAAGATAAACCCCTGAAATAGAAGCCAGTAGTGTGTCTGACAGGGACACTGCTGTGGAGGGAAATAAGCAGGAAGGTGACCAAGTGAGCCTGGGGAAGGGGCAGGACTTGTCAGGGAGGGTGGCAGGGACGGTTCCTGAGGGGGAACCGGATGGTCCTTAATCAGGGGGCCAGTGAGTAAACACCTGAAAGGCATGAAGTGGGGGCGGGGTGTCATATCACGAATTCATTCTCGCTCGCCAAGTTTTCCTTGCCTCTAGAAGTTCAGGGAGGTAACTCAGCCTCGCGGGCGACGTGGGGCCCTGAGGGGCGGCCTGGAGCGCACCCCGCAGGCCCCAGCCCTCAAGCCTCCCGCACCTGCGCACGCCCCGCAGGTGCGCCCCGCAGGTGCGCAGCCCCCGCCCCCGAGGTGCGGCGGCCTCCGGGCGGGGCCACTTCCGGGCCGGTGGCCGGACGTGGGGGCGGGGGCGGCCGTTGACCCGGTGACCGCGGCGCCGCCGGAGGCTGGAGGCGCCCTGCGGCTCGCTCCCCCGCCGCCCTCCGGGGGACAGGACGCGGCGGCCGCCGCCCGGGTCTGAGGGAGCCGGGCAGCCATGAGCGCCAACCCCCAGTGGGACATCAGCAGGGCGCTGAGGGTGGCCAGGCTCTTCCACCTGGTGTGTGGAGTCCGGGATGCCTGCGTGACCCCGTTCCTGACCCTCTACCTGCGGCAGCTGGGCCTGGCCGCGCCCTGGGTGGGCATCCTCATGGGAACCAAGCACCTCATCGCTGCCTTCTGGGCTCCCTTCTGTGCCTTCCTGGCCAGAAGCCACCAGAAGCGGAGGGTGCTCATGACCGCCTCGCTTCTGGGCTCGGCGGGGGCCAGCCTGTTTATGGTCCTGGTGCCGCCCCTGGACAGAGACCCAGGGCACCGCCGGTGTGATGGAAGCCACAGCTTGACCGCCGAGGGCCCACCACCGGGGGTCGCACTAACTGTGACTGTCACCTTGGCCTCAGAGCCAGCCTCCAACTCCCCAGCGGGGGTGCTCAGCCTCCCAGGGGCGAAGAGTTCTGGGGTCGCTGGAACCCGTGGCTTCGGAGAAGGGCCTGGGGAAAGTGGCCAAGAACCTTTCAGTTATACACCGGGCTCCTCCGTGGGCTCCACCCAAGGAACCAGGAACAGATCTGGAGTTCTCCTCCATCCTGACACTCCAGGAGTGACAGGTTCTCCCCGCGAAGGTGCTTTTAGAGTGGTCAGTCCGCCACTCCCTCTGTCTGCTGGGGGCACGGCCCTGGCAAGTCCAGCCAACCAGTCGGCAGCCGAGGGGGACGGCAGGGCCCTCGGCCTCTCCTTGGAAGGGCTGCAGTGGACTTTCATCCTCTCGCTGGGCTCCGTGGTGCTCTGGGAGCTGCTGACATCCCCTCTGGAGCAGGTGGCTGACGACAGCCTCTATGAATACCTGGATTTTGTGGACGCCACTGACCGCTACAGAAGCCTATGGGTGTGGAGGCTGCTGGGCACATCAGTCGGCGTGTGCGGCATTGCGGCCTTGGTGGGGCCGCTGGACTGCTTCCTGGCGACCAGTGGCCCGCGGGGCGTGGTGCACTTCTATGGCTACTCCCTGGTCAGCGCCCTGGCTTTACTGGTGAGCATCGCCTTTCCCGTCCCCGTCTGCCGGCGGCAGGAGCCCAGCTACAGGACGGTCAAAGCCCTGTCCCTCGTGGTCGGCGACCCCCACCTCACCGTCCTGGCCCTCACCATCTTCTTGACAGGGGGCGCCACCAGTGCAGTGCAGAACTTCCTGTTCTGGCAGATGAAAGACCACGGGAGCAGCGAGCTGACCATGGGTTTCTCGGTGGCCCTGGGCTTGCTGGGGGAAATTATGCTTCATCCTTTCAAAGCTCCGTTGCTTAGGAAGCTGTCCAGGGTAGGCACGCTGGGGCTGGGGCTGGGCTGCCTGGCAGGGCAGCTGCTGTATTACTCATTTCTCTGGAGCTGGTGGTCCGTCCTGCCCGCTCAGATCTTGAGCGCCCTCAGCCACGGCGCTCTGTGGTGGGCAGTCAGTACCTCCATAGAGCACCTGGCCACTCCTGGAACAGAGAGACCCCTGAGCGCCGTGTTCCGAGGCCACGTCTGTGGGAGCGGGGCCAGCCTGGGAAGCTTTGTGGGGGGCTTCGTGGTGACGCGCTTCAGCCTGCCTGTGCTCTACCAGGCCTGCTGCGTCCTCCTGTTGCTCTGGCTGGCCTTGTTCCTGTCCATCCAGCCCAGACTGCCCCAGGAGCGGAAAATCAACTACTCCAAGCTGCTGGCTGTGGAGGCCAGTGACACAAGCGACTCTGAGCAGGGGACTGAACGGGACTGGCTAGTGAAGGCCATGAGGGAGGAACACTCTGACTGGAGGGGCTGAGAGACAGAGCCAGGATGCACACTGATCTGGGAAGGAGCCGGAGGGGTGAACAAGACTCAGTCTGCCGAGGGCAAAGCCCACGAGTCCCGAAGGGCTGCAGGAAGCCCTGCAAGAGAGAAGCGTGTCTGTGCCAAAGCTCCACGGGGTCATCTCACTGCATGATTTTCTTTACTTTTGTAGTAAAAGGAGATTCAACTTTTGGCCATTCAATCTTTTGAAAATAATGGTGCAAGAATACATTTGCTATAAAACAAAAAATGTTCCCGCTGTAGTCACTCTTGTGGCGATGGGGTTTGGAAGAGCTTTGCATGGTTTGTTGTTGATTTCAGCCATGGCTGAAGTGCTCAGATGAAGCTGATGGGGCCGGGAAGGCAATGGGACCTGCAGGATTCAGTTGGCAGAGGGGGCCTCGACTTTGGTGAGTCACGTGCATTCCTGTGGATCCTAAGGCATGAGCCCTATCCTATAGGGCAGGTCAGGATGATAATGAAACCAAAACTCTTCTCTTTGCCTGTCTCTCTCTGCATTGATATACAAGTGTCATACTTACACCCAGATACTTAAGTCTCCAACAAGAGAAAGTGATGGGAAGTGTAATGTGTATTGGATGGGTGTGGAGGTGAATAGGTTTTCATTCTTGCTCTCCAGTGTGTGTGTCACCAGGAGTAGAACACTAGACTCGTCTCTCATACTTCAGTCAGAGCAAAAGTCATTTCACGTCCTTTGGACTCAATTTTGCAGGCTCCGCCACGTAGGAGCACGTGAAGATTTTTTTGTATCTGCTTTGATGAGGGTGCGGCAGCCTCCTTACAGCCAGGATGGTCTATACCACCTCCAGAGCCAGGATTCTACAGGTGGTCCACATGCTACCTGTGCCGTTGGACCTCCCACAACAGCCTTATGACTCAATCAGAATCATTCACTGCATCTTTTAAGAATTTTACTTGACTGCATCAGGTCTTAGTGTTGGCACACAGGATCTTCAGTGTTCGTCAGGACATGTGGAATCTTTTAGTTGCAGCGTGTGGGATCTAGTTCCGCGACCAGGGATCAAACCCAGGCCCCCTGCGTTGGGAGTGCTGTCATCTTACACTGGATCACCAGGGAAGTTCCTAGAATGTACCCTCTTATGTCCGATTCCTTGTGCTCAGCATAATTGCAATGGCTTCTGACACCAGCTACCTGGAGTCACACCGCAGGTTAAGAAGCACACAACTGCCCTCAATTCAGACACCAGCCACAAATTTGGGGGTCCCCAGGATTACCCTCACTTCTGACCAACTGGCTACAAATTTGGGGTTCCTACTTTCCTCCTCAGGTTCAATAATTCACTAGAATGACTCCCAGAACCTAGGAAAGCACTGCATGAAAGATTACAGTTTCATTGTAGACAAAAGATGCAATTCAGAACAGCCAAGAGAAGAGACTCATAGGGTGAGGTTCAGAGAGTCCCAAAGGTGAAGTGGCCAAGCCCTCTCCCCACAGAGTCAGGACCCCTCACCTCTGAGCACACTGATCTCCACTGGGGAGACTCTAGCATCTGTGGTTTTTACCAGAACTCCATTATAGCTGCATGGTTCATTGAGTCATTTAGCCACTGTCCACTTCCCAGAAGTCAGGCTGATGTCACAGGACTCAAAACCCCAAACTTCTCTTCCAGCATGTGGTTGGCCTATCAGGCATGGCAGCCTTCTGAGTCATCTTATTAGCATTAGGGTCCCTCATTAGTCACTCCATTAACATAAGTCAGAGGTCCATCCTGAGTCATCTTACTAGCATAAACCAGGGTCTATCTTTAGTTACTTCATTAACATAAACCAGGGGCCCTCCCAGAGTCACCTCATTACCATAAAAACAGGTGTGGTCCAGAGAGACCCACCAAGAATACCAAGGACACTCATACCTTAGGAAATTTCAAAAATTTAGAGGCTGTCTTCCAGAAACCAGGGATAAAGGCCAGCCGGCAGGCCCAACAGAAAACATCGATACCCAGGGATAAAGACAAGTTACGCTGAATGTCAAGCGAGAAGTTCAAATAGAATTGCAGGAAGAGCAGGGTAGGCATGATGGTTGAGTGCTGGGAGAAAAACTGATGGAGATGCTCAAATAGGCTTGCATATTGAAGGAATGATCCAGTCATAAAGACTTACACCCAAGATGTACGACTTTTACTCTAGTAACAAGCCGTTGGATCAGTTCAGCTTCATACCATTAAAAGTAAATAAAATTCTTAGCGGGCAGCCTCGTGGCTATCAGAGATACAGAATTCTAGCACATGTTTGTTCGAGCTCAGAGGAAAGTAAAAATTGGAGGAGCCATTAACCTTTCTGCCCAGGCTGACTTAAACCATCATTTCCCAGGTGAGTTTTGCAGAACACTTGATTCTAGCGGGATGGGAGGTGGCGGGGGTGGGGGGTGGCATTAAAAAAGAATTCTGGGCTAAACAATTTAAGAAATGATGTAAATAATTAAGAAATAATTTAAGAAATGATGTAAATATCTTAGAAACTGATAATACATATGAGCATTTAAAGACTCTGGAAAGCCCCATAGCCAACAAATTTGTTTAGCTTTGTTTGCCCTATAATTCCCCTGACGTAACACATATCAACCTTCTTCCAGGTTTGCAAGTCACTACCTTGCAGAACTAGTGTTCCCTAGAGGGTACTTTGGAAAACACCAGTGTTGGTAGTTTTCTGTGTGACCTTTTCTTCCCCCAACAATTTTGTTGATTTTGGGGTATGCTGGGTCTTCGTTGCTGCATGGACCCTTCTCTAGTTTCAGCAAGCAGGGACTACTCTCTAGTTGTCGTGCTCGGGCTTCTCTTTGCAGTGGCTTGTCTTGTTGCAGAGCACAGCCTCTAGGGTGCATGGGCTTCAATAGTTGCAGCCCCCGGGCTCTAGAGCACAGGCTTAATAGTTGTGGCACATAGGCTTAGCTGCTCCCAGGCATGAGGGATCTTCCCAGACTAGGGATTGAACCTGTTTCCCCTGTGTTGGCAGGCAGATTCTTTACCACTGAATCACCAAGGAAGCCCTGTGTGACCTTTTGGACTCAGGGAGAAATCTGGGCCCCAACCCCAGAGTGGCAGAAATCTGGGATATCCATGCTAAGACAAAGCCATCTCATTAAGTCAGAGCATCCACTCATTTTACAGATGAAGCAACTAAGGCTCAGAAGGTTAAAATTCAAAACCAGACTTTCAGCCTCCAGAACTATGAGAAAACATCTATGGTTTAAACCACCCAGCCCATGGTGTTTTATTATGGCAGCCGGAGAAAACTAATACAGTATGCAAAGGAGTGTCAGAGATGGAATCAATAATATAGTCCTTGGTTATTGATTAATAATAAAGTGGAGGTCAGAGAAGAAGGAGGTACCAAGGATCATAGAAGACTTTGCAATTCTGAACCCATGTGATGAGGGAAAAGGTCTGTAGAAGTGGCAGAGTCCAGAGTAATAGAAAACCAGGGCCTAAATCATAAAAATGGAAGACAATATAGCAAAAACACTCCTAGGCCTACCAGCTGCCTTCTACAATGGATGACTGTCACTGAGCCCAGAGATACGGCAGTTTAGTGATACTTGTGATGTGAAGCAGAGCAGAAGGCATTCACAATACCCAGAGGCTTTTCCAGAGCTATGTTCAGGAAACCTGACTCTCTTTTCAGCTCTGTTTGGGAAATAGCTTGGAGACATGAGTTTGGACTGGACTGAAGTTCGTCTGGATCCTGGCAGCCTGTGGTCTGTGACGGGAGGGTGATGTGGTGAGATGGCTTCTGCTACAGAAGCAAAGCTTAAGATATGACCCCTCGGGCAAGTCACTTACCTGTTGGTCTCATCTTCCGAGGCTGAAAAACAAGATCTTGGTCTCTATGACCTTTTAAGTTGTGCCATCTGATGACATGATCCCTTCTTTTGAGCCAACGTCACATTGCCTTGTCCTTTCTCACCCGGCAGAGCTGCATGGTGTCCTGGAACCCAAGGGATGCGGGCTCTGAATGTTTATTTTCATTTCTGAGACTGGCACTGAGCCCCTGGTCTGCTGTGCAGCTTGGCCACATGAAGCCCCAAGTCCCAGCCCTAGACGACCCCCCTGCCCTCAGAGCCAGGGTCCCAGGGCATGAACCCAAAGGCAGTCTCTGGGGGCTAGAATTGCATGCCTGTGGGTAGGGGATCCAGGGCAGGGGTTCGGGGGCATCTAAGACGGAAGGGGGAGGCCCAAACAGGTACCTTCAGTGCAGGAAACTTCATCCTTGGTTTGTTCAGTTTGTTCATGACTTTGTTCAAAGTCATGTCCAACTGTTTGCAACCCAGCATGCCAGGCTTCCCTGTCCCTCACCATCTCCCAGAGTTTGCCCAAGTTCATGTCCATTGATGCCATCCAACCATCTCATCCTCTGTCATCTCCATAGCCTCCTATCCTCAATCCTTCCCAGCATCAGGGTTTTTTCCACTGAGTTGGTACTTTGTGCCAGGTAGTCAAAGTATTGGAGCTTCAGCTTCAGCATCAGTCCTTCCAATGAGTGTTCAGGGTTAATTTCCTTTACAACTGACTGGCTTGATCCTCCTTGCTGTCCAAGGGACTCTCAAGAGTCTTCTCCAGCACCACAGTTTGAAAGCATCAGTTCTTGGCCCTCTGCCTTCTTTATGGTCCAGCTCTCACATCTGTACGTGACTATTGGAAAGACCATAGTCTTGCCTATACTAATGTCATCTAAATTCCAGCTTTGCACATGTCAACCATCATAGGCTGCAGTCCCAGACTGCTGTGTCACCTCTGCCCTGTGCGAGGGGCGAGGGCATCCTCTCAGGCCAGAGAGGCCATTTTCTAGCTCCACATGGAGTATGTGCAAGAGGCGTAGGCTGAGGGCTGTAAGCGGAGGGCTGCTGACTCAAACCAAGACGGGAAGTGAGGGAAGCGGGTCAGCTCACAGTTCAGAAGTATTCCACCAGGGGGCACCAAACACACGGGGAAATGCCCCAATTGGCTTCCTTGGGCAAACCCAGTCCCAGCTCTTCCCAAAGCTCCAGTTCAGGGTGAGGCCGGCTTCCTGAGGACCCTGTAGCTCCTGGAGCTGGAAAGACAGATAAAAAAAACCCCGAGCATCAGGTGCTACTGATGCTGTCACTGATGCTGAGCTGCCTCTGAGTGAGAGACAGGACACCTGCAGGAGACGGGGTAAGAAACACAGGTACCAGCAGCACTGCCAGCCCAGAGCAGCCCCTCGGTTATCTCTTCCCGAGACAGGCTACCCTTCTGTTGCTTCAGTCTTGATCAGGGTGGGTGACAGTCATGTTAAGTGTGACAGAAACAGGGCAAGCGGCTGCATGGCCCACTTGAAGATCCAAGGGTTCGTATCCAGAATATAAAAAGAACTAGAACGTAACAAAATCAAGCAACCTGATTAGAAACATAGGCAAAGGACTCAAATAGACATTTCGCCTTAGAGTGTATACAAATGGCTAACAAACACATGAAAAGATGCTCTATTTCAATAACCATTTTGTAGTTGTTCAATCGCCCAGTCATGTCCAACTCTTTGCAACCCCATGGATGGCAGCACGCCAGGCCTCTGTGTCCCTCACTGTCTCCCAGAGTTTGCCCAGGTTCATGTCCATTGCATCTGTGTTGCCATCCAACCATCTCATCCTCTGTTGCCCTCTTCTCCATCTCCAACAGCCATTAGGGGAGTGCAAACTGAAACCATGGTGAGCCACAACTTCACACGCATTAGGATGGCTGCTATTAAAAAAAAAAAAAAAAAGGCAAAAACGAAAAAACCCAGACAATAGCAAGCATTGACAAACATGTGGAGAAACTGAAACCCTTGTGCGCTGTTGGAGGAAACAAAAAATGCTGCCTTTTTCTGAATATAGGTCCGGTGGGGAAGCCTGACGTAGCTGTACCGGCACCTGCACAGAACGACTGCCTCACCTTTTTCTCATTTCCAATCACCTTTCCCCACGCTCCCCATGCCTCAAACCACCCTGCTTCTTCATCCTGTAAATACCCCAAGGCCCTGGCCTTCCAGGAGGTGGATCTGAGGTAAGTTCTCCCCATCTCCTGGCTTGTCTGCCTCTTGAATAGACCCTTTCTCTGCAGCAAACCTCAGCATCCCAGGCTCACTGTACATTGGGCAGATGAACCTGGCTTGGTGACAACATGAGGTCCTTCCCACGGTCAGAATCTTACAGACAGAAAGTAGACGGTTGTTACCAGGGCTAGGGTCCAGGGGGAACGGGAAGTGTCGTTTCATGGGCATAGTGTGTTATTTTTCCAAGATGAAGGAGGATGGAGGTTGGTCGCACAACTAATTGAATGGATTTATTTCTCCTGAACTGTACACTTACACAAGTTTAAGGTGGTCAATTTTATGTTTTACCACAATTTTTTTTTTTAAGTGAAAGAAGCAGGTCTAAAGGAGGAAGAATCTGTCTCCTCTTGAGTTTGGCTCTGGGAGTTGAGGTTTCTGAGATGAACAGTAGGTTCTCAACTCTGCTCCTGTCGCACTAAGAGAGCTTGAGGTTGCCCTGGGGTAGGAGGGCCGCTGCCTCCTTCCTTCAGCAAAGCAGCTGCTCCTTTGCTCTCCAGCTACTAAAAGACTTAGCAAGGGAATTGCTCTGCTGGTCCAGTGGTTAAGGCCTTGTGCTTTCACTTCAGGGGCTGGGGGTTTGATTACCTGATAGGGAAGTTGTGGATGCTCATGAAGGAGCCAGAAAAAAAAGACTTGGCAAGGCCTAAGCAATTGTAGGGCCCTGAGGGTTGTTCTCCACCCTGCAAGGAATTTGAAATGTTTGGGAAATGGAAGGATTTCGGGGAACTCACAAGCTGGTGATGCTCATCTCCAGGCTGTGAGCCAGGATCAAGAATCATACCTTGCATTTTCAAAAGTGAATTCCTCCTGAGACTTTCAAGCTGTGGTCTATGACCTTCATTCCAACTACAATTTTAGCCAAGGTTAATGCGGAGCATTTGGAGCTCTCAGTTCATATTTCCACAATATCCTTTCACCAGTGTTTTATCTGGTGTCATTTTTTTCTCTTCTTTTTAAAAATTTTTTGTTTAAAATTGCAGTATAGCTGATTTATGATGTTGTTAGTTTCAGGTGTATAGCAAAGCGATTCAGTTGTATGAACACATTTTTTTTTTCAGATTCTTTTCCCATATAGGTTATTGTGTGTGTGCTCAGTTGCTCAGTCATGTCTGACTCTGTGACCCCGTGGACTGTAGCCCGCCAGGCTCCTCTGTCCATGGGATTTCCCAGGCAAGAATACTGAAGTGGGTTGCCATTCCCTTCTCCAGGGGATCTTCCTGACCCAGGGACCAAATCCAGGTCTCCTGTGTTGCAGGCAGATTCTTTACCATCTGAACCACCAGGGAAGCCCCATATATATAGCAGTGTATATATGTTAATCCCAACCTCCTAATTTATGCCCCACCCCCCACCACTGTTTCCTTTGGTAACCATAAATTTGTTTACCAAGGCTGTGAGTTTGATTTGTAAAAAGCTCATTTGTATCATTTTTTAAGGATTGTACATATAAGTTATGTAATACGTATCTTTCTCCATCTGATTTAGTATGATAATCTCTAGGTCCTTCCATGTGGCTGCAAATGGCATTATTTCATTTTTTTTATGGCTGAGCAATATTCCATTGTATATATATATATACACCACAACTTCTTTATCCTTTCATCTTTTGATAGACATTTAGGTTGCTGCCATGTCTTGGCTACTGTAAATAGTCGTGCTGTGAACATTGAGGGGGCATGTATTTTTTTGAATTATGGTATTCTGTGGATATATGTCCAGGAGTAAGATTGCTGGAACTTATAGCAGCTTTACTTTTAGTTTTTCAATGAACCTCCGTACTGTTCTCCACAGGAGAAGCACCAACTTGCAGCCTTAAGGTAACAAGCATGGGCAAAAAATTCCCACACTCAGCTGAACACAGTGCTTTTTTGCTTAGTTACTCTTTTCTGAAGTTTGTATTTAATGTTTCTTAAGGACATGTGTTTGCTTTTGTTAATTTTGTCCACTGTTTTGCTCTCTTTTCATTTCTCCCATTATTTTTGTTGCCTTCCTCCTTCTTTCTGTGGGTTCACTATGTTGCTGTCTTTTTTTTTTCCCTTTAACTTCTCGAGTTATACACTAACACCTTTTATTCCCAGTGTTTCTTGCTTTCCAATAAACATAGTCAAGGTTTTAATTTCCCTTATGTGCTGCTTTAGTACAAATTTGGACATTGTAATTCAGCACAAACCTTAGCATTGTAATTCAGTTTTAAGTATTTCATAATTTCCCTTGTCATTTCCTCTTTAGCCCAAAAGTAATTTTAATTTTTTCCTAGGAATATGAGATTTTTAAGAGTTCTCCTTTTATTCAATCCTAACTGTATTTCATTATGGTTGGAAAATATAACCAGTGTCATTCTTTGTAATTTGTGGAGATCTTCTTTGTTGGGTCAGTATAAAGAGTTATGTGTGTACATATATCTTAGTTTAAGATTATTAACTGTGTTAGTCAAATATTCTGTCTTGCTTATCTTTGATCTGCTTGATGTATCCTATTCTGAAAGAGTTGTGATACCATCTCCAAATGTAACTGTTGATACATTCATTTCCCTCATTTTTTCATTTCATTTATTTATTTATTTAAGTATAGCTGATGTATTAATATATAAGTTTTGGATGTGTAACGTATATAGTGATTCACATTTTTAAGGTGAGACTCCATTTGTAGTGATTATAAAATATTGGCTATATTCCACATGTTGTACAATATATCCCTGTAGCTTACTTTATACAGAATAGTTTGCATGTCTTAATTCCCAGCTCCTATTTTTCCCCTCCCCATTTTCCCCATTTTAGTTGTTTTGTGCTTTATGTATTTTGAGGGCACACTGCTGGGTGTGTATATGTTTATGATGTTATTTCTTCTTCTTTTTCCGGTCATGCTGCATAGCTTGTGGGACCTCAGTTCTCCAACCAGGACCTGGATCACAGCAGTGAAAGCCCAGAATCCTAACCACTAGGCCACTGGGGAATTCCCTGTTGTTTCTCCTTAATTTATTATTTTCCTTATTAGCATATAGTATCTCTATTTCCCCTTTGTTAAGTTTTACCTTAAATTCTTTTTTTTTTCTTCTGATATTAAAATTGCTACTGTGGAATTCTTTCTTATGTGCCAAAACTTTTTTTCCAATTTTGCTTTAACAGTCTCTTATTCTAAGAAAATATTATTGCATGTTGATTTTAGAGTCAGTCAGAGAGTCTCTGTATTTTGATTTGTGAATTTAATTTATCCTCGTTTATATTTATTAATGTTGTGTTAGGGCTTCCATCTACTGTCTCATTTTGTGTTTTCTGTTTACTGTATTTTCTTTCTACTCCTTTCCATCTTTGGAATGGTTCACAATGCCCTTTCTTCAGTGAGAAAGTTTGGATTTTCTACTTTCCATTGGCAAAATCAAATTATTCTGTAGAAAATAATGCATCTCATTTATATGCGTCTCATGGTTAACCCTAGCTTATTATGATCCTTACTTATGTTTATTCTTGCCCCGGTCAACTTCTTTTTAACATTTTATTTATTTATTGCTGAGCTGGGTCTTCATTGCTTTGCTTGAGCTTTCTCTAGTTGCAGTGAGCTGACTTCTCATTGCAGCTGGCTTCTCTTGTTGTGGAGCACGGGCTGTGGCTTAGTTACTCCATTGCATGTGGAATCTTCCAGGACCAGGGATCAAACCGGTATCCCCCGCATCAGCAGGTGGATTCTTATCCACTGCACCACCAGGGAATTCTCCCTGTCAACTTCTTAACAAATCTATGAGTTTCCTTAAAAAGGACAAGTTATCTAGCATAATTTCAGCTCTCTCCAGTGTTTCCTCCCTCTGTCGGTTCCTCATGGCCCTTCCCCAGCCACACTTCCGGTGTACAGCTTTATTTCTGAATTAGCTGGTTTTTAATTTATTTAATATGTATAATAATTTATTTATATAACTTGCATATCTCATTGCGTCTTCCTCGATTCAATTCATTTCCCATATTCCTGAAGCACTTTTTTTTTAATGCTTTCTAGGGAGATCAACTTCTGAAATGTGGTTCTTGGTGAACCACTCTCCCACAAAAACATCAAAAATACTGACAATACAACTAAAACCAGCCATTTTAGAACTCTAGGAATGTACCAACACCACTGACTGAACTGAAAATTATCTATCCAAGAGAAACTCCTGAACCTCAACAAGACAGTGGTGTCTGTGGCCTTTTAAATTGGGGCTATTCCTGTCCTCTCTCCCTCCTCACCTTGATGGCCCAGTAGCCTTGAAATGTTAGCAGTCTCAAAGTTGGTGAAGAAAACCGATTTCTTCTGGACCTCTGTTAAAGCCACATTCCTAGAGCACAGTCAGTGTGTGCCTGCTAGGTGCTAAGTCACTTCAGTCGTGTCTGACTCTTCGTGACCCTGTGGACTGTAGCCCGTCAGGCTCCATGGGCTTCTCCAGTCAAGAATACTGGAGTGGGTTGCCATGCCCTCCTCCAGGGAATCTTCCAGACCCAGGGATTGAACCCGGGTCTCATGTCTCCTGCATTGGCAGGCGGGTTCTTTACCACTAGCGCCGCGGGGGAAGCCCCAGAACACAGTTAGTATTTTGTCCAAATTAGAAGCTACCTGAAAGATCTCCATTCCCAAGGTGTTACGGCGATTTGATGTAACTCACAGCTTGTAGGGTGGAGTGGGGACACTGGGAGTGGTATTTCTAGGTCATCACCCAAAACAACAGTGATCTGCTAGTCATTTCTTAGCTGCCTAGGGTTGTGATTTCCGTTGGAACAAACAAAAGCCTGGCCAACAACAACAACCATTTTAAAGTAAGCCCTGGAGAACTAGAAAACCACAGGGAACTTTGCAAAGCTCCACCATGTCCCTAAGGATCTAGAAGGCTGTGTACATGTACATGGTTAGGAAAGACCTTTGGGAGAAGGCTGCAGACACTCGCCTCTGACTGACCTTCCAGCCTCGTGTCCTCAGGAAGTGAAAGCTAAGTCTGTTTAGTAAAGTTTGAATGTGTCTTCAGACATAGACTGTCCTCGTCAGAGGGTAAAAGATGTATAAGCAAGGCATTTAGGAAATCTTTAGAGCTTAGTGACTTACCGCTAAATTATACTGAACCCAGGACTGAAGCCTAGGAAACCGGACTTTGAAATAAGAAGTTAAAAAGGTGGGAGATGGGGATAAGTGGGTAAAAGAACTCAAGGGCTACACACTTCAGAGAATATGTGTGTGTGAGTTGCTCAGTCATGTCTGACTCTGTGACCTCATGGACTGTGGCCCACCAGGCTCCTCTGTCCATGAGATTTCCCAGGCAGGAATACTGGGGTGGGTAGTCTTTCCCTTCTCCAGGGGATCTTCCTGACCCAGGGATCGAACCTGCATCTCCCTGCGGCTCCTGCATTGCAGTCAGATTCTTTACTGCTGAGCCCCCGGGGAAGCCCTGATCCAAAGAAAGGAGCGAATTAAAATCAATAGAGCCTCAGAGATCTATAGGGCATCACTGAGCATACCAGCATACACGGAAAAGAAGTCCCAGAGGAGAAGAGCAAAATAAAGAATACTTTTAAAAAATTACGGCTAAACTCTTCCCAAAGTTTAAAAAGAGTTTTTTGGTTTTTTTTACTTTTTATTTTGTATTGGGGTATAGCCGGTTAACAATGTTGTGATAGCTTCAAGTGAACAGCAAAAGGACTCAGCTATACATATACAAGTATCCATTCTCCCCCAAAGCCCCCTTCCATCCAGACTGCCACATAACATTGAGCAGAGTCCCCTGTGCTCTACACTAGGTCCTTGTTGGTTATCCATGAAGTCTTCCCAAATTTGAGGAAAAGAATGTTTCATTGTACTGTGTCTAGGTGTGGGTGTTTTTTTGTTGTTGTTGGCTTTTCCCTCTTAGAGATGAGATTTTTTTCAATCTGAGGTCTCTTCTGGACATTGATGCAGTATGTGGGATTTTAGTTCCCCAACCAGGGATTCAGGAAATCAGTCCTGAATATTCAATGGAAGGACTGATGCTGAAGCTGGAACTCCAATATTTTGGCCACCTAATGCGAAGAACTGACTCACTAGAAAAGACCCTGATGCTGGGAAAGATTGAGGGCAGGAGGAGAAGGGGACGACAGAGGATGAGATGGTTGGATGGCATCACCGACTTGATGGACATGAGTTGAAGCAAGCTCTGGGAGTTTGAAGGACAGGGAAGCCTGGCGTGCTGCAGTCCATGGGGTCGCAAAGAGTCAGACATGACTGAGCAACTGAATTGAACTGAACTGAACCAGGGATTGAACCCATGTCCCCTACGCTGGGAGGATGGAGTCTTAATCACTGGACTGCCAGGGAAGTCCCTCCTCTGGACATTCTTGGTCATTTTTCTTCAAATATTTCACCCCTTCCCATTTTCTTCTTCTTAAGAAATGCTCATTATTCCTTTAGCTTTTCTGCTTTTTCGACCTCAGTCCTCTGTGTATTCGCTCTCATGGTTAATCTCTGTCTGATGCCTTCTGAGAGAGCTGCTGCAAGTGGTCTTCCACCTGCTAGTTGTCCTTTGTCTGCATCCACCCGCTCTTCGGTGCATTCATCGAGGGTTTCACTCAGTTTTCAAATGCAGTCTATTGTTAGAATTCGTTTGTCTGTTATGCTGGCCTCTAGCTTCGTGTTTCCAGTATCTTCCCTCCTCTCTCTGAGAATGTTAGTTATATTTACTTATTTTAAAATGACTTTATTTACTTATGGCTGTCCTGGGTCTTTGTCACTGCGTGGGCTTGTCCCTAGCCACGGGCTACTCTCTAGCTGCAGTGTGTAAGCTTCTCCTTGCGGTGGCTTCTCTCGTTGCGGAGCACGGACTTGAGGGCACGCTGGCTACCATAGCTGTGGCACCACGGGCTGAGTTGCCCCACAGCATGTGGGAGCTTCCTAGCCCAGGGATCAAACCCGTGTCTCCTGGACTGGCAGGTGGATTCTTTACCATTGAGCCACCAGGGAAGCCCCATTTGTTATATTTATTTAAAATGCTTATTCCTTTGATCCATTAGTTCTGTCTCCTTTGATACAGGTTCTTCTGTCCGTTCCCTTTCTTTTGTAACAGTTACCCTCCTCGGACCTCTCAGTATTTCTCCCTCCTGAACTCATGTGTCCTTGGAACCACCAATGACCTTGGCTGGCAGTGTGTCCTTGGGCAGTCAGAGAGTCTGTCTGAAAGCAACCACTCCACTTTCCCTCTCCCGACCAGGCAATACTCTTTCTCAGTGAATCTTCCAGAACCTCCTCCCCCAGACACTTTCTTTTCTAGGGGCTGCCTCCCTCTGGGAATTCCCCGTCTGCCGGGAGAGGGAACGTTCAAGTGTGTCTAGCCTGGATGCCCCTGTATCTGCTCCAGTGCTGCCTCGCTATTCCAGGCTAGCATTACATTGACATGGGCTCATGCTGTTTTCTTGCCATGCCGGGAAAGTAGAGCGCACAGTGATTTTTCCCCAGAGCAATGTGAAGGAGAGAAATGGCATGGTCCAAGCCCTGTTTTATGGTATCTGGCTCTCTTCTGCTCTAGACTACCGTTGTTGTTGTTTAATCGCTCAGTCGTGTGGTACCCTGTGACTCCATGGACTGTAGCCCACCAGGCTCCTCTGTCCATGGGATTTCTCAGGCAGAATACTGGAGTGGGTGGCCATTTCCTTCTCCTGGGGATCTTCCCAACCCAGGGATTAAACCCATGTCTCCTGCACTGGCAGACAGATTCTTTACCACTGAGCCACCAAGGAAGTCCAGACTACGATTAGAGAGAGAGAGAGATCCAACCTCTTTCAGTTTTCCTAGGGTTTTCTTATTAGTTTTTGTGTTCGGTTCAGGTGTCCATTGACTTCCCTCCCACCACTGCAGCATCTCAGGACAGGACCAAAGATTAGCCCCTGGGGTGCAATCTCATGCAAACCTGAGGTCAGCTTCATTTGGTGTTGCTGAAGATGAAGCTTTATCTCCAAGTCTCCATTCTTTTCTTCTCTGTAATGAGAAGTTTGGAATAGATGATCTCAGGTTGTCCTCGCTCTAAAATTCTGTGATTCCATGTGGTACACGCAGAGGCGGCAGGTAAGAGACATTGAGATATTTTAAGACCACTCAGTTTCCAAGGAGATAAAGAGACATTTTTAGGGGAGGGGGACACCCAACAAGAGAGAGAGAGTTATTAACAAAAATGAATGTCAAGTTAGAGGGTGGAATGTCAATCAAGTTTCAAGGAACGAGAAGAGGTTGTTGGCAGAGAAAGAGATGTCACAAGAGAAAGAGAAAAACCACTGATTGGAAAGAGGCTCGGAGAAGAAATCAGCAAGTGTTGAGGATGACAAATGCTATTAACCCATCATGGGAGCAGATGCCATCTTTTCTTTCTAATTTCTTATTAAACATTTCTGACTTACCAACATACTATGCAGAATAATATAATGAAGTCTTGTGTCCCCGGTGCCCAATCTAAAACATTACTCATGACCAATATATAGTAACCTTGTCTCCACCATCACCAGAGGTAGTCGGCATTACCCTGTTCACGGTTTATCATTCTCAGTAGTTCTTTATGCTTTTCCTGCATATATATGTACTCAAGTGCAATATTTCATCTTCACAGAAATCAGGTTTCATGCTTAAAAACGGAAGTGTGGGGACTTCCCTGGTGGCCCAGTGGTTAAGACTGCCTTTCAATGCAGGGGTTGCAAGTTCAGTTGCTGTTCGGGAAGCTAAGATCCCACATGCCTTGCGGCCAGAAAAACCAAAGCATAAAACAGAAGCAGTATTGGAACGAATTTAATAAAGACTTTAAAAAAGGTTCACATCAAAAAAGTCTTAAAAAAAAAAAAGACAGACATATGACAGTACTGAAATACTTATTTGAGGTAAAAAAAAAAAAATGTGTCAGAGCTGGAGTCTCAGGCAAGGAGAATAATGGAATAGTTGGAATAACTTGGATCAGAGCACAGGAAGCTTCCTCCTGCTCATCAGATTTTCCCAAGGTGATGACATAGTGACTGGCAGAAGTTCCCGCAGAGAGGCAGCATCGGTCAGCTTCCTGATGGAGAGAGCCGCCACTCCTAGAACATCAAGGTCAGGAGGAAAGGGACGGTTTCTGCTGCTGCCCAGCAGAGCTGTTAGTCTGGACCACTGGGTGTTCACGTCTCAGAAACACCAGTGTTGAGAAATCAGACATCAGAACACAGCAGGGAGTCATTTGCAATGTCCAGGACAAGTCCCACAGCAGGCTGAGGTTTGGGGCCAGGCACCAAAGTCAGAGCTGGCCCATGACCAGTCACAGAGATGAACACCACCGGGGTTCTGCATTATGCTTTCCCTGTAAGAGGCCCTTGAAAGTGCTTCTGAAGGGGCATGTCACCCTCAGGCTCAGTAGACTGCCAACACGGAATAACAGAATCATTCTGTGCAAAGATGGCTGGGGTCAGGGGGGCCACCGGCCTTGCACGATCCTACTAGTGACAACCCACCTGGGCCATCTGTAGACAATCCAGCCTTGCCGGGTACATGACTCAGCCCTAAACCCCCGCCACTGCAAAGAGATTAAAAATGCACTCCATCGACACAAAGTGTAATTTGCATCGACACTAAATATAATTTGGGCGGGGGGGGGGGAGGTAGTGAGAGGATTTTTGTAAATACACTTTTGAAATTTTGGTCTATGAATAACTCATTTAATTCGTGATTTGCTTTGATTTTCTTCCCAAACTCTGTGCATAATTGGAAATTCTTGAGAAATGAGGAAATCAAATCCACAGATTACTTTCAAATGTGTGAAATGCTGTATGAACGCTAAAATTAACAATTCATGGAGTTGGAATACTCTGTTTGTATGCATTTAATTAAAACATTTATTCTTCATTTTGTGGTTTCCTTTCTGTATTCTAGAGCCAATAATCATTTCCAGGCTTCAGACATAGTTGTAAGCTCTTGAAAAGCTCCTAGGCCCTGGGCCCACAGGGTCTGGAGGATAAACAACCCAGTTGGGGAGATTTTATGGGAGGTGCCTGGGTCTGTGGGCACTAGTTGGCTCCTTTGTCCCAGTTCCCTCCCTCTCCCTACTTATGGTCACTTATGGTGTTAGTGGGGCCAGCGTCCTGAAGACAACATCCCCAGACAGAGTCACCGGAGGCTTATTTCCTATTTTCTCATTCAACCACTCTAAGATAGGGAACCTTGTTTTGTTCACTGCTGTGTCCCCAGCATGGAAGAGTGTCAGGCACATCACAGGGATCCAAGAATTATATATATATATAAATAATTTATTTTTATTTCTGGCTGTGCCAGGTCTTTGTTGCTGTGTGGGTTTTCTCTAGTTGCAGCAAGTGGGAGATACTCTCTAGTTGCCGTTCACAGGCTTCTCATTGCAGTGGTTTCTCTTGTTGTGGAGCACTGGCTCTAGGGCACACTGGGCACACAGACCTTAGCAGCTGTGGCACGTGGGCTCCAGAGCACAAGCTCCACAGTTGTGGCTCACGGGCTCAGCTGCTCCACTGCATCAACGTCAGTATTTGTTGAATTCATGCTTATTACTGGGAAACGGGATTGGATGGTGAATCAATAGGGCTCCAATCAATATTGTTTGAATGATGGACAATGAGAATATATTCACTCATTACTCTTCTAATTCAAAAATAACATAATTTCACAATGGGATATCACTTTACACCCATCAGGATGGCTCCTTTCAGAGAAAGTCAGAAAGAACAGGTGTTGGTAAGGATGTGGAGAATGAAACCCTTGTGCATCGCCAGAGGGGATGTTATGTGGTACAGCCGATATGAAAAACAGTACAACGGTTCCTCAGAAAACTGAAAATAGAGCTACTATATCAGCCCGCAATCACTCTACCAGGTATATACTCCAAGGAAAAGAAATTAGTATGGCAAAGAGACGTCTGCGTGCCTATGCTAATCACAGCACTAGCAACAGCAGTCAAGATGTGGAAGCAACCTACGTGTCCATGAGCCAATGAGTGGATGCAAAACTGTGGTGTGTATATGGACAATGGAATATTATGCAGCCTTCACAAAGGAAGGAGACCCTGCCATTAGCAACGACATGGATGAACTGTGAGGACATTATGCCATGCGAAGCAAGCGAGACACAGAAACAGAAACTGCATGATTTCACTGATATGTTGAACAGAAAAAAGCTGAGTACAGAGGAAGAGAGAGTGGAATGGTGGGACCAGCAGTGGGAGTCTTGGAGGAGAAGATGTTGGTCCAAGGGTACAAAGTTACGTGGGATGAATAAGAATAGAGATCTAGCATCCAGCATGGTGCCTACAGTTCACAATACTGTACTAAATGCTGGAAATTTGCCAAGAGAGTAGATTGCAGGTCCAGACACAAAAAAATGGTACCTGTGTGAGGTATCAATGTTAAGTTGTGGTTGACTGTGGTTATCATTTCACTAGGTCGATATATATCAACTCTTCAGGTTATTCTCCTTAAATATATAAAATTCTTATTTTAAAAATAAATCTGTATGTATTTTCTTTTTTTCCAAATACTTAGCTAGTTCTCCCAGCACCACGTGTTGAGTAATCCACACTTTCTCCACTGGCTGAATGCCACATGAGCATACTTACATAAGCTCGGATCTATTTTTGGGCTTGCTATTCTGACTCATTGTGTCAAGGGGTATGGGTTCAACAAAAAGGGGCTCTATGGGTTCAACAGACCTCCAGATGTGTGTTTCAACCTGTTTTGTTTGGGGCCGGAGTGCAAAAAGAGGTGTTTTTTACGTCTGTGAATTTAATTTGTTAACTAATCTTATTTTTGTCTGTGCTTGGTCTTCGTTGCCGCGTGGGCTTTGCTCTGGTTGTTCCAGTGGGGGACCGCTCCGCCTCGCAGTTTGCCAGCTTCCACTGCGGTGGCCTCTCCTGTTGCAGAGCACGGGCTCTGGGCACCCGGCTTCAGGAGTTACAGCACACAGGCTCAGCAGCTGTGGCGCCTGGGCTTAGTTGCTCCTTGGCAGGTGGAAACTTGGACCAGAGCTCCAACCTGAGTCCCCTGCGTTGGCAGGCAGATTCTTATCCACTGCACCACGAGAAAAGTCCAAGCCTGTGACTTTTAATATCTCTAGGGATTCCATAGAATCCAGTGTCTTTGGTCTAAGACATTCTAGCCCTGTCTTAGACCAAAGTACTTGCCCAAGCTCTTAGGTCATTGAGTTTATTCTGCCTGGAGTGATGTTAGCAACATACTGTTTTCATAGTTTTATAACACATTTTAGCGTGCCACAGTGAACATTCTCTTGTTAGTCTTCCCTTTCAGTATTCCTATACGTGCTCTAATTCTCCAAATAAGACATTATTTTGTCAGCTTCTGGGAGAAAAAAAAGTCTGGGGCTTTGATTGCAATCACATCAAATTCCTAACTCCGTTTGGATGGAATTTACCTCTTTACAATATTGAGTCATCATTCAGAAATGCTATAAGTCTCCACTCAATTCTTTGTTTATATCCCTCAGTAAAAATTTAAAAATTTTCTTTTTAAAGATCCTGCATATTTCTGGCTAAGTTTATTTATTTCTAAGAATTTCTTTTGCTGCTGCCAATATGAATGGATATCTTTTTCTATCATTTTTTTTCAAGAGTACAAAAGTAACGTGATCATTGTATGAAAAAATAAACAATATAGAAATATAAATAACCATCACCACACTCTCAGAAATATGGTGCTCTCCTCCTAGGACTGTACTTACCACACACACCCCCAAACACACGCATGCATGTACACGAGCATGCACACACACAAGCAGACCAGGTCACACTGTACATTCTGTTCTGCATCTTGCTTTTGTCTCACAACAATTTGTCACAGAAATCTATTCATGTTCATGCATGTAAGTCAAGCCCAATCTTTTAAATTGCATAAATTACATTCAATTCTTATCATTTTTCATTAAGTAACCATTTTCTTGGATTTTCACAGTACATGATCATAGCATCTGCCATTATTTAGAAAAGAAAAAAAAAGGAAGAAAACTTAATTTTTTGGTCTTTTTTGCAGTAGCCAGAGCATTCAAAACAATGGTAAATGATTGCAGTGACGGAAGAAAATCTGTCCTGCCTCTAACTTCAACAAGAATGTCTTCATTAAAAAAATAATTCTGTGTACTTATTTGCTGTGGGATGTTCTGAGTCTTGTTGCTGCATGGGCTCTTCTCTAGTTTTGGTGAGCAGGGGCTGCTGTCTGCTTGTCATGTGCTGGCTTGTCCTGTTGCAGAGCGCGGGCTCTAGGCTGCCCGAGCTTCAGTAGTTATGGCTCCTGTGCTCTAGAGCGCAAGCTCAGTAGTTGCGATACACAGGCTTAGCTGCTCTGGAGCACGCGGGATCTTCCTGGACCAGGGATCAAACCTGTGTCTCCTGCATTGGCAGGTGGATTCTTTACCACTGAGCCACCAAGGGAAGCCCCAACAAGAATGTGTTTAATGCAAATTTTAATGTTATCTGTTGGGTTCAGATATATTTTATCAAGTAGATACAGTGTCTTTGTACACTAATAATTTGGAATTTAAAAAATCAGGATGGATGTTGAATTTTTCAGTGCCATCTTGGCATATATCCCAATGATCATGTCTTTTTCTCCCGAGGCATATTGATAGAATTAACTTTATTCATAGACTTCCTAATATTAAACCATTTTTGTATTCGTGGTCCTGGTGAATTGCTCTTTTAACTCCATATAATGTTTTAATTTGGGGTTTTAATTGAAGTATAGTTGATGTACAGTGTTGTATTAGTTTCAGGTGCAGGTATTGTCATTCTTGAGACTGTGACTGGCCTGTTTCTCTTTTTTGTTTACAGTTAGTTTATAAAGCTCTTTCTGCTTACTTCCAACCATTTTTTTAATTCTCAAAACAAATACAGCACAAACTGGTTTGATGCCCCTGGGAACACAGTTAAACCACATTACTAGCCCCTTGCAACATAACCAGCCACGTGACTGGTTCCCACCAGAGGTCAGTGAATGGACATGACAATGAGTTTGTTAAGAGCAGAAGGGCCTTTGCTTTGCTTTCTCTCTTTCCCTTCCATAGTGACCTTGGAGATCATGGAGCTGCAAGATGGAAGGGGCTTAGACCCTTCACTGTTTAAGAGAGAATCTCCCAAAAGATCCACCCAAGGAGAATCCACACTGGACCTTGGTAAGCTATTGAGACTTGAGGATGTTTATTACAGCAACTAACATCAATATCATCATATAGTTGACAATGCAAGAAGTTTCCATAGCATCCATTTTAAAACATTTTTAATATAGTTTATTTGCATGAGTCCACTTATATGGAATATAAGACACAGAGAATGGAGTATAACACACAGAGAGAATGGAATATAACAGAAATAAAGTGGTTCCTCACACCCAGTACCCTATGAATACTTATTAATAGCACTATACTGCTCTATATGGCAGGATAATATTAATATTTTTGAGACTTTAACCTAGATATGTTTTCCTCCAGATATTTTCCCCCTCTCCCTTTTCGAAAAGATCATTGTCTCAGAAGGAGGATGGAACAGAACAGAAAACAGAAAATATTATTCCTAAGTTGGTTCCCAACCACCTAAATCCATCAGATTTTCCTAGATGCCTCAGAGGCAAATATCAAGATGGAAAAGTGGGGAGTGAGGGGGTGGTAAGAAAGCTGGGCTCACCCAGGGAAGGAAGAAGAGGGGAGGTCAGAGAAAGTACAGATTTCTATGAACCCCAGACAGCACTGCCTCTTCACCCCCATCTCGGGGAAAGGTGGCAAGACCCCAGAAAGGGATGGTGGTGGGTGACGGGGGGATGAAGATTCTCACAACTTCTGAGCAAGGTACAGAAGCAGCAGGAAGAGCTACACAGGCATGTTCATGGCAGGGTATGATGCGTTAGCTGCTGCCTATATGCACCAGTTTGGCCCTGGACCGCCGGATTTGTAGATGCAACCAAGGACGTTAATATACCACGGCAAGCAGGTGATTCGAGAAACAGAGAGCCTCCTCCTCAAGGACTGGCATTACATACCCTCGAGGGGGAAAAGGAGGGAAACCCCCGATTGACTGTGCCAGACTCTAGGGGTTAAGGAGAGAAACATACTCTCTCGAAGCACTTAAAATCCTTACTGGTGCCCTTGTTACCCAGCTGGCTCTGTTTCTTGGGGTAGTTCCCGGTGGAGAACCATCTCCTGTGCAGGGGCTTAGGCGGGAGTGGGATGGTTGAAGGAGTGGGTGTGTTCTGCGTGGGGCAGGGGCTGTCATGCCGGCTCAGGAGGGGAGGCTGGGGGTGAGAATAGGAGAGTGCGGAGTGGGCGGCGCTCCCCACCACGTCTCCTCCGCCTCCTCCCCCCAGGCCAGGATTGAGGGCGGGCTCGGGTGGCAGCAGGGGGCGCCAGAGGACCGTCAATGCCACGGAGTGGACTCGCCGCCCCGCTTGAGACCCCGGTCCCACCCGAGCTCCGCCTCCCAGACGTGTAGGGCAGGCGACCGGCGAGGGTTGGGGAAGCAGAGGGAACCGGGCGAAGCTCGGGAGCCTGCGGCCGGCAGCGGCGGACTCGAGGTCACAGCCGTTACCTCTGGGCAGGGACCCCAGGGTGTCTGCCTCACACACAGGGTCTCAGATTTAGAAGGGGACCTAGGGGCAAATGAGCTGATGCACCATCCCGTGATGGGATCAAGGAAGGCAGGCTTCATGAAGCAGACATGTACACTATCTGACATTTATGTCAACATTTATGTGACATTTATGTCGCATTTTGGCATTTCTTCATATTTTGCCAACCTCAAGATAGGACATTGATATCTTATCCTTCAAAGGGGCCTCCTCCAAGGCTTCCTCCATCTTTCCAGGGGGCAGCCTCTGTAGTCCCCAGACTTCTTGCCCATCTCCCTCCTCCCCTGGCTGACCCTCCAGCCCCCACCCACCCCTCAACACACACACCCCTGCACGTTCTTCCCCCATCTTTCAGGCCTCCTCCAAGCCCTATGCTTCTCTATCCACCCCCATCCCTGCCTAAACTCAGTACCTCCCTTCAGTTCTTAACCATCTGTCTCAGCCCCAGCCCCGCCTCTCTCTCTCTCTCTCTCTCTCTCTCTCTCTCTCTCTCTCTCTCACACACACACACACACACACACACACACACACACACACACACAGAGGCCCCAGGGGCAAGGCTGCCCTGCATAAAGTCACCTCTAACAAACCCCCACCCTCATCAGCCATGGATGCCTAGCCCCTGCGTCCTGGCCCTGAACACCAGCATCAAATCAGGCCTAACTTCTTCCCAGAGCTCCTGGGGGAGTAAATGCAGGGGCAGAGAGTCAGACCCCAGCAAGTGGGGTCAGTGGGGACAGGGGTCAGAGGGCAAAGCCTGAGTTCTGCCTGTGTTTCACAGAACCCGGAGACCTGTTGCTAGGTAACCAGGTCTCCCAGCCCCTTCCCAGCACATCCTGAACTGCACATCGGCAGCCTCCAGCCATCTTCCCTGAGTCTCTCAGACACCCGCCCTCTGTGGGATCCTCAAGAGCAGGAGGAGGGGAGAAGCAAGCCCAGTCACCACCCCTGAGCTGCACTACCCCCGTTTCACTGTGAAGACTCGGCCGCTGGGCCACTAGCTCACCACCGCCATGAGTCTGGGCATCATGGAGGAGGAGGACCTGGCCGAGTACTTCCGGCTGCAGTATGGGGAGCGGCTGCTGCAGCTGCTACAGTGAGTGCCGGAGGGCCCGCCCATCCCCAGCACCCCAAACCACCCAGGCACCATTCCCTGGCCCCAGCACAGCCCTCTCTCTCTCTCAGCACACCAGCCCTTTCGCTCAGATGAGTGCTTTCCCTCCCCACGAGTGCCTATCTCCACGGGTTCCTCCCAGTCCCTGCCTGCCCCTGGGGCTCAGCATCTGCTGTTCTTCTTGCCTGTGTCTTGGGTAGGAAGTTCCCCAGTATTGAGAACCAGTCGGACTCTCCATCCGTCCGGCTACTGGAGAAGAAGAAGGAGGCCAAGATTATGCACCATGCCATGGAGCAGAAGAAGGAGGTGGGCAGCTCAGGGTGAGGGATGGGAAGGGCCCACCCCTTCCCAGGGAGAGCCTGAGGACAGCCCTCCATTTTGTGGGCGGTGGTGGCTAGAGTCAGGCAACCTGGTGATGGTCCAGTGTTTCCTCTGCAGAGCACAGGAGAGATCTGAGACTCAGGGAACCAGAGTCCTGGGATGTTCTGCTCTGAACCAGACATGGGGTGGGAACTGGGCACCTGGGACAGGGGATGCTGGAGCCTTCCTCGGTTCCCACTCAGGGGCCCTCCTGCCCTCCCTGCTGCCCCCCACCCCTAGACATTTCAACGCAGAATGGAAACCCTGAACCTGCGCTGGGAGGAACTGGGCATCAAGGAGGCCCAGCTGAAAGCCCACATACAGAAGTTTGAGCAGTTCATCCAGGTACCAAGGGGCGTGGCCTGCTGTAGCCTGGGTACCGCACTCTGCAGGTGTCCCTCCTCCCCCACCCCCGCACCTCCCACCTTCTCCTGGATTCTGTTGACTCCTCACCCTGGGTGGGAGGTCTCCTGGGTGCTCACCAATGCCTGGAGCTTCCCCCTTTGCGACCCCCTCCTCTTGCCCCGTTTGTCATTTTCTGCCTGTTAGTCTCCGCTCCTCTAGGTTGCTCTTTCCCATTTCCTTGCCTGTTGTTGGTATGGACAGTTTATCCAGTGACTGAGCGAATGGGGGATGACGAATGAATGAACGTGCCACGCTCAGGGCCAGACGCCTGGCGTTACAGAGGTGAATCGTGCCCCCAGTCCACCCGACCCCTCCAGGCACTGGAGTGAGTCCACTCTGAGACAATCGCAGAAATCCCCTCAACCAGCCTCACATAACCCTGAGACATGCCTCTCCTTACACCTCGCCCCCATTCTGGCAGCCCGGCCACCCCCGTCCATTCTCAGGGGGGACAGAGGCTTCGTGGGGGCCTCACCAGCCTGGGCCCCAGGGAGGGCAGGGCCCATGCCTGACTGGCACCACCTCCCCGCCCCCAGGAGAATGACCAGAAACGGATCCGGGCCCTAAAGAAGGCCAATAAAGAGCGCGAGCTAAAGAGGCAGCGCATGCGTGAGCTGGCCAAGGCCAAGCAGGAGATGGCCGTCCTGCGACTGGAGCACCAGCGGCTGAGCGCCAAGCTGCAGGAGTACTCCATCTTCAACAAGTACCTGGAGAAGGTGGTGGAGAACTCCGAGGTGCGTGGAGGGCTGGGGGGTGGGCGTCTGCAGCCCTACCGCCTCGTCCCCAGGGGCCTGGGCTGGGGACCCTCTGCTCTGGGGAGAGGTCTCCAGCCTAGGAGGGCAGCTGCCAGAGGGCCCTGGTGAGACTGGACTCATTTCTCAAGGGTGGGGGCCTGGCTGTGCATCTCTGTGTGCGTGACGTCTGTGGGCCTGCCTCCGTGTGGGTCCCAGGTTAGAGGTTTTGCTTAGAAGCACCAGCAACCAGCTCTGCCTGCCTCTGTCTGATGTGGTCCACACTCTCCCTGCTTCCCCTCCTCTCTGGTGTTTTTGGTTCACGTTGAGAGTACATGGGGAGAGGGAGGGAAAGAGACTGGAACACACCAGCCTCATGCAGAGCTGGGCACTTAGCGTATGCTGGGCCCTGGGCTGCGTGCTGCAAGTGGAACCTTGCTCAGTCTGCTCGCTAGGCCCCAGAGAAAAGCCATCATCTCACCCTGTTATGAGGAGGAACTGGAGGCTCAGAGAGGTTATGTAACCTGCTCAGGGATGCACAGCTTGTAGGTGGCAGAGCCTTTGTTTCTAACTGCCCCTCTGTAGGCCACTGACCACGGCTTTTTTGTCAAGGTGCCTTGTTGCCAGAGCTAAGGGAAGTGCCCAGCTCTGCCCACCCACGCTTCCTGCGGCATTGGACACTGTTGATGCTCCTTTCTGAAATATTCCTGTGCCCTTTCCTATGGGGCTCCTCCCTCTTCTTCCTACCTTCTGGTCCTTCCTCCTCAGGCTCCTCTTCCTTAAGTTCCTTGGGTCTTTGTCCCAGACCCTCCATTTTTCTCCTGAGCAATTCCCTGGGCCTCTGATATATGTCACCCATGTCGACAGCCATCCACCTGTGTCCCCCATGCCCACGTGTGACAGCAGCAGGGCCCCTCACCAGGATGGAACGAGGTATGAGGTGTGCCTTCTGGGGTGTAAGTCTGAGTCCATGTCCTCTAGGGGGGTTCAGGGGTACAAAGCACACACATCTTTTTTAAAAGTCCTGGAAATTTCCATATAGAACCACTAACCTAGTTTATTTATGCGTGAGCCCCAACTCTGTGTTATTTCCTGCATTCTAAGGTATGAGAAATTGTTCATTTAACAGTTGGTTTTTCTGGGGGTCAGGGGGAGTGAGGGAAGACTGCTACATTAAAGCAGTGGATAGATTACAAGACATGACTCAGATTTAGAGCTGGTAAACTGTGTCTTAGGACCAAGGAGACTGGTCGGGATCTTGCTGGCCCATATCGCCCTCCTAAGCTCAGGCCCCGACATCTAATTCAGAGTCCATAACTGCTTCTTGGCATCCCCAGGCCAGCCTGCTGCTGGTGGGTCCGTTGCTGCTGAATGGCATGACCACCCACCCACAGCCTCACCAGAACCCAGACCTCACCCTTGACTGCTCCTCCCTCAATCCCTGCAGCCATCAATCAGCAGATCTGGTCTATTCTCCTAAGTATTTCTGGAATCCAGCCCTTGCCCCTTCCTCATTCAGACCACTGGATGTACTTCTTAGGAGTTCAGCTCTGTGTTATTTCTGTCCAGCATTCTGCAGCCAGTGTAATCAAAAATCTTTCTTTTTCTTTCTTTCTTCTTTTATTTCTTTCAAAATATTTAAAGCATACTGAAAAGTATACAACATATATAAAAAACACCCAAGTATTCACCACAGCTCTATCAAATTGGAATTATTTTCTCCTATTTGTTCCCCCGTCTTCGTTTTTTTTTTTTTTTTGCTACACCATACAGGTTGCAGGATCTTAGCTCCCCAACCAGGGATCAAACCCAGGCCCCCGCAGGGAAAGCACCAAGTCCTAACCACTGGACCACCTGGGAATTCCCATCAAGCTTGTTATTTTTTTTGGCAACAGAATACATTATCCATAAGCTATGAATAGTATGTACATGTCCTTTTATGGCTTCTTTTTTCCAATCAATGATTTTTTAAAAAAATTTTTGTACCATGGGAAATTTCAAACATACAAAAGTAAAGAAAATAGTCTACTGAATGCCCATTCAGTTCAGTTCAGTTCAGTCACTCAGTCATGTCCGACTCTTGGCGACCCCATGAATCGCAGCACGCCAGGCCTCCCTGTCCATCACCAACTCCCGGGGTTCACTCAGACTCATGTGCATCAAGTCAGTGATGCCATCCAGCCATCATCCTCTGTCATCCCCTTCTCCTCCTGCCCCCAATCCCTCCCAGCATCAGGGTCTTTTCCAATGAGTCAGCTCTTTGCATGAGGTGGCCAAAGTATTGGAGTTACAGCTTCAGCATCAGTCCTTCCAATGAACACCCAGGACCGATCTCCTCATCAACTAATTGCAACAACTATCAACTTACTGTCAGATCCCCATCTCTGCTATTTTGAAGCAGATGATATTTTTTTAACCCATAAGCGTTTCAGTATATCACTCTAGAGCTCTTTGTAACATATCCACAATACCCATATCAGTGTGTCTGTGCTTGCTCAGTTGCTTAGTTGTGTCCAACTCTGCAATCCCATGAACCCATATCCAGCTGACGTCAAAATTTCCTGATATTGTACAAATACTTTTTGTACAGCTGGTTTGTTCCAATCAGGGTCTAAACAAGGTCCCCACTCCGGGTTTGGTTGGTGTGTTTATCAGGTGTTCTAGACATCATTATTATGCTGATCAAAAGAAGCCAGACATACTGTATGATCCCATTGAAATTTTTCAGTTCAGTTCAGTCGTTCAGTCGTGCCCGACTCTTCGCGACCTCACGGACCACAGCATGCCAGGCCTCCCTGTCCATCACCAACTCTCGGAGTTTACTCAAACTCATCTCCATTGAGTCGGTGATTGATATGTGTGAAAACAGGTAAAATGAATCTTTGGGGATAGAAATCACAATTCTGGTTTTCTTGGTAGTGGTGGGGGCAGATACTGACTGAAAGGGGGCCAAAGACCCTTCTAAGGTGCTCAGAATGTTCTGAGCTCCCTTCTTCAGTTATTAACTAGAATACTATGAACACCATCAAGAAAAGGACTTTATAGAGACTTCCCTTGGCAGTCCAGTGGTTAAGATGCTGCGCTTCCATTGAAGGGGGCACAGGGAATCCCTGGTTAGGGAATTAAGATCCCACATGCTGTGCCGCATGGCCAAAATGTAGGAAGAAGAAAAAGGACTTCGGAAAGAGAATCTTCCCTTCATCAACTATTTGGTGACTATATTGGCCATAAAGCAAAAGCTTGTTAAATGCTTGACTCTTTGAGTCTTCAGAATAATGAGTTGGTTCTCCAGCATCCACCACAAGTGCCCTGAATGTTGTTAGTATTATTGCAAACTCATGGGTTTTTAACATATTTGATATGTTTCGGTCCTTTGCACTTATTCTTACTGATGTTCAAAGGGTCCCATCATTGGATAATGAGAGCCTCTTCAAATTGGTATCCGAGTGCTTTTGAAATTGGTGTTAAGTTTAGGAGAGGTACTCCTGGTTGCTCTGATGTAGCCCACTTTTTAAATTATTTTTAATTGAAGGATAAATGTTTTACAGTATTGGTTTGATTTCTGCCATACATCAATGTGAATTAGCTATAGGTGTACATGTGGCCCCTCCCTTTTACCTCCCTCCCACCTTCCTAGCCAATTCTTTTTAACTGTTATATATTGTTGCACCTCTTAGAAATGCAGACTGGAAGTTATCTCTCTGTTCACTCCTCCAGTGGGTGCAATCCACACTCCTCAGTGTTTACTGAGCATTTTTTTTTAACTTCTCCAGGTTGATCTCTCTCCCCCCATCTTGAACTTGAGCCATTCCTACTAAACTCTTGCTCATCCTGAATATGCCACACACACCTCGTCAGCTTTATCCAGGCTGTTCTGTCTACCTGTACGGCCTCCTCGCCTGCCTTTGCCCGGCCATCTTCTCTTCATACCTCTGGTCTCATTTTTTAATCATCCTTTCCCTGAAGAAGCCTCTTCTGGCAGTCCCTATCTCCTCTAAGCCTGAGTTAAGTGGCTCTTGCCCACAGAGGAAGTGTTTGGGGGAAAGGAGAGTTCCCGGAACACCAGTCTACTGCTGGAAATGTCATGAGATGGAGAGAGCACTCAGGGAGTGTTCCCTGGGCGGCTGGAAGGCACGTGTTGATAAATCCCCTAGACATGAGTTGGCATCCTGAAGCTGGTGCTCACAGCGCCTTGAAGAGAGGGAAAGTCGCAGGGCTTTTGTTCTGCTTAGTTAGGGTAAGAGCCGCGTTGTGTGTCGGGGGAGGGTGGCTGAACCTGGCCGGCCCCCGCTCCTCTGGTACCCACCCTCTCCAGCCCCCACCAGAGGGAGGCCTCAGCCATTGCTGAACAAATATGAGACCACCATGTGGAAGATACTACCTAACACTCTCCCGCGGCCCCATCCCCCAGTCACCGATAAGGCTTATCACTCTGTCGTAACTAATTACTTGTCTGTGTGTCCTACCGCGCCACCGCATGTGGTAAGGCTTCCTAAAAGCAGTGTCTGGCTATATTATCTCCTGCTCTGTCCCTAGCGTTTAGCACACTTCCTGGCTACTAAGTGGTTCGTGGTGCATTCTTGCTGAATAGGCTCATGATTGCCATCCGAGACAGCGCAAAGTCTACCCTGCCCCCGCCCAGCAATGCTCAACCCTAGAATCATATGGGGACCCTTCAGACCTGTTTATTCATCCGGGTCTCTGAGGGTGGAGCCTGGCACGTGGCCTCGCTGAAGCTCCCAGGTGATTCCAACAAAGTGCAGCCAAGCCAGAGTGCCTGCCAGGCCAGGTGCACATGCTCCCGACAGGACACCAGGGTCCACGACCCACGCCACGTGACCCACGGCCCGTACCAAAGCGGGGCGGGGGTAGGCGCAGCGGAGACTCCGAGGGCTTTACAGCCTCTGGCCCTTGACTTAGCCCAGGGCCTCCCTGCCAGGCAGAGGCGCAGAGGGTGAGAGCTGGGGGCACAGAGTGGGGTCGGCGCCCCCCCCCGGGGGGAGGTGCACTGACCTGAGCCACCAACCCCCCCCCCCAACTACCCCTCCCGCGCCGCCCCCCCTCCCCCGGCCCTCGTGCAGTTTGAGGAGATCCACGAGGTGATCGCGCGCTACAAGACACTGGTGAGCATGCACCACGACCTCATGCAGTCGGCACAGGAAGGCCAGGAGAAGATTGAGCGTGCCAAGGCGCGGCTGGCACGCTACAAAGAGGAAAAGGACGACGAGATCCTGCAGCACAACAACGAGCTGGCGCGTCTGCAGATGCGCTTCGACCGTGCCCGCAGTGACGTCATCATCTGGGTGAGTGCAGGGCAGGCGGGGGACACACAGACAGACACAGACACAGGCAGGTGCGTAAGGGATACACACACACACACACCTCAGCACACACAGGTAAGGGACACACACACCAGCACACACACCCCTCAGCACTCACCGGTAAGGGACACACACCAGGACACACACACAAACACGGGTAAGGGATGCACACAACACATACACACCCACCCTTAGCACTCACACCCCGCCCTCATTCCCCTCCCCAGGAATCTCGCTGGGCGCACATTCAGAACACCGCTGCCAAGAAGACCCTCTTGCTTGGCACCATTAAGATGGCAACGCTGAACCTCTTCCAGATCGTGAGCAAACAGCTGAAGGAGGCGACCTTCGTGTCTCTGGAGGACACGCACAAACAGCTGGACATGGTACGAGGAGCCCAAGTGCCTGGCAGGCAGGCTGGAAGTAGCCATGATGGTTCTCTGTGAGTTGAGGGGAGGTGTGAAGGCTAAAAGCAGTGGTTCTCAAGTTTTCAGAGTCGCCTGGGGACTCGAGCTTGTTGCTGGACCCAGCCCCACAGTGTTGGACTCAGGAGATCTGAGATGAGAAACCATGAATTTTCATTTTCCGCAAGTTTCCGGGTGATCGTGCTGGTCTGGGTTCCACATTTAGAGAACCTCTGCATTAGTGCTAAGGTTCTGTTGGCCCCATCAACAGGTCAGTAGAGGAACCCATTACTGAATTCATTAGCTGCTGCACAACAGTCTCACAAAGTTCTCATGAGATGCTGAAGGCCTGTGACGGGCCCATCCTTGGGGAAAAGAGACCATCTGCAGGGGCGGGAATCAGCAAGGGGCTGACAGTACGTCTTGTTAGTACCATTCTGTGATTTTTCTCTTTGAAGTAATTGAAAGGAAACTGAAAAGGAGTTAACGTTCTCACTGTGTATGATACAAAGCTGTCTGATGCCACGTCTGCGTGCCCCCTGGAATAATCTCACTTCTGACCGAAGGAAAGCCGCATCCCTTAACTCAGGAAACTCAGCACCATGCTTCTTGTGACATGCGGAGAACCATGACTAATTATTTATCCTTTTGGCATATCCTTTTAGCCTTTAGCTCTGCTGTGAAACAGTGGAAAGTAGGCTCCTAAAGGCTGGAATTTCTGTTTGCTTTGTTCTCTGTTGTATCCCCAGCCTCTAGAACTATGCCAGGCAGATAGTAGGCACTCAGTAAGTATTCAGTGAATGAATATGAAACACAAGCCAATGAAAGCACTTGGCTGAGGAGTGCTTCGTCTGTTTGTTTTGTTTGTTTGTTTTTAAAGAGAAAAGATGGGAATTCCCTGGGGGGTCCAGTTGTTAGGAATCTGCACTTCCACTGCAGGGGACCCATGTTCTGTCCCTGAACAGGGAACTAAGATCCTGCAAGCCTCACAGCACAGCCGGAAAAAAAAACCCCCCAAAACCCCAGCAACCTGAAATTCATGAAATGTAAAGAATTTCACCCACTGACCAGCAGAATTTCCTTAAACCAAAGAATCAGCCTGCATCGTGAGGCATGTTAGAACTGAATTATTCATATTAACAGTCCAAACACTGTAAAGGGAGTTTGTAAGAAAGTTTGTTGTGAAACAGCGATCCTCAAGCTTTTTTTGGTAGCAGGTTACCTTTACACTCGTAAAATTTGTTGAAGACCCCCAAAGAGCTTTTGTTTATATGGGTTATATCAGTTGATATTTACCTTATGAGAAACTCAAGCAGAAAAACTAAAACTATTTAATTCATTTAAAATGACAGTAAGCAACATGTTAACACAAATAGCATATTTAAGAAGTAGATTTATTCATTTATTTATGGCTGCCTTGGGTCTTAGTTGCGGCATGTGGAATCTTTCATCTTGGCGTGAGGGCTACAGAGTGCCTGGGCTCTGTAGTTGAGGCACGCAGGTTTGGTTGCCCCGCTTTGCATGAGGGATCTTCGTTCCCTGATCAGGGATCAAATTCACGTTCCCTGCACTGGAACGTGGATTCTTAATCACTGGACCACCAGGAAAGTCCCATAAATAGCATTTTTAATGAAAAATACATTTTCAAAAAGTATTTTGTGGGATGGGTGGCATTTCGACACTTTGCAAATCCCTAAAATGCTGCTTCCTGGAGGACAGGTATTCTCACACCTGCTTCTGTATCCAGTCTGTCACGATAGCCTCTGTGATGGGAACATCCCACCTGGGTAAAAGTCCACATAGACTCACCAGAGAAAAGACAAGTAGCAGAAGTAACAAAAGACAGGTAACACCTTAGCGTTATTGTAGAAAGAGTTTTGGCCTTGCAGGCCCCTCTTCCTTGCTGTAGGGTCTCAGGACTCAAGGCGTCCTCAGGCCCCTCCCCTTTAGCTGTTGTAAGGAGAGATGGGGCAGGAGGTGGTGATCTCCAGCCCATGGCCCCTGCCTAAGCACCCCCTGTTCGGACAGTAGTTTACAGTCCATCCACTCCACATTCTCAGCTTTCAGACTCCCTCGAACATTTGTTGTCCTTTCCCCAACCCCCCACCCCGGGCATGTTGCATGGCCTTTGAGATCTTAATTTCGCAACCAAGGATCGAACCTGGGTTCAAACCTGGGATCAAACCTGGGCCCCAGGCAGTGAAAGCACCAAGTCCTAAGCTCTGGACCACCAGGGAATTCTGTTCTCAACCTTGACTTGCCTCCACAGGAATTCCTCATATGCCCAAATGTTATTTTTAAATATCCCACTTGATTTCTTAGGATATGAGCCTACTGACACATATACGTGATTAAGTAGCCTGAAAAATGGAAAACAAAGACCTAGGAAAATATAGTAATAAGTTGAAACTTTATATAAGGTATATATATAAATAGTATTATAAATCATACATGTTACATTTATAGTAAATATAAGTTAAAACCTAAGGTCAAGGCAAGAGAGAGATGTATGGACTCTCTCGGTTCTTGCCTTATAAAGGACAGTAGTTCGACAGGAACATAAGTTGACTCTGAGATGCCTCGTATCCAGAGGAAAAGCAACACACCATTCTTGAACCAAAATAAGAAAACATAAGGTTTCCTTAGAGAGAGAGATCCTTTCCCAGCACCTAACCTCTAGCTGAAAATTTTCACAGAGGCTCCAGAGACACTCAGTGAATTACGTTCTCAGTAGCATCCCTAAGTGGATGGACGTGTGGGCTTCAGAAGGGAGTCACTCATCTAGGACTGGGAGCAGGGTACCACTCAGGGAAAGTGATTCTGCAGAAGGCCACGACAATTTGCATTCCACTCACTGTCTGTGCAAGGTCCAGCGTTATTATCTCTGAATAGAATCCAAACTGTGCTTGGCAAATCCTAGAATCCCAAGGTGATTTTCCTCCAGAAAAATAAATGGACTCTCGGGACTAAAAAGGGGCTTCCTCTGTGGCGCTAGTGGTACAGAACCCGCCTGCCAAGGGTTCGATCCCTGGGTCAGTAAGATTCCCCTGGAGGAGGGAGGGCATGGCAACCCACTCAGGTATTCTTGCCTGGAGAATCCCATGGACAGAGGAGCCTAATGGGTTACAGTCCGTGGATTCGCAAAGAGTCGGATACAACTGAAGCAACTTAGCACAGCACAGGATGTGGACTAAAAAAATTTAGAAAACAAAGTTAAATGAAGTTTGCTGGTTTTAAAATGCAGAACTTCACAGTGCCTTTGCTGTGGCTCTGTCCTGAGACTCCAAGCTGATCAGGTTTCTACAATTTGCTTGCCCACAGAATCCGTTTTGGGGATGTGATGACTTACTATAAGAACATAGTTTGGGAAATACTGCACTTGGCATCTCTGTAACCTCCGGAAAGTTACTCTAATTCTTTGTTTCCTCTTTTGCAAAATAGGAATTATGTTGGTAATCATAATAGTGTTAGCAACTTGCAGGTTGTTGAGAGTTTCGGACAGTCTGTGTAGCCCTGTCTTTTGGAACACTCTTGAAAAGGAGAAACTGTCGGACTGAGACCTAAGGGGCCATCCAGGCCAACCTTTTCTCCCTCTTTCCTTTTTAAAGATAAAGAAATCGAGTCCCAGGATGATGAAGTGATTTTCTCAGAGTTGTGTCAGGACCCCAAGTCATCTTTTTTGTTTTCTAAGTTGAAGTGTAATTGATTTCTAGTGTTGAGTTATAATAGTTCCAGGTGTACAGCAAAGTGACCGTTGTCTATGTGTGTGTATATATAAATGGATAAATACATATAGCCATATTCTTTTTTTCAAATTCTTTTCAATTATAACACTTTAAGATATTGAATATAGTTCCCTGAGCTATGTATCAATAGTAAATCCTTGTTGTTTCTCTGTTTAATATATGGTAGTGTGCATCAGTTAATCCATACTCCCTATCCCTCCCCCCTTCCCCTTTGGTAACCATAAGTTGGTTTTATATGTCTGTGAGTCTGTTTGTGTTTTGTAAAGAAGTTCATTTGTACTATTTTTAGATTCCACATATAAGTGATAATCATATATGTCTTTGACTTACTTCACTTAGTATAATGATTTCTAGGTCCATCCATGTTGCTACCAATGGAATTATTTCATTCTTTTTTATGGCTGAGTAATAGTTCAGTGTGTATCCATATATATATATTCATATACTGTATTTTCTTTATCTATTCATCTATTGATGCAGAACCACAGGTCTTCTAACTTAGGCTGTGCTCTTTCCACTGTATCATACTGATTGCATGTTCCTTTTTTAATATTGTTTTTAAATTTTATTTATTTATTTATTTTTAATTAGAGGATAATTGCTTTACAATGTTGTGTTGGTTTCTGCCACATATCGCCATAAATCAGCCATAGGTATAAACATGTTCCTCCCTCTTGAACCTTCCTCCTATCTCCATGATTGCATGTTCTTTACAACTAAAGTTAGTGAATAGAACTGAAATTTCCCTTGATGACTCAGGATTAACATAATGAGACTCTGTTCTGGGTTTCAAGTAAATTAACCTGCTTGAAGGCTATTAACTAGTAGAGAGGCGTCTGCCCGACCCTGGCTGACTCCTTTCTGCTGATGCTTCTATCCCCAGAGTCCTCTCTGGAGCCTCCCCCTGTCTCCCTGTGAGACGGTCAGCCTGAACTTCATCCTCTCACTGCGTCTGCCTCTAGGGGTTCCCACCTCCATCCCTCTTCATTACCTCTAGTCTGCTAAGCCTGATTCTCCATGTCAACTAGAATAATATCAAATGAGGGAAAGTGACCTCAGTCACAGGAAATGGTGACTCCTTACAAGCAGGCTATGCCCAGATGTTTCTGGATGGGTGGCCTGTCACCAGCTTGGGATTGACTGCAGTCCTTTGGCCTCTCTAGATCCAGCAGTTTATCCAGGACCTGTCAGACATCTGGGCAGAGGTGAAGAAGAAGGAGCTACAGCAAATCCGGGTTTGAAGAGCAGCCGTGGTTCCAGAACATTCCAAGACAGAGAAGGGAGGGAGGAAGTTGCTGGTGACCTTGTCATCCAGTCAGCCCAGTCCAGCTCCCTGGAACATACCCCCCACCCACCTTCATGCCTTTCTGCTGGTGAAATCCCTGTTTTTCACATCAGGCCTCAGCCCATCCCATCCCTGAAGACATTAAATGTTATAAGAATTTTGTTCCTAAGTTCTCTCTCTTTTTGGTGGTTTATTCATGGGGAAGAAGGTACACTGAAGGAAGAACCCCCCAAAGCACTCCCTCTGAAAGCTGGTCAGTTAGGCTGCTCAGGTTTGATGTCTCCTAGGCTTTGCTATTTACGCAGGAAGGGTCCACATGGCAACATACAGTGGAGTGAGGACATAGGCCCCTTCTCCTCTGCTACCTCAATTTTTTTTCTTAAGTTGGTGTTTCCAGTTGGAGTGCAGAAACTCACTAAAAACCTGAAGGCAGCTTTCCGAGTCAGAGCAGCAAAGGGATGAGTTAGGAACTCTTTCTTCCCTGACCTCAGAAGGAAGCCCTGCCCTCCCCCTGTCCCCACTGGACCCCAAGACCTGCAGTATGGTATCAGCCATGCTGATGTAGGAGTAGCAGGCAGGCCTCCAGGTGATGGCATCTTGGCATCTTAGGCTGGAAGGATGGCTTCAAACCAGCAAAACTGAACTGGGTGGAGGTGAATGGGAAGCCTCGTGGCATGTGCGCTCAGTCGTGTCTGACTCTTAGCGACCCCATGGACTGCAGCCCACCAGACTCTTCTGTCCGTGGGTTTCTCCAGGCAAGAATGCTGGAGCGGGTTGCCATGCCCTCCTCCAGGGGATTTTCCTGACCCAGGGATCGAACCCACATCTGCTGCATTGTAGGCAGATTCTTTGCTCACTGAGCCACCTGGGAAGCCCGTGAAGCCTTATTCAATTCAGTTCAGTCGCTCAGTCATGTCCGACTCTTTGCGACCCCATGAATCGCAGCATGCCAGGCCTCCCTGTCCATCACCAACTCCCAGAGTTCACTCAGACTCACGTCCATCAAGTCCGTGATGCCATCCAGCCGTCTCATCCTCTGTCGTCCCCTTCTCCTCCTGTCCCCAATCCCTCCCAGCATCAGAGTCTTTTCCAATGAGTCAACTCTTTGCATCAGGTGGCCAAAGTACTGGAGTTTCAGCTTTAGCATCAGTCCTTCCAAAGAAATCCCAGGGTTGATCTCCTTCAGAATGGATTGGTTGGATCTCCTTGCAGTCCAAGGGACTCTCAAGAGTCTTCTCCAACACCACAGTTCAAAGGCAGCAATTCTTCGGTGCTCAGCCTTCTCCACAGTCCAACTCTCACATCCATACATGACCACAGGAAAACCCATAGCCTTGACTAGATGGACCTTAGTCAGCAAAGTAATGTCTCTGCTTTTGAATATGCTATCTAGGTTGGTCATAACTTTCCTCCGAAGGAGTAAGCATCTTTTAATTTCATGGCTGCAATCACCATCTGCAGTGATTTTGGAGCCCCAAAAAATAAAGTCTGACACTGTTTCCACTCTTTCCCCATCTATTTGCCATGAAGTGATGGGACCAGATGCCATGATCTTCGTTTTCTGAATGTTGAGCTTTAAGCCAACTTTTTCACTTTCCTCTTTCACTTTCATCAAGAGGCTTTTTAGTTCCTCTTCACTTTCTGCCATAAGGGTGGTGTCATCTGCATATCTGAGGTTATTGATATTTCTCCTGGCAATCTTGATTCCAGCTTGTGTTTCTTCCAGTCCAGCGTTTCTCATGATGTACTCTGCATATAAGTTAAATAAGCAGGGTGACAATATACAGCCTTGACGTACTCCTTTTCCTATTTGGAACCAGTCTGTTGTTCCATGTCCAGTTCTAACTGTTGCTTCCTGACCTGCATACAGATTTCTCAAGAGGCAGGTCAGGTGGTCTGGTATTCCCATCTCTTGAAGAATTTTCCACAGTTTATTGTGATCCACACAAAGGCTTTGGCATAGTCAATAAAGCAGAAATAGATGTTTTTCTGGAACTCTTGCTTTTTCCATGATCCAGCAATGTTGGCAATTTGATCTCTGGTTCCTCTGCCTTGTCTAAAACCAGCGTGAACATCAGGAATTTCACGGTTCACATATTGCTGAAGCCTGGCTTGGAGAATTTTGAGCATTACTTTACTAGTGTGTGAGATGAGTGCAATTGTGCGGTAGTTAGAGCATTCTTTTGCATTGCCTTTCTTTGGAATTGGAATGAACACTGACCTTTTCCAGTCCTGTGGCCACTGCTGAGTTTTCCAAATTTGCTGGCATATTGAGTGCAGCACTTTCACAGCATCATCTTTCAGGATTCGAAACAGCTCAACTGGAATTCCATCACCTCCACTAGCTTTGTTCGTAGTGATGCTTTCTAAGGCCCACCTGACTTCACATTCCAGGATGTCTGGCTCTAGATTAGTGATCACACCATCATGATTATCTGGGTTGTGAAGATCTTTTTTGTACAGTTCTTCTGTGTATTCTTGCCACCTCTTCTTAATATCTTCTGCTTCTGTTAGGTCCAGACCATTTCTGTCCTTTATCGAGCCCATCTTTGCATGAAATGTCCCCTTGGTATCTCTAATTTTCTTGAAGAGATCTCTAGTCTTTCCCATTCTGTTCTTTTCCTCTATTTCTTTGCATTGATCGCTGAAGAAGGCTTTCTATCTCTTCTTGCTATTCTCTGGAACTCTGCATTCAGATGCTTATATCTTTCCTTTTCTCCTTTGCTTTTTGCCTCTCTTCTTTTCACAGCTATTTGTAAGGCCTCCCCAGACAGCCATTTTGCTTTTTTGCATTTCTTTTCCATGGGGATGGTCTTGATCCCTGTCTCCTGAACAATGTCACGAACCTCATTCCATAGTTCATCAGGCACTCTATCTATCAGATCTAGTCCCTTAAATCTATTTCTCACTTCCTCTGTATAATCATAAGGGATTTGATTTAGGTCATACCTGAATGGTCTAGCGGTTTTCCCTACTTTCTTCAATTTGAGTCTGAATTTGGTAATAAGGAGTTCATGATCTGAGCCACAGTCAGCTCCTGGTCTTGTTTTTGTTGACTGTATAGAGCTTCTCCATCTTTGGCTGCTGCTGCTGCTGCTGCTGCTAAGTCACTTCAGTCGTATCCGACTGTGTGACCCCATAGACGGAAGCCCACCAGGCTCCCCCGTCCCTGGGATTCTCCAGGCAAGAACACTGGAGTGGGTTGCCATTTCCTTCTCCAATGCATGAAAGTGAAAAGTGAAAGGGAAGTCGCTCAGTCGTGTCCGATTCTTCGTGACCCCATGGACTACAGCCTACCCGGCTCCTCCATCCATGGGATTTTCCAGGCAAGAGTACTAGAGTGGGGTGCCATTGCCTTCTCCGCTTTGGCTGCAAAGAATATAATCAATCTGATTTCGGTGTTGACCATCTGGTGATGTCCATGTGTAGAGTCTTCTCTTGTTGGAAGCCTTGTATTTATGGTCAAAAACTCAGCGGCACTGTTCTCAGTCATTAAGAGCAAAAGTCAGGTCAGAGACTGGACTGAAAAAGCAGCATTCATTGAGCATATATTTCAGGTATTTCATCCTGGTGAAAACCATGGGACACTATCAGCCCTATCAGCCCTGAATTACCAAATGGCACACTTACCCATGGACACTGGCTCCAGATGACAGGGTCGTGAGTCACGTTGGGCCTGCCTGTCCCCAGCTTGTCTCCCTCCTGGCCAGGTTGCCTCCCAGGAGGCAGAGGCAGTGCTGTTTTCCCTCTGGGGGACCTGAGGAGGCAGCTGCAACATGGCTCCTCCCTGTGATCGAATATGCCCCACAGGAGAGACCTCAGTCTCCAGGGGAGTCTTCAGAAATGCCCCTATCTCCAGATCCTGCTGGGGGCAGTGATCATGGGCAGTGGTCACCTCTCACCTCTGTGTTCACCACCTGACAGCAGCATCAACATCCCCTAGGAGTTTGCTAGAAAGACACACTCTCAGGCCCCATGCCAGACCGGAGCATCAGAAACTTGGGTGGGGCGAAGCCCTCTGTGTCTTGTTAATAACAAGGTCTCCAGGTACAAGCTCCAAGTTTGAGAACCACCGCTTCAGCATGAGCCAAACACTTTCAAGGACCTGGGGTCCCACCATGTGAAGTCATGCCCATCAGTAATCCTACCTGTAGAGTCCATGCACAGTCAGAGGAGCAGACCCAGCAGGAGGGGGATGCAGACAGACGGACAGCAGCGGCTTTGTCCCGAGGGTCTGACCTCAGGCAGGGTGGGCGCTGATTCAGTGGTCTCTGCAAACATGCTGTCTTCCTGGCTGATGCTGGAGCTTGAAGCCCCAGGACAGGGAGTAGTTGGGAAGGAAACACAGACGTGAAGTGGAGGAGACGGAGAGTGAGCTGGAACCCAGGGCCACAAGCTGGGCTCACGAGGGTTGACAGAAACCCACAGTAGTTCATGGCCTCCAAGCCTGGAGGGGTGGGCGTCTGCAGAGGCCTGGCCTAGATTACAGAGCTGAGCACCCACACTTGGCCCAGGAGCTGGAGACACAGCAGGAGAGTTCAGGGAGGGAGGGGCAGCTGTGCTTCGGATGAGGGGAGTGGGCGGAGCAGGAAGCTTGTGGGAGCTTCCCCGTGGCTGGTGCTCCCCTCCACCCTCCAGGCCTCCCACCGGAGCCTCTGTGACTTGCTCTCCCACCTCAGAAAACACCCAAAAACAGAGGTCTGGGGAATACGGCCAACTGGCCCTGTCCCCAAGCCTCCCCATGACCATCATCTGCTTCACAGGGGAAGGAATGGGAAGGGGAGGGGAGCTGGCTGGCCCCTGCCAAAGGGACTTATCTCTGGAAAGGGAGTGTAACGGAGCAAGGGCTCCTGTCCTGGCAGGGCAGAAAGCCAAGCTCCGATAGCAGGTGTTGGCAGCAAAGTCAGGTTGTACTTGCAGGGGACCAAACAAGGAGAATGGGCAGCTCTTACTCAGAAAACCCGAAGACCCTGATGGCTTTCAGGCAAGAGAGTTTAAAGACAGTGTAGGGAAGAGAGTCATAGGTGCCTCACCACCTCCTGCTAATGGTGGTGGTGAAGTCATGTGATGTTTTGGGCATCTCCATCATTGACCTCTGGGTTCCAGCCAGTCTGGGGTCTGGTGCTCACAGTCAGCCTGTAGTCACCATCCTCCACCTGATGGGAGTCTTAGCTTCTGCAGAACAACTCGAAGAGATGGGTGATGTCGTTATCCGAGTCCCTTCAGGAGGACCCCGCGTCCTGTGACTGTTCTGATTACGAACTGCTTGATCCTGCTCTTTGGAGCTTGGGGAAGGTTCACGCGACTAATGCTTTTTTTCCTACAAAGAAGAAATGGAACATTGAGGGGCTTTTGTACTGGGAAGGCCCCAAAGGGTCCTGTTTGGTTTCAGTCCCCCTCACCTTTTCTCTGATCCTCCTCAGTCCTGAGGAGAATAGGGATGGGACAGGAAAGGGAATATAGTTTTGGATAGAGAGGTTAATCATGAACTCGTCAGGGGACTCGGTTTTAGGGGGCCTGGGTTTCAGGAGGGCAGAGGTCTTCTCCAAACCCAGGATGGGCGAGTTCTGGGGGTGGTGCTCAGAGTGGGAGGGGTAGAACCTCTCACTGGACAGAGGTGTCAGGGCCCCCAGAAACAGGGTTGTGGGCAAAGCATATGGCCCTCATCTTTGAGCCTCCTGGGCTGTGTCCTGGGAGGCAGGAAAGGGTGTTGGACAGACAGTAACTCCAACCCCTCATACCACTACCCCCCACCATCTTCTGCCATGTCTGTGAGTTGGTGGTTGAGAGGTTCAGCCTGTAAGGGCTGCACACACTTTCTGGGAGGCTGCGGGGGCGGGGAGTGCCCTCAGCCCTGCCTCAGGCCCTTGCCAGAGAGGCAGAGGGCCCTTCCCTCCTCCCTTCCGCTCTCCTTCCTGGGTCCTCCATCTTAGAGTGTCAAGTTTCCTGCTTGACTGAAATGAGAAATCGTGAAGAGTCACACTTAGAATTACTGTGATCACACACAAGCTTATCGTAACCCACTCGGGTTTATGCATGTGTGTGTAATTCACTCTGAGACCACTTGCATTTTTCAGGTTTCAAAAGGGGCCCAGCCCTGGGGCAGAAGAAATTCTGTGGGTCTAGGCAGATTTCTTGATTGCAAGCAAAGCCACAGATCCACGGACTCCTTCCCAAACCCACAGAAAGGGGTGGAGCCAATCCAGAAGGCCAGCGATTCTCCTGAGCCTAAGTGAGAGGGCTTCCCCTTGGAGGGGGCGCCAAGTAGTGGTCACAGACAGAACCTCACTCCTCTCCAGCCCCTCGACATGCCCACCCTGGACCCTGAAGCCACAGAAAGAAGCCCAAGATCACCACTCAAAAGAGATTTGGGTTCCCAGATGCAGGAGCTAGTGTTCCAAGAAAAAGAAAAAAAAAAGATGGAGTTAAAATGATTGGCGTTTTCCCAGCAAGAAAAGACACCAGCCTGTTAAAGCAGAAATAACTGATTGGTTCCAGAAATGAATGGTTCTCATCAACAAAGGCAGGAAGTAGGGTTCCGGGTGTTTTATGGATAAAGGGAGGCAAGCAAAGGGAAGACCTTCAGAGACTTACTCTCAATGCTGTTAGCTCTTCCTGACTGGGGCTGGGGCGGAGGTGGGGGTAGGAATAAGGCTTTGAGGCATGAAAGAGTCCAGGTAGAAAGACATTCCCGTGTGTGTTACACATGCCACATCACACACACAGCCCCCACATGGCAATCAGTGTCCCAAAGCTGTTGGTGATGGATGGGCTTAGAATAGAGTTGAAAGCTTTTGAAGTGATGTCAGTTTCTTTGGAGTAGCTAGAGAGTTCGTGCTTCTGTGGGATTAACTGTTGGTCCTCAGGATCAGATCCCTCCCTCACACCCCTTTTCCAGATCCCAAGCTGGGGTCCTACATCGTACATCCAAGGCATTCAGGCAGCTTTTGGAGGGCCTGGATCTTCCTGTCATTTCAAGTCATCTCAGGGGTCATTCCTGAGCACCTGAGCCAGTGCCTCTGGTCTGGGACTTTTAATGCAGCAATATCTACTGAAAGGGTCCACAGCACGGTGTGGAGAACACGCAGAATCCCTCAAGACCCCAGGCAACCCCTTCCCCAGAGAGATGAGCCCCCACTGAGAGCCATGGACCTCATCTCTGTTTCCTCACCTGCAACACCCTGACATTCCCCCTAGCTTCATCTCTTTGAAACTTTTTGAAACGGAGAAGGCTCCCACTGCAGGCCACAGGATTGGGGATGGTAAGAGCCTGGCTCAGAAGCATCCAGAACAGGATAGTTCCACCTTCTGGGGGTGCAAAATAACCATTTTAGGAGTTTTATTAGGAAAGGAGCTGAATCTAGAAACATCCAGCAGAAGGAAAGTCAGCTGCATCATGGTGTGAAACTGATTTTATTAGTTTTCCATCCTGTGTGACAGATTCCCACAAACTCAGAGACTTAAGGCAACACCCACTGTGTATCTCACAATCGCAGATCAGAAGTCCCTGTGGATTCAATGGCTTCTCCACTCCCAGCTGAAATCGACATATTGGTCAGGCTGGGCACTTGTCTGGAGGGTGTAGGAAACAATCTACTTCCAGCTCGTCCAGCTTGTCAGCAGAACTCCTTGCAGCTGTGGCTCTAAGGCCCCCTTTCCTTGCCTGCTGCCAGCCTGGGCCACTCTCTGCTCCTCAAGGCTGCCTGCATCCCTTGTCATGTGCCATGTCTGCCATCTTCAAAGCCAGCGATGGAGTCATTGTCACTCCTTGAATCCCTCCGACTTTCTCTTCCAGTATCATCCTGAGAAAACTTTCATGTGATAAGATTAGGCTCTTTTGCCCTTTTGCCATATAAGGAGAAAACTACAAGGGCATAAAGGCCATGCAGGCCATTCTGAAACTGTACCTACCACACTGATCAGGGAAAGATGTGGAGGTGTGTATGTACGGCTGAGTTCCTTCCCTGTTCACCTGAAACTATAGCTGCATTGTTAATCGGATATACCCCAATACAAAATAAAAAGTTCAAAAGGAAACAAAGATTGGGAGGGATTTCCCTGGTGGTCCAGTGGTTAAAAATCTGCCTTCCAATGCGAGGTACGTGGGTTTGATCCCTGGTCAGGGAACTAAGACCCTGCATGCCTCAGGACAACTAAGCCTGTGTGTCACAACTCAGCCCACACACCACAACTTGAGAGAAGCCTGCGCGCTGCAACTAAGACCTGACACAGCCAAAAATAAATTTTAGGAAAGATGTGGAGGGACTTCCCCGGTGGTCCAGTGGTTGGGACTTTGCCCTTCCAGTACAGAGGTGCAAAGGATATGGGTTCAATCCCTGGTTGGGGAACCTAAGGCCCCATGTGCCATGTGGCGTGGCAAAAAATAAAATAATATTTTAATAATAATATTGATAGTAGATATTTGACAATAGTAAAATAATATAGCATCTTATAAAAAGGATGGGGATGGAATGTCTAGCATGGCAACCATTGTTAATACTATAGTGCATATTTGAAAGCTGCTAAGAGTATATTAATAGATCTTAAAAGTTCTCATCACAAGAGAAAAAAATGTAAGTGTGTGGTGATGGATGTTAACTAGACATATTGTGATTATTTTTGCACCGTAAGCAAATACCAAATCATTATGTGGTACACCTGAAACTATTACAATATTGTATGTCAATTATGTGCTGTGCTAAGTTGCTTCAGTCCTGCCCGACTCTTTGCAACCCAGTGGACCATAGCCTAGGGTCTCCTCTGTCCATGGGATTCTCCAGGCAAGAGTCCTGGAGTGGGTGGCCGTGCCCTCCTCCAGGGCATCTTCCCAACCCAGGGATCGAATTCATGTCTCTTATGTCTTTTGCATTGGCGGGTGGGTTCTTTACCACTAGCACCAACAGGGAAGCCCGTATGCCAGTTATACCTCAATTTAAAAAGATGTCAAGACGGCTTGCGGAGAAGGCAATGGCACCCCATTCCAGTACTCTTGCCTGGAAAATCCCATGGACAGAGGAGCCTGGTCGGCTGTGGTCCACTGGGTTGCGAAGAGTCAGACATGACTGAGCGACTTCCCTTTCACTTTTCACTTTCATGCATTGGAGAGGGAAATGGCAGCCCATCTGGCGTTCTTGGCTGGAGAATCTCAGGGACAGCAGAGCCTGGTGGGCTGCCGTCTATGGGGTCACACAGAGTCGGACACAACTGAAATGACTTAGCAGCAGCAGCAAGACAGCTTGAAAAGGAAGAGGAAGTGGGGGGAGAAGGCTAAGGAGGGTTGAGGATGGTCCAAGGCCAAGATGAGACGGGGGTAGAAAGAAGCCTTCCAGCTGTGCTCCTGATCTAACATTTACTGGTGATAGTTTCATCAGGACGGGGTTCTCCTGGGGCTAATAACCGTCTCGGGAGGCAATAAATGGGGTTTAGTCAGTCTGGGAGTATCCTGATGTTTTATGAAACTTTTATATACAAGCACATATGGATTTTTCATGAGCCAGGGGGTAGGGTGGGGCAGGAGAAAGTCCATGCCTTTCAGTAGATTCTCAAAAGAATCTTAACCCAATGATGTCAGGAACTCCTGCTTTTTCTTCTTTTCTTTTTTTTTAAAAGTTAATAGCCTTGAGAGAGTGGAATGAATTGAGAGAGCAGCATTGAAACAGATATTTCACCATATGTAAAACAGACAGCCAGTATGAATTTGCTGAATGATGCAGGGAGCTGTGACATCCTCGAGGGATGGGGTAGGGTGGGAGCAGGAGGGGGGTTCAGGAGGGAGGGGGCATCTGTGCTCCTGTGGCAGGTTCCTGTTGATGGGTAGCAGAAACCAGCACAGCACTGTAGAGCAATTATCCTCCCATTAAAAAATCAGCAACTGTATTGAGATATAACTCATATACCATACAAGTCACTCATTTAAAATGTCCAGTTTGGTGGATTTTAGTATACTGACAGAGTTGAGCGATTAGTACAGTCAACTTGAGAATATTTTCATCACTCCCCTCAAAATCATACCCATTAGTAGTCATTCCTCTTTCCTTCCAAACCCCCAACCACTAATAGACTTTCTGTCTCTCTGTGTTTCCTGTTTCAGACATTTCACGTAAATGGAACCGTACAAAGCATTGTCTTTTGTGTTCAGCTTCGTCCACTTGGCGTGGCTTCAGTGTTCATCCATGTTGTAGCATGTATCAGGTACATCATTGCTTTTTTTTTTTTTTTTTTACAAATGAATAATATTCTGTTGTATGAATTTACTGCATTTTATGTAACCAGTCATCATGGATGGACATCTGAGTCATTTCTGATTTGAGGATATTATGAATAAGGCTGCTGTGAACATTTCTGTACAAGTTTTTCTGCAGACACAGGTGTTCGTTTCTCTTGGCTGTATACAATTGAGTGGAACTGTTGGTTCTGTTTAACGTTTTGAGGAACTGCTAAACTGTCTGGAACTACTGCATTTTGAGATATTCTTTTTTTTTTTTTTAAATTTAAGTTTATTTATTTTAATTGGAGGCTAATTACTTTACAATATTGTATTTGTCTGCACTGGGTGTTGCTGAATGTGAGCTTTCTCTAGTTGCGGCTCAGCTCTAGAGCACTGGCTCGGTAGTTGTGGCGCATGGACTTAGTTGCCCTGTGGCATGTGGGATCTTCCCAGATCAGGGATCGAACCTGTGTCTCCTGCATTTGCAGGCGGATTCTTTACCACTGGGCCACCAGGGAAGCCCTTGAGATATTCTGGGAGGACTTTCATTTCAGGGATTAATAGCAAATTAGTAAAAAGGGAATGGCCAGATGGAAAGCCAGGGTTTGATGAAACAATGACTTGGGACAGTTCAGGACTAATGAATACAACACCCAGATACAGACTCGAGGGAAGGAGGCTGAACCATGAATTAGAGACAACGGAGCCGTCCCAGCCCTACTGGTAGTTCACTTACAGCCCCCGCGTATGCCATTGCCCCTGCTGCCCTCCCTCCCCATCCACACTCTCACACCTGGGTGTCAGCACCCTTCTGTCAATCAACACATAGTGGTGTTACTGCGTACCTCCTGTGTGCCAGGCACTTGGAGGAGCAGAGGGGACAGATTAGCAAACAATTGATATGGTTCCTGCTTCTTGGAGCTTATAGTCTTTTGGGTAAGAGATATTAAACCAATATTTATAAATAGTTAGATAAATAATTATCACTCCACAGCTGGAGTGCTGTGTGTGTTGGGTGTGCTGGGTGTTGAGATCTGATGGGAGATGGAGGCAGGGAACCAACCAGGTCTTTTTGAGGAAGCTGTGTAATATTTAGGAAGAGACTTGTAGGATGAATAAGTTTTTATTTTAGCCAGATAGTGGTGAGGAGGAAGAGGAGAGAGGAGAGCAAGGCTGTCCTAACACAAAATGGGGGGCCTCTGGGTCTGGACGGCTGGATCAGAAGGCCATTGTCACTGGAACAGAGAAGATGAGGACAGGAGATGGGCTAGAGCATGGGGGGCCTTTGGGTGGCCCTTTCCAAGGATCTCTTGTTTGTTTGTTTAATTTTGTTCATTCATTTTGGCTGTGCTGGGTCTTCGTTACTGCTCAGGCTTTTCTCTACTTGCGGCGAGTGGGGGCTGCTCTCTAGCTGCAGTGCGCAGGCTTCTCGTGGTGGTTTCTCTCGTGGAGCACAGGCTCTACGGCAGGGAGGCTTCAGCAGTTGCAGCACGTGGCTCAGTAATTGTGGCCCACAGGCTTAGTTGCCCCTCCACATGTCTGATCTTCCTGGACTAGGAATCAAACCCACATCTCTTGCATTGGCAAGGGGGTCTCTTTACCACTGAGTCTCCAGGGAAGCCCAGGATCTTGTGTTTTATTCTAAGGAAACTAAAGAGCACCAGAGGATTGTAGTAAAGAAAGTGAAGAATAAGAGGCCAAAGGTTGGGGTCTGACAAGAAATGTATTTGGTTTTGATTTTATAGTCACAAACTTACAAAGCCAATCTGGCCTAGAATCTAGGATCTGAGGGATGAGATTTGGGGGAACAGAAAAGGAGCAGATCTTTAAACCTGAAAAACAGAACTCACAGACCCTCTCTGTCCTGTGCTAGGAAGGCAGGGCTCTGAGTGCTGCTGGTGAAGTCTGGGCTTAATCAGGTGGGCTCAGGACCCCCAGCGCAGAGCTCCTTCTGTGGGGGCCGTCCCACTGTTGGATGCAAGGCAAGGTGCCTGATCTGGGGTGATGGCATGCAGCTGCCTTAGCAGAAGCCAGACCTGCCGCGCTGTCAGCAGACTACACGGCATGTCAGCGTTGAGCCAGGGAGGAACATGGCAACATTCACCCTTGGAAGAGATGGCTTTGGCTCCTGCGTGGAGAATGGATTAACCAGGGTGCTAGAGAGCAGGGAGGCTAGAGTACATGCAGGGAGACCACCTTGCTCAAGGATGTATTTTTTTAAAGTAGAATTATGACTGCCGTATGGACATGAACTTGAGCCACCTCCAGGAGACAGCGAAGGACAGGGAAACCTGGCGTTCTGTAGTTCGTGGGGCCACAGAGACTTGGACATGACTTAGCGAGTGAACAACAACAGACAAAGTGAGGACGAGCCTGTCCCCCTGGTGGTCCAGTGGCTAAGATTCAACACTCCCAAAGCAGGGGGCCTGGGTTCAATCCCTGGTCTGGAAACTAGATCCCACCATGCTGCAACTAACAGTTATAAAGTTTCAACTTAAGATCATGCGTGCCACAACTAAAGTTTCCGTGTGCCTCAACTAAGACCTGGCACAGCCAACATAAAAGCGTTCAGAAGGAATTCCCTGGAAGTCTGGTAACTGCCAGGACTCCATGCTTCCACTGCCAGGGGTCCAGGCTGGTTGGAGAACTAAGATAGTGCCAGATGCTGGGCAAGGCCAAGAACAAAAAAAATAAAGATTTAAATAAACTCGGACTTCTCTGATGGTACAGTGGATAAGATAGAAATCTGCCTGCCAATGCTAGGCACACAGGTTTGATCCCCCTGGTTCAGGAAGATTCCCTGTGCTGTGGAGCAACTAAGCCATGCACCACAACTGTTGAAGCCTGAGTGCCTAGATCCGGAGCTCCCCAACAAGAGAAGTCACAGCAATGAGAAGGCCACACACTGCAACACAGAGTAGCCCCTGTTCGCGGCAACTAGAGAAAGCCTACAGGCTGCAGCAGAGACCTGGCACAACCAAAAATAAAATATAAGTAAATATATACATAAAAGAGGCTCTGATAAACAACAACAACAAAAATACATAATGAACTAATCGTTGCTGGCCTGTCATGTCGAAAGCTTACCATGCACCAGTCATAGTGCCAAACCCTTTAAACCCAGTGTCTCATTTTATCCTCTCAACAATCCTACAAGGCACGTATCACCATAAATCTTATTTTCTAGACAACGATGATTCAGAGGTTTCACTGACTTTTAAAATTAATAATTTGATTTATTGGAATTCACAAACCCTGTTTCTTCCTTAAGCTTCAGCTTACAAATCTTACTCTATTTGTGTTCAATGTATTTTCACAATCACTTTTACAAAGATTTGAAATGTTTGATTCCAGTTACGAAGTTAAACTCTCTTAAACATTTTAAATTGCATTTAAACATTTATTGTGTTCAGTTTCCTTTTATGGACTTCAGCGGTCTGGCTTAACAGACAGAACCTTTCCAAGTATTTAAATTTAAATTATTCTTCCAATAAATTCAACTTATAAATATGGTGAACTTTGAGTTCTCTTAAATGTTCCCATGCTATAAGTTCAAGGAGTTCTCAGTTTAAAATTGTAAATCTGAATCAATTCCATTCTTACTGAGTTTTCATTGGAATTTCAAGATTTTTACTATAAATAGGCCAAGTGCTGTTGAGTTTTAAATCCATGAATATCAAATGTGCACAGATTCTTTTACATAAAAACATTAATACCATTATTTGGCTTCCTTAAAGCTCTATACTTTTACATCTATAAAGATGCCCATTCACCAAGGGAACTCTAATAATATTAATTTCACATGGTTTGGGGGGCTGCCTTCTTGACTCTTCTGAAATCTCAGAACATCTTCTCTGCCTTGTCATTGCTGTGTCCCTGACCCCATCATTCACAGGAGGCGCCACCTGGCCTAGGACACCTAGATTTAAGTGATATGTTACCCACCTGCCAGGAAAGTCTACTGCCTGATTTGATTTTGCATCTTTGGCTTTTATGGTTTGTCAGGCCATTTCCTATCTAAAGCATAAGAGGTTCAAACCAGATGGAATCCTGCATTCCTTCATGTTCTGTTATCTCTTTGGACCGTGCAAATCTTGTGCTGTGCTAAGTCGCTTTAGTCATGTCCGACTCTTTGCAACCCCATGGACTGTAACCCACCAGCTCCTCTGTCCATGGGGTTCTCCAGGCAAGAATACTGGCGTGGATGGCCATGCTCTCCTCCAGGCGAGCTTCCCAACCCAGCAATCAAATCCACGTCCCTCACGTCTCCTGCATTGGCAGATGGGTTCTTTACCACTCGCACCAGCTGGGAAGCCAAAATCTTAAGATTTGGGATATAAATCTTAAGAGATATTAAACTGATACCTGATTGAATTATGGCTTAAGAATCTGCTATTTTCCAGCTCAAAGTGGAACTCCAGGTTTCCGTCAACAATGGGAATGAATTCAAAAGGTCATCAGTTCCTTCCCAGGTCTGCGACATCATACCCTGTACTTCCAAACCTGCGAGAGCAGCTGGCGATCAGGGCAGGAAATAGGGAGGCTTCCTTCAGGAGCCCTATGTGGGTTCTCTCCTGCCATAAAGTTAAAGTTCACACGGATGGCAGCAGGAGATAGCAGCAGCAGCACTGCAGCTAGGCACACTCCTCTGGCAGAAGCCCTGAGGTGCCTGAGTCCTTCTTTAGTCCTCTCTCTATAAATTACAGTAAGCCTGGGTAGGCTACTAAGGCAGGCGACATTCTTCCCATTCCTCATTCGTTCGTTGAACAATTTATTGCTCTTGTATTATGGGCAAGGTTTCTATAAGGGAGACCACCAGTCAGAGCTCAGGGCTTAACAGAATTTACAGTGTGGGAAGTGCGGTGGGGCTCAGGGGAGGGAGGGTAATATCCCTCGGGTAGAAGGCCATCACAGAAGGTTTATGACAGAGAGGGCATTTGACATTCATCCGTGTTTACTGGGTAACCACTGTATGCCAGGCACCATTGTGGGAGGGGTTTGTGGATGAGCAAGGAAAAAGTCTGTCTAGTCAAAGCTACGGTTTTTCCAGTAGTCATGTATGGAAATGAGAGTTGGACCATAAACAAGGCTGAGTGCCAAAAAATTGATGCTTTCGAATTGTGGTGCTGGAGGAGACTCTTGAGAGTTCCTTGGATGGCAAGGAGATCAAACCAGTTAATGCTAAAGGAAATCAATCCTGAATATTCATTGAAAGGACTGATGCTAAAGATGAAGCTCCAATACTTTGGCCACCTGATGCAAAGAGCCAGCTCATTGGAAAAGACCCTGATGCTGGGAAAGATTGATGGTAGGCGGAGAAGGGGATGACAGAGGATGAGATGGTTGGATGGCATCATTGACCCAAAGGACATGAGTTTGAGCAAATTCTGGGAGACAGTGAAGGACAGGGAAGCCAGAGAGTCAGCCACAACTTAGTGACTGAACAACAAAGAAAAAAGTAAACAAGGTAATTTCAGGTTGTGGGGAAGTGTCATTTGTTGAGTGCTTACACCGTGCTGACACTAAGTGCTTTATACAGATTGACTTGTTTAATTTTCCCAACCCTTCGGTGAGGCAGGAAGCCACCAATATCCCTGTTTGATGAGGAGACTGATTTCTCTATGGCTACATAGTGATCCATCCCCAAGTGCAGTAACTTCAGACAGCTGTTGTCTTCCTGGGTCCCGGGCCTGAGGGCCAGGAGTCCAGGCAGGGATCAGCAGGGGCTGCTCGCTCCTCTCTGCCCCACGGTGTTATTAGCCAGGCTCGTGCTGTGGCTGGAGGACCCAGATGGCCTTGTCCCATGAGCGGGGCCTCGGATTGGCCGTTAGCTGGGGCGCTCCAGTTGTCCTGTATGTGATTCCTCTGTCCGGCAGGGTGGCCGGGACTTCTTTACTCTTCTTCCCAGAGTGCAAACACAGGAGCTGCAAGTGACATTGCATCACGCCCGCCAGGTTCGGTTTGTTCACAGATGTCACAGAGCCAGCCCAGGTTCAAGTGGAAAGGAACTGACATGGGTGGAGTGGTGGAGTCACGTTGCAAAGGCCGTGCAGGATGGAGAAGTCGCCGTGGCTGTCTTTGGAAAGAATCTGACACCGACGCGGGGTTTAAATAACTTGCTGAGGGTCATTGATCTAACAGTCTGTGAGGGTTCAGGAGGGTAAAGGTCAGACAGGAGAATGTGGAGGACATTTCAGACAAAATGGGCAAAAGAATAAAAGGAGCGTGGGGTCCAGGTCTTTGGACCTTCATCCATTTGAGCACAGTGGGAACATCCGTGGTGCATATCAGAGAAGTTGGGGCTCTGGTGGCTTCTCCTGAGGGGCGTGCTGGCATCAGCAACGGATGGGTTGTCAATCAGATGAATTATCTATTGAGGAGATGATTGACTTGAGCCAAAAGAAAGAGCCCACCCTGGTGGGGGACCCAGCCTCTTCCCAGGGCCAGGAGCCCACTCACGGGAAGGGAAGCCTGGAGTCAGATGGGCCTGGTGTGGATGGGGAAACGGAGGCCTGAATTGCCATCTCCGTACACACCCTGAGTGTCTTTTTCTTTTATTTTTTTCAAGACTTTTTTTTTTTTTTTTTTTTTTTTGCTGTGGACCATTTTTTTTAAACTCCTTATTGAATTTGTTACAATATTGCTTGTTGTATGTTGTGGGGTTTTGGCCATAAATGCATGTGGGATCTTAGTTCCTGGAGTAGGGATGGAACCTGCACCCGCTGCCTTGAAAGGTGAAATGTTAACCACTGGACCACCAGGGAAGTCCCGCTTTGAGGGTCTTTCTAAGTAATACCTTTTAAAAAGAAAAGCAGTAAGGTTAGAGAGAAGAGGGAATGTAATATGCAGTTCTTTCAAAGCTCTTAGTTTGAAAAGACACTGCGGTATTTATTTTTTTAAAAAGAGCCTGGTTGATCTCATTCTTAGCGGCTCTGGCTGAAAAGGGGGAGGGTGCCGGGCCCCCTCTGTGCTAGCTGCTCCCTGGGATTTGTATCTTTTCTTCTGACACACTTCATGCAGGGAGAACTCATTTTGGCTTCCTCAAAAATTGGACGCTAAATTTAGAACTGGCCTCAAAACTTCTGATCTTTGAGCTCAACTTGTCTGGCTGGGCCGGGCCTGCCACCGCCACCTCTTATCACCCTCAATGTTGTTCCTGTTTGGTTCTCCAGTTGTCCTAGAAACATGAATTGGTATGATTGGTCATGGGCAGGAGATGGAAGCCAGAGCCCACCAGCCTGCCCTGGTGGGACCCTGACTCTGCTCTTCTCTCGTAAACAACGTTCTCTCGGAGCAGAGAATGCTTCCCCCTTATTTTCCAAGAGCCGGGCCCCTTGGGCCCACTCCAAATTCCTCTGGTCTCCCTTCCATCTGTTGCAAGTTCCTTCCCGGCCTTCTCATCCCTGGAACCACCAGAAAGGGGAGGAAGCAGACCTTTGTCTGTGCCTGGGCCCAGCTGCTTGTCATCTGGACTCACGCCTATTAACCCCTGACCTTCAGCCATCATCCCTCCCCTCACATCCTTCATAAATCCACGTTGGGAGAAGGAGCTGAGGGCTGAGGGACCTCCCAGTCCCCACCACATGGCTCTTCACTCGCCGAGTTCTATCCAAGGAGACGTCATCTCCCATGGAGCCCAGCAGCTGGTCCTGAGCAAGGCCCCTCGCTTCTGTGTGACCTTGGACAAGTCACTTGGTTTCCTCGCCAAGCCTGTTTTCCCATCTACAAAATGAAGAGCGAATGAGTGGGCCTCTAACCTTGGTGAAGTGTTAGTTGCTCAGTCGTTTCTGACTCTTTGTGACCCCATGGTCTGCCCGTGGGATTCTCCAGGCAAGAATACTGGAGTGGGTTGCCATTCCCTTCTCCAGGGGAATCTTCCCGATCCAGGGATTGAACCCAGGTCTCCTGCATTGCAGGCAGATTCTTTACCATCTGAACTACCAGGAAAGCCCTTAGTTGTGACTCAGTTTAAAGCATGCCATGCCTCTGTAAGCATGACAGATTCCTACCAGAGAAAGGGTCCTTTTAGCATTAAAGAGAAGAGTGTCACACAAGGTCACCCACAGTATCCCACAGAGCATCCGTCTGGAAGGCACTCAAGAATTACAGCATCTCTCGCTAAAGCCCAGACCTGACCCCCCACAACTCAACTCAGAATGATGTTGCAGGAGGCCACTGCCAGCCAGATCTCCTTTGTGACAGTTCAGAAGGTCCACAGCAATCTGAAGAGAAAAGCAGAATTCTCTAGAGCAGTGTCTCTTGAACTGCTTTCCGCGGACCACTGGGATCCCACGTGGGTCTGGGCTTTGGGTCTGTGATGCAGTGTCTGGGGAAAGCTGGGTTTCTGAGAGCCTTGAACTCAGAGCCATCACTGCGGACATTCTGCTTATCCTTGAGGACAGCCTCTGTTTTGCCCTTTTTACTATTTCCACTTCACAGATGAGAAGAGGGGGCTCAGAGAGGTTAAGTGATTTGCCCAGAGTCCTGCAGCTTGGATAGTTGGGGCCTGAGTCCATAGCTCTGCTCCTAACACGAGGCTGTATTTTCATCCCATGTTATGGACCCTGAGGGGCCCCTCTTGTCTGAGCTGAAGCCCCTCAGAGGAATCAGAGTGAAGGGCAGCTTTCTGTGGCAGGAGAGGGGACAGTGAGGGGGTGTGTTGTGGGTATACGTCCGGTATAGGGACTCGTAGCTGTTTCCTGGGGACAGTCCACTGGGGGTAAGGGGTGGGGAGTCGCAGAAGTCTGCGCTGCTCCTCACAACGGTGAATGCCTCTGGGGTAAGGCAGGTGAAGGAGTGTTGTGCCCTTCACAAGAAGGAGTCATGGGGGCTTGTGGCCGTTCAGACCTGCTGGTTTTAGAAACATTATTTCCTTTTATTTTTCTATAATGTGATTTTGGGCTGTGACATGCGTGGGCTCTCTCCAGTTGTGGCGGGTGGGCTCTCTCCAGTTGTGGCGGGTGGACTGTCTCTAGTTGTGGCGGGTGGGCTCTACTCTCTCCAGTTGTGGTGGGCGGGCCCTCTCTAGTTGTGGCGGGTGGACTGTCTCCAGTTGTGGCGGGTGGGCTCTACTCTCTCCAGTTGTGGTGGGCGGGCCCTCTCTAGTTGTGGCGGGTGGACTGTCTCCAGTTGTGGCGGGTGGGCTCTACTCTCTCCAGTTGTGGTGGGCGGGCCCTCTCTAGTTGTGGCGGGTGGACTGTCTCCAGTTGTGGCGGGTGGGCTCTACTCTCTCCAGTTGCAGTGTGTGGCTTCTCATTGCGATGGCGTCTCTTTTCGTGAAGCACGCACCCTAGAGCTCGGGGTTCAGTAGTTGTGGCACATGGGCTTAGTTGCTCTGTGGCCAGGAGCAACTTCCAGACCAGGGATCAGATAGGTGTCCCCTACATTGCAAGGCGGATTCTTAACCACTGGACCACCAGGGAAGCCCTTGAAGTATGCCTTGTTGCGTGCCGATTAGAACCGCACAGCTCCCTCGCCCTCATGGCTGATTTCACAGGGGCAGCAGCTGCCCCCAGGTGGGCCACCTGCTGCCAGGGGGTTCTGAGAAGCTGAGTTAGTTACTAGTTACCCATTCTTTCTTTCCTTTTTCTAACGAGCACTTACTGAGCACACTGCTGTGTGTGGGAGACACAGTGGTGAACAAGTTCTGTGGTGGGCCACCTGCTGCCAGGGGGTTCTGAGAAGCTGAGTTAGTTGCTAGTTACCCATTCTTTCTTTCCTTTCTCTAACGAGCACTTACTGAGCACACTGCTGTGTGTGGGAGACACAGTGGTGAACAAGTTCTGTGTTCCTGCCCTCCATGGGAGACAGACCTTATGCATAAATAAAGTTCCCGAGGGGCCTAGTTACAACTGGAAGTGAGATCTCCAAAGGGAAGGAATGTCCTTCTGTGACAGTAGGTATCAAGGGAGGGTGACCTAGTTCAGGGAGGTGTATGTGGCCGTGGAGGGGCACCACTCACAGGTCCCTTCAAGACACCCTCTTCTGAGGAAGGTAGTTGGCTGACAGCCCCCAGCTGCTGCACCTTCAGGTGTTCACACCAAGGCTACTCCCTCCCCAGGCAGCTCACAGCGGGGACACCACAGCTGGGCCATCGCTGCCGACCCAGCCCCACGCTCCTGCAGTGTCCAGAGCTCCTCGTTCCCTCTCCCCTTTCACGGGTCACACCTGAACCCTCTCGCCACCTGCTCCTGCTCCCTTCTTCCCCTTCACGCCATTCTGGCATCTGCTTCTGGTTAAAAAAGAGTAACCCAATTGAGTACATTTTAAAGACTTTGTTGGCTTTACTGACTGATTCACAGATCGGGCAATATCCAGTCCAGCAGATAGAAAAGAACTCTGAGGAGCTATACAAAATAAGAGACTTTAATGGGCAGAGAGGAACAGCAGGAACAAGGAAGTCAGACTCGGCGCAAAAGTGGGTTGGTTATTGCAAGATCATTTTCCTGGCGGGGTGTGGGGCGGGGGGGTTGTCTGACAGGCAGGTTATCTAACTAATGTCTCTATGGTGATGCCCCACTGGCTGGTTTAACGGATCATTCCTGGGAGAGCTGAAACTGAAAGTATCAGTTTGGTGACATGGGGCATAAGCAACTCCATTTTGGGCCTGTTGCCTTGTTTTTAATACAGGGAACATTAGAAATTAAATATTTTGAGCTGAATGATCAATGAAAATATAATCTATCAAAATTTGTAATATACAGCTAGAGGGGTACTTAACGGAAAACATTTAGCTTGTTAGAAAAGAAGAAAGATATAAAATCAACGATCTTAAGATTCTGCTTTAAAAACTAGAACAAAAAGAACCAGGTAAACCCAAAGTAAGGAGAAGGAAAGAAATATTAAGAGCAAATATTTGTGGCATAGAAAACAGACAAACAGAAAATCAACAAAGCCAAAAGTCAGTTCATTGAAGATACAAGCAAAATTGGTAAATTCCTAGTTAGATTGATCAAGGAGAGAAAGGAAGAAAATAAATTATGAATATAAAGAATAAAAAAAGACGGTATCACCACAGAACCTTCAGATATGAAAAAATAAGAAAAATAATAAATAATGAAACAAAAGAATAATAAGAAAGTATTATAAACTTCATGCCAATCAGTTTGACAACACAGATGAAATGGACAAACTGCTTGACAGATTACAGTTGACCAAAATGGACACACGATGAAACTGAAAAGCCAAAGAATTTTATCTATTAAAGAATTTGAATTCATTATCAAAACCCTTCCCAAGGAAATGTCAAGCCCAGATAGTTTCACTGGTGAATTCTATCAAATGTTTAAGGAAGAAATAATACCAAACTCACATTTTCAGAAAATAGAGCAGGAAGCAATTCATTTTATGAGGTCAGCAGTACCCTGATACCAAAACAACAAAGACATTGTAAGTAGATTGAATCCAGATCTCAGCACCGTAATTAACAAGATTTATTTCTTACTAGGCCACAAATCCAAAATGGGTCATCAGGAAGACTGTGCTTGTCACAGGCACTCAGGGACCTGGCTGATGAAACTTCTGTCTCAACAGAAACTTCCACTGCGAGTAAGGCCGAGAAAGAAGACGCAGCGAATTGCATACTGATTCTTAAAGGTCCTGCCCTGAAGTGACATGTGTCATGGCTCGCGTCCCTGGCCATGTCCCGAAGGGATGGGGGGGTGTCCTAACATGTTTTTGGGGGAGAGGAAAGTGGACAATGATCATCTCAGGAGTCACAGATGCATATATAGTAACAGTTCCATTCAGTTGCTCAGTTGTGTCTGACTCTGCAACCCTGTCCATCACCAACTCTCAGAGTTTATTCAAACTCATGTCCATTGAGTTGGTGATGCCATCCAACCATCTCATCCTCTGTTGTCCTCTTTTCCTTCCACCTTCAATCTTTCCCAGCATCAGGGTCTTTTCAAATGAGTCAGTTCTTCGCATCAGATGGCCAAAGTATTGCAGTTTTATTTTCAGCATCAGTCCTTCCAATGAATATTTAGGACTGATCTCCTTTAGGATGACTGGATGGGTCTCCTTGCTGTCCAAGGGACTCTCAAGAGTCTTCTCCAGCACCACCGTTCAAAAGCCACTGAGAGAGCACAGAGTGGATCGGAGGGCCCTGGGATGTGGCTGTTGCAAATGCCACCAGCCTGAGAGAAGGGGAGAGCCTGCCTGGGAGGCTGAGATGGAGCAACCAGAGAGAGGGGAGAAACCAGCTGAGTCCCTCACAGGACCGGAGAATGGTGTCTCATGTGACTGAGGGATTGCGTAAAAGGAGGTTTCAGGCAACTAGGATGTCACTGGTACCCAGGCGAGGTGATGTCAATGGAGTGATGGTGGTAGAAGCCAGAATGAAAAGTAAGAACTGAGTGTGCAGTGAAGGAAAGCAGAGTGCGGACACTTTTTTAAGAAGTCAGTGGTGAAGGAAGGAAGGCAGTCAGTGGAGGATGTGTTAAGGGAGGATTTGTTTGTTATTTCAGTGGGAGAGCCCAGAGGATTCTTAAATTGTTGATGGGAACAATCTAGTTTGGGGAAAGTGGGGAAATAGGTAAGAGAAGGGAGTCAAGGACAATAAGGTTCCCGGAAGGTGGGACTCAAAAGTCGGTGGTGAAAGGCTGTGAGGTGTGAGTGGTTGAAAGGCTGAGCTGGTGTGAGTGGAATCAGGCAGCAGGGAAGCCAGAGGGAGAGAAAAGCAAGCAGAGCAAGCGCACAGCGAGACGGAGAGGGGGCGGGAAAAGCCTGCAGCAGACTCTTGATGAGCCTTTCACTTTTTCTTTTCTTTAAATTGAATTGCAGTTGATTTACAATGTTGTATTAATTTCTGGTGTACAGCAAAGTGATTCAGTTATACACACACACATCTATACATATGTGTATATATCTATATTTTTAAATCAGCTTCTCTTCCCGTATAGGTTATTGCAAAATATGGTTCCTTGTGCCATACAATAGGTCCCTGTTGGTTATCTGTTTTATACGTAGTAGTGTGTATATGTTAATCCCAAACGCCTAAATTATACCTTCTCCGAATTTCTTTTTTGGTAACTGTAAGTTTGTTTTCTATGTCTGTGGGTCTATTTTTGTTTCATAAATAACCTCATTTGTATCCTTTTTAAATTTGTAATGTATTTATTCTTGGCTGTGCTGGGTCTTCGTTGCTGTGAAGTCTTTCCTCTAGTTGTGGTGAGCGGGGGCTACTCTCCAGCTGCAGTGCAAGGGCTTCTCATTGGGGTGGCTTCTCCTGTTGCTGAGCACAGGCTCGAGGCATGTGGGCTTCAGTAGTTGCAGCTCCTGGACTCCACAGCACAGGCTCAATAGTTGTGGCGTACAGGCTTCGTTGCTCCAAGGCTGTATCATTCTTTTTAGATTCCACATATAAGCGATGTCATGTGATACTTTTCTTTCTGTCTGACTTAACTTCACTTAGTATGATAATCTTTAGGTCCATGCATATTGCTGCAAATGGCATTATTTCATTCTTTTTTTATGACTGAGTAGTATTCCATTGTATGTATGTACTGATGCTGCTGCTGCGTCGCTTCAGTCGTGTCCGACTCTGTGTGACCCCATAGATGGCAGCCCACCAGGCTCCCCCGTCCCGGGGATTCTCCAGGCAAGAAAACTGGAGTGGGTTGCCATTTCCTTCTCCAATACATGAAAGTGAAAAGTGAAAGTGATGTCGCTCAGTCCTGTCCGACTCTTAGCGACCCCATGGACTGCAGCCCACCAGGCTCCCCTGTCCATGGGATTTTCCAGGCAAGAGTACTACATCTTCTTTATTCATCTGTTGATAGAGCTGGTCCTTTTTCTTGAGAAGATTTCATTCATTCAATAAATATTTATGGAGCAACCTGCCGTGTGCCAAGCTGAGTTCTGAGCACAGTCAACAGAAGCCATCCTCAGCCTCAGAATCTATCCCAGTGGCAATAGCCTCTTTGGCCGGGAAGGTGCTCACCATTTGGACCGATTTCTTGAATAACAGCAGATAGATGCAGGGGGGGTCAAAGGAAAACAGATTTCCCATAATAGGAAGGGGCTTGGATAAGGCTTGTCCTCTGGAAAGTCTTAGGGACTTTGGAGAAGGGAGGTGTTTGTGTTTCCAGGTATGTCTTTGCGGCAGCTTGATGCAGAGAACCCCTCTGAATATGTTGGATGTGGTTGGGGTCGACTTGACTCTCTACGTGTGTGAAGCAAAAGAGCCAGACCACCTGAGTGGCATCCTTCTAGGAAGCTTGCCCATTCTGGTTCTTCGTTGTTGCTTTTTATCCTTTTGTTATATAAATTAGGGCTTCCCAGGTGGCGCCAGTGGTAAAGAATCAGCCTGCCAATTCGGGAGACAGAAGAGACTTGAGTTTGATCCCTGGGTTGGGAAGATTCCCCTGGAGAAGGAAATGGCAGCCCACTCCGGTATTCTTGCCGAGGAAATCCCATGTACAGAGGTGCCTGGTGAGCTGCAGTCCATGGAGTCACAGAGTTGGACACAATTAAGCATGTGTGTGCACCTGCATACGAAAATGGAGAAAACAGTGCAGTGAGCCTCCATGGCCCATCCTTCTCACCACCACTGACGTTTCCTCCTCCAAACACCTCTGACTTGTCCATGCCTCCCACTTGGCAATTAGTCATGTACTTTCTCATAATATCTTAGTTTCTGTTCCTGCTGAAACCAGCACTATTTCCGAGCTTTTCTGTTATGTGAACCAATACATTTCTTTCTAGACTTCATTTAAAAAATTTATTTCCTTATTTATTTTTGGGTGCACTGGACCGTCTTCGCAGCGCACAGGCTTCCTGTAGTTGCAGCGAGCGGGGGTTACTCTTTAGTTGCGGTGCTCAGGCTTCTCATTGCAGTGGCTTCTCTTACTGCAGAGCACGGGCTTTAGGTGTGCAGCTTCAATAGCTGCAGCTTGAGAGCTTGGTTCCACGGCAGTGGGATCTTCCTGGACCAGGGATTGAACCCATGTCCCCTGCATAGGCTGGCAGATTCTTAACCATTGGACCATCAGGGAAGTCCTCCAGACTAGACTTCATTTTGATGTGATTTTTTTTTCTTTTGAAAAGAATCTTGTCTAATCTAGAGACCCAACCTTATTTGCCCGGTTCTGTGGGCCCATGTCTCTTTCAAGGGCATCCAATGCTGTATTAGTTATCCATAGCTATATAACAAATGACCCCACATTTAGTAATATGGCCCAATCTCTAAGAAGGCCCCTAAAGATCCCCGCCTCCTGGTATTTGTGCCCCGTGCCCTCTCCTCCCTTATTCTATCCAGGTTACTCTAATAGACCAGCAGAGTGTAACAGAAGTGATGACGTGTGACTGCCCGTCTAAGGTCATAAAAGATGTTGAACTTGGCACTTGCTTCCATGGAGAGCATCCCACTGCACTGTGATGTCTGAGCGGGCACGCAGGACGGTCCCTGGCCTAGTCCTGGGGAGTCATCGAGGGCTTCCTGGTGGAAGCAGTGGCGAACTGCCTCCTAAAACCTCATCTGCCCTCTGACTGCTCAGTGGACACAGGCCCCTGAAGGCACATTCAAGGATGACCTCATCCATTCAGGACAGGCTCCCACGCCGCCTCCCAGGACCTCCGGGGACACATCTGGTCCATGTGTGCATGCTGGAGGGAAGAAAGCCAAACAGGGCCCCCAGACCCGATTTCCTGGCTGGGCCACACAGGAGCACTCTCGCAGGGGCTTTCTGCGGGTCCTGTATGCCAGTGCCCCAGGCTCTGTGTCAGTGCAGCGAAAGGGGAGCCACAGTCCCCACCATCCAGGAGTAGCGGGTGGTGGAGGTGGGAGTCCGAGAGGAGTTGCTGACCTCTGCAGACACAAAGGGACGCTCGTCCTGAGCTCAGGTGCTACCAGCCGGTCCTTGGGGGCCCCCTCCCCCTCTGCTGACTGCCCTCGTCATCCTGGCCTGTGCCCTCCCCGGGGAGCCTGGGGCAGACCCCCACGCCCCTCCCCTCCACCAGCAGCTCCTCTTGTCCCACCCACGTGTTTCCCAGCCCACAAATTTCCCACTCCCAGGAGCCCCTTCCTGGCAGAGTGCCTTGGGCCAGGCCTGTCTGCTCCCCCGGCTTCCAGTCTGTCCTTCATTGTTCTTTGTCTCTTCCCTTTTGCTAAATGTCCTTGCTTACCTGACCTGGCTCTGGGTGGGCATGAGCATGGGGGTGTGTGTGTGGGTGTGCGTGAGAGAGAGAGAGAGAGCATGTTCACGACTGGATATTGGGTAGAAGCCACACATGGCACAGGGGGATGTACATAAGCTGCGGGTCCCAGGCTCAGATGTGGAGGAGTGGGGAGTCAGGCAGAAGTCTAGATTCCTTAGCACCTCCTGGAAAAGACCCCTGCCCCCACTGCCCTGGCTCCTGCCCACCTCTTAGCCTCAGAGCTCACCACTCCCCATGGACTCACCCAGCCCCTGCCGTCTCTCTCTCCTCAGCCTAGGGTTTCTGTTCCCAATCCCCATCCACTATTGGGCAAACTACTGCTTGTCCTTTAAGGCTCTGCTCAAGTGTCCCCTCCTCCCAGGAGCCTCCAAGAGCCCCTGGGTCTGGGCTGGATGCGCCTACAGCTATGCCCACTGCCTCTTTCCTGCCCAGGGCAGCTCCTGGAAGCCAGGACCTTGCCTGCGCTGGTCACCTTCCCCTAGCATCCCGCCTCCTACCAGGCTCCGTGTGGGAACTCCCTGCAGAGGGATGAATGAAAATGATAACTATATATATCAAACCTTAGCCCTAGAGAGCCAGAGCGAGAGAGAAATGTTTTTCACCCAGCTAAGCAATCTAGACTGAACTTTTGTTCTGGTGTGGCGAGTGTGGGTTCATTTTATCCTTGGAATTGAGGGTGCCCCTCTGCCCTGCTACCCACATACACACCGGTACCACACCAGACTGCTTTTATCACTCAACTTCTAATCTGTCTGGTTTAAGACCAGGATCAAACTCCTTAAGTTATCATCCTCCCCACCCCGAAACAAACTTTGCAGTCAGTCTGCGCTTTAGTGGGGGTGGAAGGCTAGGGGGCCCCGCCCCGCCCCAAGCCAATCACGGAGCCCCTTCAGTTTCCGGAGCAAGGGTGGAGGGCGGGAGGCAGGGAGCGGGGCTGGAAGGGGTTTCAAGCCCCGCGGGCTGCATGCTCCGGGGGCTGACGCAACTGGAGAATTTGGCTTCTTTTTATCACATATATCATTTTGCCATATATGGTCAGCGAGAGCTACTGGCAGCGAGGCTCGGACCCAGATGGTGGGCTCCCAGAGTGAAGTGAGCTACATACCAGCCCAGAACAAACAGACCATCGCTCACCCGCCGCCGGACAGGTGGGTGGGCCAAGAGAGGGGTTATATATAGTTCTGCTCACATTCCTTCACTAATGCGTGTTGGCCCCCAAATGCGCGAACAATCTCCATTTCTGGCTCTTTTTTTTTTTTTTTTTTTTACTGAATCTGCTAATTGGTATTCTTCTATAACCAAGGGAACGACAAAAATGCCAGGAGGAATGTGGGGGAAGAGAGCTGCAGGGGCCATTTCCCGTCCTTCATCCTCTGACCCTCCCCTTCCCCCTCCCTTCCCCCAGAGTGCCTCCTTTATTGACTCACCTCGTTTCTCCCCTTGCCAGAGTCCCCTCCTTGCCTGCACCCCTCCAGCCCAGGTGAAGCTGGCCAGGTGCAGATGAGCCCCGGAGGCTGTCTGGAATTCAGAGAAGCGTGGAGTCATCGCAGACATGGCGCCCCAGCTTGCCAGATGCTGGAGGTTCGCTCTCCCCAGCTGGCCTGACCCAAGCAGGAAACGCTGCCCCCACCCTCCCAGGGACCCCAAATGGCAGCACAGGACGCCAACCCCTAAGAGTCTGCTAGACGCACATAAATACTGGTGATCCCCCAAAGCTGCTGTCTGGATCTCACTTTATACCTCCAGCCTGAGGCAGATTGCCAGGGTTTAGGGGAATTCCCTGGTGGTCCAGTGTTTTGGACTCCATGCTCTCACTGCTGAAGCCCATGTTCAATCCCTGATCAGGGAACTAAAATCCCACAAGCTGCTGCAGTGCAGCCAAAAAGAAAAAAGGTTTATACCTCCAGCCCAGAGCTTCAGAATCACAGGTCAGAGGCAGTACTGTCACCCATGGGTGGAGGCTCAGTCCTAAAGCAAAGACGGAGAGAAGTTAGACCGGGGATGCAGGCTTGAGGGTGTTCATAGAAGCAGCTGCATCTCTGACGTCACAGGTGAGGAGGGCAGACGGCCAGTCTCTCTTGCACGGTGTCCATCAGCATCCTTAGGGAGTACACCCCAGGGGAAACGCGGTTTTGGTGATTCCATCTTCTAATTCTCTCCAAATAACAGGGTCTGGTTCTTCCAGCAGTGCAGCCCTGGTGCCTCCAGCACAGGTCGGGAGCTCAACCCTATTACACACGAGAAACAAGCTACTGGAGTCTGGGCCGGGAACCTTCTGACTTAATGGTCTGGGGTAGGTCTTGAGCGAGTGATGTGTTACCTATCTATTCTCCTTGGCTTCCCTGGTGATCTGATGTGTGCACAGCTGCAAACAGGCTCGCTCTTCCTGGGGCATCTGACCTGAGGCCCCCAGCTCCTGTTCCCCCCACCTAGGGCAGCCTCAGGTCCCGCAGGCAAAGCCCCTGTCCAGGGAGCTGAGTGGTCCAGCTGGCCAGTGAGGATGAGCCTGGGCCTGAATGTCAGAAGCTGACTCCCGCATGGCTCTGCCCTAAATTACCAGAGCTCCCTACTCAATGCTCTGAATTCCTTAAAAATCCCAGTTCCTTCCGCCACAAGATCAGGAGGTAGAGAAGTTCTAGAAGGACCAGTAAGATGCTGCTGAGAGCCAACTGATGCAGAGAGCCAACTCAGTGGAAAAGGCTCCTGATTGAAGGCAGGAGGAGAAGGGGGCAACAGAGGATGAGATGGTTGGATGGCATCACCAACTCAATGGACATGACTTTGAGCAAACTCAGGGAGATAGTTAAGGACAGGGAAGCCCGGTGTGCTGCAGTCCATAGGGTTGCAAAGAGTCAGACATAACTGAGTGACTGAACAACAGCAATGCTATTAACTAATGACTGTGTACCCACAACATGCTGGGTGCTAAAGACAGGGTCCTACTACTCTGCCCATTTTTTCTTTAAATATTTCTGTATGTATTTGGCTTCACCAGGTCTTCGTTGTGGCATGTGAACTTTTAGTTGTGACATGTGGGGTCAAGTTCCCTGACCAGGGATCAAACCTGAGCCCCCTTCGTTGGGAGTGTGACGTCTTAGCCACTGGACTGCCAGGGAAGCCCCCCAACCCAGTTTTAAGATGAGAGAATTGAGGCTCAGAGGCCGAATCACCTGGCCAAGGTCCCACCACCGCTAACGTGTGGGAGAGCCGGAACATGACTCCAGAGTCTGCAGGCCTAAGCATCACTGCTAGTTTACACACCCAGTGGGTATGGAGGGACTGGCCACTGGCTGTCTGTTCCAGAATGTCAAGGCTAAACCTGGTAAGACGACCCTGCAGAGACACTTCAGGTCGTGCAGAGAAATGCCCCTGGCCAGCTCCCTGATTCTGGCACAAGCAACATGATACTTCTCCTGCCCTCCGTAGTGGCTGCCAAGGGGTGGGGTTTCAAAGCCGGCCTCTTCATTGACTAAAAGCATAAAATAGCAGTTGGCCCAAAGATGTGGTGACATCAGTCAGCTGAGAGAGAACAGCACCCCCTCTCAGCCCATCAGGAAGGAAAGAAAAAACAAAACAGGGGGAGAGTGACTGAGTGAACAGTGAGCCTGTCTGCAGAAGCGTCTAGGTTCTGGTGTCCTCCATTCCCCCTCCACCTTCCATCTTCTTTGAGCAGAATCAGAAGGAAGAGGGATTTGAGTTCAAAAGAAGTTTCAAGATGAGGTTAGTGTCATGACGGGTAAAGGCAGAAGCAGCCTGAATCAGGAAACCGGGCTGTGGTGACTGAAATTGGCAAGTGTAGGAAAAGCCAAGAAGTCAAGCAAGAGAGGTCAGAGCAGTGGATTTGCCCTTGTGTGGTCTTGGTCAACATAAGGGAAGCTGGACTTGAGACCCTCGAGTTCGAGAGGTGGCTGACTGCCTCAGAGGTTCTTTGCCTGCTACCGGTGGGACTTTGGTCAAGGTGTTTGAACCGTGTGAGGGAAGTTAGAGCGAGGGTGGTGGTGCCATCAGAATCCTTTCCCTCTCATCGTTTTTATTAAAGACACACACATATAACTCTTAAGGTAAAAAGCAAGAAAACCAAGTTTGAAGAATAACTTTATATGACAAAATAAAGAGAAATCTGTTTCCAGGTGCTTCTCAAACTAAGGCTGGACTCCACGGTTCCGGCTCTTCTTCTCAGATGGTTTCGGTGAGAAAACCTGGCCTTTTTGTTTCTCTTGCTTGATTGGGTGCTGCACACTCCATCCCCTGAGAGGTGTTTGGGGCTCAGCAATGCAGCTGTATCCAGGGCTCTTCCTGCCTCAGGGCTACATAGGCCAGGTTTGAAGGTGGGAGAGGGAAGCTGCCCCCCTGAAGCTCTGATGAAACTTCCTGCTCCAGCGCCGATGACAGAAATTGTGGAGTGTCAGAGCATCCCTCTGGATCTAGTTTTGCACTTTGCTGCGAGGCGGAAGCTACAGGTAAGGGAACCTTGAGCAGCGCTGGGATAATGCTTCTTGTTCCAATCAGGTACATCCAGAGAAAATCAGTCACCAAAGGGAGATGCTAAGGATTCCCAGGGGGGGCAGTGGTAAAGAATCCTCCTATCAATGTAAGAGAACCTGGGTTCTATCCCTGGTGGGGAAGATCCCCTGGAGGAGGAGATGGCGACCCACTCCAGTCTTCTTGACTGGAGAATCCCGTGGACAGAGGGCCCTGGTGAGCTACAGTCCGTGGGGTCACAGAGTCAGACACGACTGAGCAGGCACACACAAAGGGAGCTGCTGACAAGGCCCAGGTGAGGCTGGGTCAGGAAAACTGGACTTGGGAGGGGCCCCGATCCTCAAATCCTCATGGATGGTGTCATTCTTTCAAAGTGTTTGTCTTATCGAAATTCTCATACACATACCAAGGGAGAGCAAATAGTACAAAGAACCCCCTCGTACCCGTCTCCCAGTCCCAACAGTTGGCAACACTGCCATTCTTGCTTCATCATTCCCCCCATTTTTTTTCTGGAATGTTTAAAAGCAAATTTCAGATATATTATGTCACCCCGAATACATCAGTATTTTTATCTCTAACAGATAAGGACTTTGTTCTTTTTTTAACACAACCATCATAACAGTATTACATCCAACAAAACTAAGAATAACTCCTTAATATAAAATAATCTGTGTTTCATTTTCTTTAATTGTCTCAGAAATGCCTCTTTTTAGTTTGTCCACATTGGGGATCCAAACAAGGTCGATACATTGCATTTGGATGACATGTTTCGAGTCTTTTCATTGATAACACTTTCCACTCTCTTGTTGAGTTTTTCGTGTCATTTATTTGTCAAAGAAACTGGGTCATTTGTCCTTTAGAATTAGTCACATTGGCTGACAGAATTCTCTTCGGATGGTTTAACTGTTCTTTAAGGAGAAAGTCATACGTTAAGGTTCAAGACCTGGGTATTCTCAACCCTGGCTGCACATCAGTATCACCTGGGGAGATCTTAAATGGTTCAGAATTCCTGGCCCCACCCCTGGTGATTCTAATTCGGTGGAATCTAGGATGGAGCCCAGGAGTTTATTTTTGTTTTAAGTTGCTTGAGTAACTCTGCTGTGCACCCCCTAGTTGAGAACCACTGACTTTGGTAGCTGGTCTTTTCTCAAAAGGATTACTGATTGTCCACGAGGAGGGGAGAGAGGAGGAAGAGGAGTTGTTGACAAATACTTATTGAGCCCTAAACCCTTAAATTGGAGTGGCATTGAAAGAGAAAGAAAAGAGGTTCCATGTAGTGGTTTAAAAATATAGGCCAAGAGCACTTCCCTGGCAGTCCAGTGGTTATGACTCCATGCCTCCCCTGCAGAGGGCAAGGGTTTGATCCCTGGTTGGGGAACTAAGATATATAACATACTTACTGTAGACTAAAAAGATAATATTAACAAAGTCAAAAGCAACAGGTTAGGAGAAATAATGGTCGTGTGTTTAACAGGTTTTTTTTCCCCAAAATAAGCTGACTCATTTGAAAAGACCCTGATGCTGGGAAAGATTGAGGGCAGGAGGAGAAGGGGACGACAGAGGATGAGATGGCTGGATGGCATCACCGACTCAATGCACATGGGTTTGGGTAGACTCCAGCAGTTGATGGACAGGGAGGCCTGGTGTGCTGCGGTTCATGGGGTCTCAAAGAGTCGGACACGACTGAGTGACTGAACTGACTGAATAGGGAAACATAAGTAACTGTGTATTGATGTGGTAAGTTCTCTAAGACATACATTTGCAAAGTAAAAATAGAACCAAAAACCCCACAAAACCTTGCAATTCAGTATGTGGAATTTAATCCCATTTCTGTAAAAAATAAAAGTACCAAATTATACAGAGGTACCTGTATATGTAGAAATGAAAAGATCTAGAAGATAATATGGGGCTTTCCTGGTGGCTCAGTTGGTCAAGAATCTGCCTGCAATTCAGGAGACCCGGCTTCGATCCCTTGGTCAGGAAGATGCGCTAGAGAAGGGAATGGCAGCCCACTCCAGTATTCTTGCCTGGAGAATCCCATGGACAGAGGAGCCTGGTGGACTACAGTCCATGGGTCACAACCACTTCTAGGTAGCAGATTAGGATTTGAGGGAGAGTCAGGGAATTTTTGCATTTTCTGTATGGTTTGAATTTTTTACAGTGAGAATGTTTTTTTTCTAAATGCCTCACATATTAAAAGGAACAAAATAACTGTTACAGAATGTAGAAAATGGAAAGCTTCCCAATTCAATTTATAGAACTAGCATAACCCCAATATTAAAGCCTGACTGTGTTAGCACAAATCAGGAGGACTAGAGATCAATGTCACTTATGAATATGGATGGAAAATTCCTATGTGGAACATTAGCAAATGGAATCCAGCAGTATATATTAAAAAAAACATGACTCAGCAGGGTTTATTCCAGAATCACAAGGATGGATGAATATCAGGAAATCTATAACACAGTTTATCAAGACAATCAGTACTGCCCTTGGACCTGGACAACAGGGCCACCTACCTTGGCCCACCTCCAGCCCGGCTTCTCCCAAAGGATGAAGGGATGCCTCTGGGCCAAGAAGGCTTGTCCTGTCTTCCTCCTCACCATTAAACCACACTAGACAGTATATTCAAAAGCAGAGAAAAGCAGAGGACTCTAAAACCGCTGCTCAAATAGCCTCAAGTCCATTTCCAGGGCCTACACTGGCCTCTCCCCGCCCCCCCCGCCGCCGCTGGTTCTGGCCCCTCAGGGGTGGTGGGCTGCAGCCTGGGTAGGGGTTGGTGAGACTGTCTAAACTTTCACATTCTAGTGTGAACATTCCAAGGAGTGTGAGTATTCTAAATTCAGACCTGGCCTGCCAGGTTGTTTTGAAGGTAAATGTCAAGGTAGGAAATAAGAACATATTTTATTTAACAATTTGATGTTTTGGTTTGCAGTTTCTAAATATTTAGAAGTGTAACAGGCCAGGCCTCCATCTGTACTCCTGGCCCAGGCTCCACAGTTGTTACGGGCAGCCCAACAATAATAGAACCTGGAAGAATAAAGCATGATACCCAAAATAGAAAAGATTGTGGAAAGGTGACTTAGGAGGAAGAGGCAGAGTCATGGGAAGATGGAAATGGAGACATTCTGAAACTCAACCTCTTGGTCCTCTGCTAGGTGGTATAAGGAGTGAAGAGGAGACCCGAGAACCATAGGAGAATATGGTTCATTCTGACTCCTAGAACCATAAGAGAAGAGTACGTGGTTTTAAGCCACTATTTTTTTTAAAAAAAAGAAAACACAGTTTTCAACCAAGACCCAATTTTCTAAATACTATCATCAGCATTTCATACCAGTAAATGGGGTCTTATTTACTAACAGCTTAACAGAAATATACAAGAAGCTATTATTATGGTATGAAAGGGTATTTCCAAAATGATTAATTCCTGGAAAATATGGAAATGAAATGTATTCCCTAAACAGACATAATTGAGGCAAGGGGGAGGGGGACATTCATGTTGTCGAAACTTTGAGGCCGGGTGAGAGAGGGGACTATAATTTAAAAGTTGGGAACAATTTTCTGTCACTAAAGATGGAGTTCTATATTTATCTTTAAGGCCAACTGATTTTTGTTGTTGTTCGAGTTGTTTGGGTTTTTTCTGGCCACAGCAAGTGGGATCTTAGTTCCCCAACAGGGGATCGAAACCACGTCCCCTGCATTGAAAGTGTGGAATCTTAACCACTGGACCACCAGGGAATTCCCTAAGGCCAGCTGTTTTTTTTAATTGTTGTTTATTTTGGCAAAGTACACTAGAATCATATCTAAATTATTGCACAATAACTTTATCGCACAGATTAAAGCTGGTATCCATCGATTGTTCTTAAACTGTGAAGTCAACACAACCTGAATACTTGCATTACCTGTAACCATTTCCTCATGCCAGTTTCAGTGTTCGCTGTATCAGAGTGTGTAAGAATATGCCACGACTCCGGCTTTTTCTGTGGAGAGATGGGTTTTGTGGTTCTTTCATTATTTTTTGGCTACGCTGGGTCTTTGTTGCAGCTCGCAAGCGTTCTCTAGTTGCAGCGTGTGGGGGCTTCTCTAGAGTTGCAGTGCATGGGTTTCTCTTGTTGCAGATCTCCGGCGTGTGCAGACTTCCGTGGTTGTGGCGCACAGGCTTAGTTGCCTCCATGGCGCGTGTGACCTTAGTTCTCTCCCCGGGGATGGAGACCGAGTCCCCTGCCACACCCTTGCCGACGTTTGTTATTTGTAGACTTTGTAATCATGCAGGCCAATAATCTTACAGAATGTCTTCCCGTTGAGGTTTGTCTGATGTTTTCTCAGTTATGTTCCGGTTATGAATCATGGGCGACATATCATAGAAGTGATATATATTTTCACTGCAGTCTATCCGGTGGCACACGATTTTGATTTGTCCCCTTACTGATGACATTAACTTTGATCACTTTTTTTAAGGTAGCGTCTCCCAAAATTCTCTCCTGTAAAGTTCTCTTTTCCCCTTTGTCATGAATGAGGACTTTATACTTCGAGACTATGTAAATGCCCTGGGCTGTCTCAAACTTCTAATGTATTCATTTTTAAATTTATAGACTCATAGTTTCCTATTTTATTACTACTTCCCTTTCTGTGCTTTACTTTTTTTGAAACTGTGTGAGTGGATATTAAAAACTCATTTTTAAAACTATTTTAAAAACTTAATTTTTCTAAAGAAAGAACCTGAAGTCTAAAACCTCCACTGATCACGAACCTTGACTGAAATTCATCATTATCCCTTGACCAAGCTCAGGGCATGTACCACCAAAGGTGTCTGGGGTGTGTGCGATGGGGACAGAGGGCGTGATAGCAACCCGAGTGGAACTCAGAACTGAGTAGGGAGAGAGCGTCCCCCAACATGGAAGATGGAGAAGCAGGGAGAATGGAAACTAGACAGCAAGGACAATTGTTCAGTCACTAAGTTGTGTCTGATTCTTTGCAACCCCGTGGACTGCAGCACTCCAGACTCCCCTGTCCTTTACCATCTCCTTGGCTTGACCAGAGCACACCTCCGCAGACAGACATATTCTGCAGAGTTTGCTCAGATTCATGTCCATTGAGTCGGTAATGCTGTCTAACCATCTCATCCTCTGCCGCCTCCTTCTCTTTCTGCCCTCAATCTTTCTCCGCATCAGGGTCTTTTCCAGTGAATCAGCTCTTCGCATCAGGTGGCCAAAGTATTGGAGCTTCAGCTTTAGCAAAGACAATAGTGGATGTAAAAACAACAAAACTCAGAAAAAAGACTGACTAGAGGGCCTTGGAGTCTTGAGTTGGGAAATAGGGCGTGTGTGAGAATGGGAATGGGTACCAATAAGTGAAGGAACAAGGGCCAAGGCCAGAGGGTGATCACAAGGGAATGAGGCCCCTGCTCCCTGGCATTGCGAGTTGGAAGCCAGGCTACTTTCTGTGAACTTGGGACCCAAGTGGGGAAAACTGGTGGCACCTGAGTAGGGGGTGGGGCGTATTCAGGGCAGAGAATCAGCTCCTAGAAGGGCCTGATGGCGTCTCCAAAAACAGAATGTGTCTTGGTAGGAGGCTTTATATGAAAGAATTTGTCCCAGGAATTTGCTAGTTGTTCTTCCCAGAGGCCAACTTGAGCCCAGCATTTGAACTTTGGCAGTGATACCAGGATGGAGAAAGTTGTCGGCAGTCACTGAACTCTTTGTAGACTGTCTTTCGACACAGGAAGGATCCGCCACATTACATGAATCATGCTTAAAGCCATCATTCTGTGCCTCTCAGCCAGACTTTTCTCTCTCCACCTCTCAGCCACAAATCCATGGAGTCTGCTTATCACTCCTGTGTTCACAGGATATTTTAGGAAACTGTTCCTATGTTGGGAGCTGTCCTTGGCTTGACCAGAGCACACCTCCGCAGACAGACATATTCTGCAGATTTCTAACAAAGCAAATATGTTGATTCTGGCATAGGTTGGGCCCAATGTATCAGACTAGATCGCTTGGCTGACTAGGAAAAAATATCTAGGGAAAACACACTTTATGATTTTAATTGTTATTATAGGTGCTGTCGAAAAATAAATCTGTGACCTGCCATATATTTCAGTGAAAGAGCTCACATCTGGTTCCGATTAGCTCTGGAGTCTGTTGGCTGACTTAGCACGGGAGCCTTTTCTGGAAGTCAACTCTGTGTCTCAGGGATTTTTGTTTTCACCCAGAGAGACACAGTGGAGACCTTGTTCCAGCACAAAGGCATTAACTGTTAGCGTGACCCCTCATACGCACGGCAACGCTCACCAAAGCCCTCAGAGTGCTGTCCTGGAGAGCTGAGATGGACGAGGCTGAGGCTGAGGGCGGATGGATGGAGAGAGTGCTCCAGGCGAGCTCGACAGACCAGGCTTTAGGTGTTGCCGTCTTCACCTCCATTCACAGGGAGGACCAATAGAAGCTCTGATGAAGGTAGTGTCAACCCTCGCTCTTGTTCGGAGAAAGAGGAAAGAATCATAATAATAAATGCTACATATGCTGTGTTCACTGTTATGATGAACGAGATGGTAAAATCTGTAACAGACATCCTGGGATAGTTCACTTTCTCCTCTCAAGATATAAGAGCTATGATCAGCATACATCTCACTCTCGCTATGGGCACGACGGCAGAATGATTGGTAAAATGGGTGGCATGAAGCCAACACAGCCAATAGCTGCACTTGGTCCATAGAAGTCAAGGTGTCCACTGAGCAATGTCAAGGATGAGATGCCTTTGACCTGAACCCATGTGATTTTTTTTTTTTAATTGTGCCGCATGGCATGTGGGATCTTAGTCCCCTGTCCAGGGATTGAAACCCCTCCACCCCTTCAGCAGTGGAAGCTTGGAGTCTTAACTACTGGATGGCCAGGCAATTCCATGAACCCTGGTGATTTTAAAATCTGCTGGCAGTAGCAGATTGTGGCTCACGGGGTGTCACAACTCCTCCAGCATCCTTCTCCGTGGATAGGAAGAACAAGATAGCTTCCACCTCTGATTCCTCCCTCTCCACTCGACGTGTGTCCATGGATGATAGGGGTCACATGGGAAAATACAGTGTCCTGCCCTATTCCTTGGACATAAGTGCATCTCACCTGGGGTGACCTCCCCTCACTCTCCATCCACATGGTCCTCTCCCCACCAGTCATACCTTACACACACCAAGAACTCTTGGCCTCACTACATGTGCACTGCCTCTCAGAGGAAACAGACAAGTTGTTACCAGTTATAGCCATGAATGGAGAGAGGTAATGATAGCCTTGAACAAACCTGACTTAATGGGAGGAGAGTGTCTTTCCCCAGTGCATACCTGTATCCGCATAAAAGACTTTATTCTTCAAAAAGCCTTTGCTGAGTTGCCCCATGTAAGTAAGTTTCCATGAGTAATTGGATGACTGGTCGCTTTTGTCACAAGGAGAGAGCTACCGTAAATGCAGGGATAAGTGCATGCTTCTCTGCGTGGAAATGTATTAACTACTCATCTTCTGTATAGCCAATAACTACTAAGCAGTTGCTCTAAGCACATTTGGTGGTTCCGCTGGTGAAGAATCTGCCTGCAATGCAGGAGACCTGGGTTCAATCTCTGGGTTGGGAAGATCGCCTGCAGAAGGGAAAGGCTACCCACTCCAGTATTCTGGCATAGAAAATTCCATGGACTGTATAGTCCGTGGGGTTGCAAAGAGTTGGACGCAACTGAGTGACTTTCACATACATACTAAGCACATGCCAAGTGTTAACACATGTAATTCTCACCATGGCCTTCTAAAGGAGTTACCATAACAATACCTATTGTACAGGCAAGGAAACAGTTATGGGGAGGTTTTTTTGTTGTTGTTTGCTTGTTTGGAGTTTTTTTGGCTGCTCTGGGTCTTTGTTGTGGTACACAGGCTTAGTTGACCTGTAGCATGTAAGAACTCAGTTCCCAGAGTAGGGATTGAACCCGTGTCCCCTGCATTGGAAGGTGGATTCTTAATTCACCAAACCACCAGGGAGGTCCCAGGTTAAGGGTCTTGACTGAGGCAATTCAGCTAGTGCTAGAAAAATCATTGGTTAGGTTATAATAATTCATTTCAATTCTATAGTAAATCTCATTTTAATGTTGGTGAATGTCACAAAACACTTAAGGGTATTGAAAATCCAGCGAGACTAAATTGCAGAAAGATCCTGTTAGTTTTAACTCTGTCTGCCGTCAGTCTCCTGACAGTTCTGACCCTGCGTCATCCTGCTACAATGTCCCATTCTTTCCAAGCCCCAGTCACCACCCTTACTCAACCCTTTCCTCTGTTTGCCTTGAACTTTATACTGGCCTCTTAACTAGTCTCCTGGCTTTTTGCTGCTTCCCAGCTCCAGTGCAGTTATCACTCACTGCCAGATTAAACCAACACAGTACACCTCTGTCTCAGCCCCAGCCTGCTCCAAGCCCATCCAGTCTTCCATGGCACGTCATGACCAACTCTGCCAATGTTACTTGAGTTACGCTCTCTGACTCAAGACATGTCTGCTCAGCCTTAAGCCAAAGTACTGTGCTAGGTTGTAGGAATTCAGAGTTGAAAGGTGATAGTCCTTGTCCTCAAATTGTTTTCCATGGTGAGAAGACAGACTTGTAAACAAATGCAAAATCATAAGTTAGTTGTTCCAAGGTAGGAGTGTACAAAGTACAGAAGAAGAAGCACCTCCATCCGCCCCGGGGGCATCCCCCGATGCCTGTGAGTTGAGAGAGCAAACCAAAGTCCCGAGGGGACCAGAGGAGTGAGATCCAGGAGGAGGGCCCAGGCCACAGGCATGCTGTGGAAGGGCAAGCAGCTGAGGCCAGTGGTGACAGAGTTCGATGGGAAGTTGAGAAAACGGGACCAGATAAAGGCCATTCATGAGCTGAGTTACTGTATAGATATAAATTCAACTCCAAACTGAAAAATGATTTTACAGGAAAAAAATAAGTGTGAGAATTGCCAGGATTTTTTAAAAAAGAATAATGAGGAAAGAAAAATACTATTACTGTGCTAAGTATTGAAATACAAGATCACGGCGGTAGGAACTGTGTGGTCCTGGTGGGGATTAGAAAGATAAGGAATATAATAGGCAGTACAGAAATGGATCCAGGTATATATTACTAGACTTATAAACATATTTTAAATTTTATTTTTTGGCCAACCTTGCAACATGTGGGAATCTTAGTTCCCTGACCAAGGATCAAACCCAAACGCCCTGCATTGGAAGCATGGAGTCTTAACTACTGGACCACCAGGGAAGTCCCCAGACTTGTAAATATTTTAAATGTGACATGTCAAATTGAGATAAAAAGACAATGGGTTATCCAAAATATGTTTCTGGAACAACTACCTGAACTATCTTGAAAAAAATGTTGGGTTCCCTACCTTTCCCCGTCATTCACTAAATTATAGACCAGTGCTCTCCAATAGAATTTTCTTTGATGATGGACATATCCTATATCTGTACTGTTCAACATGACAGCCACTGGCCACATGTTACTGAGCACTTGAAATAGGGCTATTGCATTGAGAAACTGAATTTTTTATTTTAATTGAAATGTAAATAGCTATTTGTGACTGGTGACTGCCATATTGAAGAGCACTGTTCTAGAGGGACTAAAGGTAGAATATAGGAAAGAAAATAATAAATGCTAGAATAAAATATATTTAAGCAAATACATAATTTTGGCGGTAAATAATGTCTTCATTGTCATATCAAAAGCAGAAAAGATGGCTTTCATTACATAAAAATGTTAACCTTTGGAATACATGGAAACAATACAATAAAAGACAAATTTAGACATTTATATTTTTATAGGAAATGACTCATAAGTTAATGCATAAGTTGTAAGTTAATACTGTAATATAATTAAAAACAAGCCTTAGAAAAAGAAACAACACGAATAGGAAAAATCACAAAAGATGTCCAATAAATATGAAAAAAACGTCAGCCTCACTTGTAATCACAGATTGACCAGTCAGGACAACCGTGAGACAGTTTGTCAATCTGACAATGCCTTAAGATAATCTCGCTATAAGAACTTCCCTGGCAGTCCAGTGGTTAAGACTCCTTGCTTCCTCTTCGGGGGGCACCACTTCCATCCCTGATCAGGGAACTAAGATCCACCATGCTGGCCAAAACCAAAAAAGTTGCTGTAAGCATTGTTGCGGAGAAGGTAGCAAAATCGGCATGTTCCTACATTGTGTGAGGAGGTGTAATTGATGCAACCTTCTGGAAAGCAGTTTAGCAAAACAGATCAAATTACACATTCTTGGGTCAAATTTCAGGTATTCTTATATCCCCGATTTTTATTTTACCTGAAAACCCACCACCCAACCCACCCCCCCCCCATATCCATTATTATTATTTTTTTGTTTGTGTGTGGGGTAAATTTTTATTTAACTGAATCAGTGATTTCTAGATGGCCATTATTTGCTCTATGATGGCTGCAGTCCGGGTCCCATATCCTGGGGCATCCTTTAGGGCAAAGGAGAACCGGTCTCGCCAGAGCTCAGGAAATGACCGTCACTGTGATTCACTGAGCGTTTAGCTCTGTGCAGTGCACTTGACCTGCAGCCTCTCACCAGTACCTGATGACACAGATGCCTAGATACGATCATACACATTTTACAGACGGGGAAATAGTCCCAGAGTGGTTCAGTGTCACACTGCCAGAAAGCCAGGGTTTGAAGTTGGGTCTGTGACTCCAAGCCATGCTCTTGTGGCTGGCAAGGACTGTGGGACCACATGGACATTGAGGCCCTGTTGGGGTGAGGCCGAGGTGGGTAAGACCCCTGCACACTGGCCCTCTAGACAGGAGCAGCAACTTCACCAGCAAAGCCAGCTGTGTTCCCCAACATCCCCGGTGATCTCTCCATCTCTTAGTTACCCTCCTCCTGGGACCTGAAATAAGAAAATCGGTGTCTGTGGGTGGGGAGGAGCTGGGTTTTAACTCGTTTTGAAAAGACTCTAACTTGTGGAGGCTGGGACAGGGTAGAACTCTCAGAAAAGGAATTTGGGGAATGGAGTGTCCTCTGACTTTTCCATCTGCTCTGACAAGGCCCTGCCAGTGACGCTGGAATGCTGTGTGTGTGCCCAGCCTGGTTGAGGCTCATCCATCTCCTGCAACCGATGGGGCGGGGGCCTCAGGTTCTACAACAGAGGTGGCGGGTTGGGGGTAGGGTTGACTGGGGTGGGGCGGTGGGGAGTGGGGGCTCCCAGGGAGGGAGAGCTTGGCGGCTGCTAGCTCCCTCTCACAGCATAGCTCAAGCCTGAGATAGTGGTGTGCTCACACGGAAGTGGGTTGAGGGAGCAGAGCCAAACCCCATTTGGTCTCCATGCCTGGAGAATTCCATGGACAGAGGAGCCTCGCGGGCTGCAGTCCATGGGGTTGCAGAGTCGGACACAACTGAGCTACTGACGCACAGCACACACAGCTCAGAAAGCGACTTGGGTCAAGGCTGCGGGCGGAGTTGGGTCTGTCACAGGGAGCTGGTGGCTGGGACCATTTTCTGGTGGTTGGACCTCCCCAAAGGAAGCAGAGAAGGGTGGTCTCCACTGGGCAGGAAAGGATGAAAAGTCAGGTTTGCACGGATGATCCATTTTGATTTAAAAACAAACCAAGGGACATCTTTCCTGGAGGATTTTGCTTTTGTGTCTGTTTTTAAATGGTTAGAAACGTATTTGTGTGAACTTGGACAATCTGTTGAGTCTCAGCTGCAGTATCTGTGGAACAGGGACCTAGACCTGTGGATGTTCTGTTAAGGTCCCTTTTAGTGTGAAGGTCAAAGACACTCAAGACATTCCTGAGTTCTGCCCCGGACCTACTGAGTTAGAATCTCCCAGGGAGGGAGCCTGGACACCTCTGTTTTATTTTATATTTATTTGTCTTTTTAATAGATGAGGATACTGAAGCATACTTTTTTTTAGATTTATTGAGATATAATTAACATACCACACTGTGTAAGTTCAAGGTGTACAGCGTAATGACTTGATATACATATACACTGTGAAGTGATTACCACAGTGAAGTTAGTTACCATCTATCCCCATGTGTAATTACAAAAATTTTCTCCTTTTGATGAAAACTTTCAGGATCTATCCTCTTAGCAGCTTTTGACTATACCAATACAGTATTTTTAAATATAATGTTACATAGTACATCCCCAGGACTTCTGTATCTTATAACTGGAAGTTTGTACCTTCATCCCATTCCCGCACCCCTACTCCCTGCCTCTGGCAATCTTAAATCTGGTTTTGTTTTCTATGAGTTTGTTTACCTGTGTTTTTGATTCCATATACAGGTGGGATCATACCTGGCTTTCTCTGTCTGACTTATTTCATTTGAGTCTGTGTTTTAGTGGTACCTAGGTGAGTCTTCAAGGGCTTTTCTTGTGGCTTAGCTGGTAAAGAATTCTCCTACAGTCTGGGAGACCTGGGTTTGATCCCTGGGCTCGGAAGATCCCCTGGAGAAGGGAAAGGCTTCCCACTCCAGTATTCTGGCCTGGAGAATTCCATGGACAGTACAGTCCATGGGGTCGCAAAGAGTCGGACACAACTTTGCGACTTTCACTTACTCACCCGGACGAGTCTTCAGGGGCTTCCCAGGTGGCACAAGTGGTAAAGAATCTGCCTGCCAATGCAGGAGACATGGGTTCGATCCCTAGGTTGGGAAGATTCCCTGGAGAAGAAAGTGGCAGCCCACTCCAGTACTCTTGCCTGGGAAATCCTGTGGACAGAGGAGCCTGGCGGACTGCAGTCTCTGGAGTCACAAAAAGTCAGACATGACTGGGCGACTGAGCATGCACGCAGGGAGGTAGTCTTATATCAGTAAAAATCAGGAATTGCTTTAGGGGCTGGGACACCTCTAAATGCTCCCACCTCTATTTTTGAGAAAGGAACAGAGAAGGGAGATGGAAGCTGGGACCCTGTGGGGTCATTAGGTACTCTGTGATGTCAGGAATCAGAGCCTGAATCCCTGAGTCCTTCTGCCCTCCTTGATATCCCCACCTGCTATCCAGGAACCCTGGGGCTCTGAATTTGTAAGGAATGTGCTCACACACTGGCACCAAGGAGGGACAGCAGGACATCAGCACAGGGTTGGAGGACCCATTCCTGACCATGGAACTGGATTGAGGGGGCAGGGCATGGGTCTGTCTTCGCTCTGCCACTGGTCTTGGCAGAGTAGCTCTGTGAGGCCTTGAGCCAGGGCTTGACTTTTCTGGGCCCCAGTTTCTTCATCAGCGCACCAGAGATGATTAATAAGCTCCTTGATTGTCCAATAGTTAATAAATCTTACTGAGCTCTCACTGTCAGGCACTATCTTTAGACTGCTGGTTGCATCCAGTGAGGAATTGATAGAAGTGCTTTGAGAGGCACGAAGCTCTTTATCAGCATTTCCCGAGGGTGCACCAAGGATGTGGGCTATTAATAGCGCTCCAGGAAAATAAAAAGGGTCTGTATTCAGTTGAGGAAACGCTTGACTAAATCAAATTAAACTGTCTTTGATTTAGGACTTCTCTGAGTCTTTTATTGAATGTGCACTGACTTGCCGGGGCTGAGGCTGTCTGTGAGTGGGGTTGGAAGGGGCAGAATTCAGACCTTAGTGATAGCACTCATTAGTGGAGCATCTCGTGTGTGTGTGTGTGTGTGTGTGTGTGTGTGTTTTGGTGGGGAAATATGCATACGACAAAATTTACCACGCAGTAGCGGGAAGTCGGTTCACACTGCTGTGCAACCGTCCATCCTAGAACCTTGCCATCTGCTCTCAAATAACTCTGCACCTATTAACCAGTAACTCCCCATTCCCCCCAGCCCCCACCAGCCCGCAGCAACCACCACTTTCCTTTCTGTCTCTATGAATTTGACGCTCTAGAGACCTTGTATAAATGCTGGCACACAATATTTGTCCTTTTGTGACTGTCTTAGTCCTTTTGTGCCTGACTTGGCGGATGTTCCCCAAGGTTCATCCATGTTGTAAGCAGGTGTCAGAATCTCTGTCCTTTTCTTAAAAAAAAAATAATTTGTTTGTTTATTTGGCTCTGCCTCACAGGATCTTCACTGTGGCATGTGGGATCTAGTTCCCTGCCCAGGGGTCAAACCTGGGCCCCTTGCATTCAGAGCTCAGAGTCTTAAGCCACAGGGCCACCAGGGAAGTGCCAATGTCCCTTTCAAGTTGAATAATATCCCGTTGTGTGTATTAACTGCCTTTTGTTTTTCCATTCATACATCTGTGGATGCTGGGGTTGTTTGCAGCATTTAGCTGTCCTGAACGGTGATGCTGTGACCAGGGCTGTGCAAATATCTCTTTGAGTCCTGCTTTCAATTTTTGGGGGTAGATACCCAGATGTGGAACTGCCAGAGTATCTCTTGGGCTAGTGTTCTCTGGAACACACTTTGGGAACATTGCTCTTTATAGCTCTGAGGGAGCTGTTAAGTGAGAAAATTCCCTAATTTTTCAGGGATATTCCTGCCGTGGATGATGCAATGGGAAAACCTTCCGGAGGAGTTCGAACTTACATTCCTCCCTGAGGACCTCCGTGGCTCTTAGTTTCTACAGCGGTTAACTGAGCATGATGAACTGGACAAGCTCTTGAAATCACATTCTCTGACCTGACTCGGTCCGCCTCCCATGTGATCTGAGACCGGGATGGAGGCAGAAACAGGTTGGGGTTGGGGGAGCGATCTGGAAGAGAGAGCCTGCGTCGAGGGACAGTGTCAGGTCTTTGTCCTTCAATTAAAATTAAAAAAAATTTTTTTTAACCTATTTCGTTTTGTAGGGGGCAAAGATGTTTAGCTCTTTCCTCACCTTGCTTCAGGGTCTCTGTCTCCGACTTGCCCTTTAGTCTCTGGAGCTGGTGACCTTCCTCTGCTCTTTCTCCCTCGTCCTCCATCAGCCAAACTGCTCCGAGGGAAGAGAGGGCTGCCTGTGTTTCTCCTCACTTTCCTATGGGAAGAGCAGCTTTCCTTTTCTCCTCCCATTAGAAACACAAAAGAGAAGGGTCACAGAAGCTTGTCTCTAGGCTTCAATTGATGAACTTCAGAAGCCTCCTTGTCCCATGAGAGAGGAGCGATTTTCCACTTTCATTTTCAAAGGCAGAGTCTTTCCTCTCCCATTAGGAATCTCTGGCTGCTCCTTGAATTTTAAATATAATAACCAGGTTTATACATTAAGCAAGCTTTGCCTGGTTCCCTTAGCAACAGCCCTAACTTTTATAGCTCATCCTAAAGGAACTTGCACATTTCATGATAATAACACCTCACTGATCCGGAAGGGAAGAAATCTTAACCTTTTGGAATGATGAAAATCTAAAATTAATCCACAAAGCAAAATAAACCCCCTACCCCCACCCCGAGTCCCTGGAATAACCTTCACAAAGTCCCACACTAGAGACAAGAGCTCTATTTGTAAGAATAAGAGACTATAGACCCGGAAATTCTATTCACTCTTTTTTAGCACATCCTCCTCAACAGCGAGTCAAGACCGGGGAGGGAGCCGCTGCAGACAGACTGTGTTAGCAACAGTGTTAAACCATCTGGTAGCCCGAGGACAAAGGAGACAGAAAACTAAAAAAAGCAGACATAGAACTGTGCTGTGACATTTTTGACAGATTCCAATCAAAACACCTAAAGTCAACAAAGTACTGACTTTCAGAAAGATAAGCTTCAGTTATCTGGAAAACTCATTGGGTTTTTTTTTAAGAATTTGGTGCCAGCAGAGCTACGTAATTGAATCATCACTGTATTTTTGAACCAAAAAAAAAAAAAAACCTAGCAAGGCATTCAAAGTTTTTTTTAATCTATCTGTTGAATGAGTCACTTGTGGTATGTATGGAGCTGGGGGAGCTGGTGAGGTCTTGGCTAAGACTGGACTCCTAGATTCTATGAAAGTTTGGTGGTTCTATGGAGGAAAACCCAACCTCTAAAATATGCAAGCTGTCCTCTTGTTTAAATCAAGGCTGGGATTTTGGCCTTGATTTAGGGGAAAACTTTTAATAGGCCTTCAGTGCTATAAAGGTAAAGTAGCTGAGTTACTCTGTTCTGGATGCAGAGGTTCGCTTCTCTGTTGTTTAGTTGCTTAGTCATGTCCGACTCTTTTGAGACCCCATGGGCTGTAGCCCATCAGGCTCCTCTGTTCCTGGATTTCCCAGGCAAGAATACTGGAGTGGGTTGCCATTTCCTCCTCCAGGGAATCTTCCCTGCCCAGGGATCAAACCCACCTCTCCTGCGTTGCAGGCAGATTCTTTACTGTCTGAGCCACGAGGGAAGCCCTTCACTTTTCTGTGTGATAATGTTAATGCATGTCTTCCCATGGGCAGAGCCACCTCACAGATGTTTCCAGAATGACTGTTTCTTCTGGGAAGGTGTGTGATGTGTCTTGTCCAGGACTGGGAACTGTTATCAGAACATCCGGGAAAGCGGCCTGAAGCCTTATCTTCAATGATGGCTGACTGAGTCCCCTGAAGGCAGCTAGATGGCCTGTCCAGGCCTCAGGCAACCTGAACTCTCCCACAGATATCCTTCCAGGCCAGGTTATTCTAGAACAGCCACTCAACCTAAGACCTTAGGAAATGTCCTGACTCCAGAATATTGTTCTGCTGCCTTTTGGGGGCCAAAGGGCAAGAGCACATTCTTCTGGGAGTGGGTAGGGTTTCCCTTGCCAGGAATGGTTGTTCTCCTGATCAGTCATCCTGGGACCTAAAATCAGGACTTGGAAGGAGCTCTCGACTCTCCAGGAGAAAACTGCTTCTATTGCTTTGAGCCTCAAGGAAGGAAAACCTGGACTCCCGAACTCCCTGGAAAGGAGGGTTTATTCAGGATACCCACACTGTGGAAGGTGACATGTCAAGGGTGATTGAAAGGCATCAGAAGAGGGTGGGATCTCCAGATAAGATGCTGGACGCCAGAAAAAAAAGCTGGATGCCCACTTAAATTTGCATTTCAGATAGACAACAAATAATATTTTAGCATAAATATGTTCCGACTGTTGCATGGTTCCTAATATTGCCCAAAACGTAGTGACACTAAAAAATTGTTTGTCTGAAATACAATTTAAATTGGGCAACCTGGATTTTTATTTGATAAATTGGCAACTCTAAGAAGGGAACCTCTGTGAAGACCCTCCATGCTATCTTCTCTGTTTCCTCCAAGTTTCCTGTATTAAATATGAAATAAGTCAGGCTCAGTGTTGCTGGGGGCACTTGAAGAAGGGGTCTGTGCCCTGCTGGGGTGAGCCATACTGGCCCAGAGGGCTCCCCAAGGCCAAAGGAGTCAGGCTGTAGGTGGAGGAGGGGTTCCTTGGGGAGAGAAGAGTGGGGGAGTCACTCAGGATCTCAGGGCTGATGGTGAAAGTGGAGTCAGGACAGATGTCTCGTGGGCATTTCATCTGGAGTTCTAGAAAACTTGCAGAAGATCCTGGTGACAGTGTGTGGTCAAGGTGGCTGGGGCCCTGGCTACGATGATTGTGACAGAGTGACCTCATAAGCTGGTGACGTGTGGGATACTCGGGTTACAAATTCAATTTTCAGCCTCAGAGTTGAAGACTGTGATGTTATGATTCATAATATAAAATATGTATTTGGTCTTTGACCCCATTTCTGGCACGGAGCTCCGAAAACCCTTGGAATTGCCTGGAAATAGCTTGATATGGTGTCTTTTGTTAGGTTAGTGAGGAGACTCTTGGAAAACACCTATGGCTGGGGCTGGTTGCTGGGAGAACCAACCATGTGATTACAGAGTTAGAGCATTCAGTCCCCCTCCACCTTCCCCCACCCCCGACCTCCGGAGAAGGGTTGTTGTTGTTTAGTTGCTAAGTCATGTCCGACTCTTTGTGACCCCATGGCCTGAAGCCCGCTAGACTCCTCTGCCCATGGAATTTTCCAGGCAAGAATACTGGAGTGGTTTGCCATTTCATTCTCCAGAGGGACTGGTGAATCCATCACCAGTAGCTGGTGATTTAATCGATTGAACTTCTGCAGTGAAGCCTCCAAAAACCCCCAAAGGAGGGGCTTTTGGGTTGGTGAACGCGTGGAGGGCCGGGGACACTGATGCTGGATGGGGCGCAGAAGCTCCACCCCCTTCCCACACACCTTGCCTTCTGCATCCTTTCCATCTGGCTGTTCCTGAGTTGTGTCAACTGAAAAAAAGGAAAAAGTACAGCCTAAAAGCTGAGAAGTATGTTTTACTCGGCAGACTTTCTGAGAACTTAAGCCAGGGAGGCAGTCTGTCAGATAGCTGTGAGGGACTGCTCCGGAGAGGCAAGGTGTGGGGTGCCAAGATATAGAGGAGTTTTTGCAGCAAAACCCCAAATAGTTGGAACATCAAAAGATGTCTGTTAATTAAAGAAAAGCAGACACCAAGTTAACGCTTTCGGCGCTTTTCTATGCATGGGATGATGCAGGAGCCTGGGCTCCTAGAAATCAGTCCTGTGATAGGCACCTGAACTAGCCAGGGTCAGCACTCTTACAGGGGCATTTCTGTGCACGGTGTCCTCTGATAACCTGTGATTGCACCGGTATTAACACTCAACTTTTTCTGCTGTCTCTGTTTGCTCTGAGGCCCCCACGTTGAGAACAGAGGATGTGAGCTGCCCACATATTCTCCAGAAAGGCTCCAGACCATCTGTGCAGAACTCACTAAAGTCATGCCCCCAAACCTAGCAGGGGACTTTCTGAGCATAGCCACTGGAGGCTGCACAGGGGGAGCAGGAGTGTCCACAACGAATTGGACAGGTTTCCCCAGAATCATCAGGATGGGGTGCGAAGGTGAGAATGGGGTGCCCTTTCCTTTCTCAAGTCCAGGTGGCCTGGCCTGTATCCCCCTGGAGTGGCCTCACCCTGGAACCTGCCACACCTGGAAAATGAAGGCAGAGCCGCTCGAGGCGGATGCTTGGGATCGGGCCGTCCTCAGGTTTTGTTTCAGGACATGGGTGAGTGGCCTTTCCCACGGGCCCTGTGTACCTGTGGAAGGAGGCCAGGCTTCAGTCCTCTGGAAGAGGAACTCCGTGATGAACCTAAAAAGAATGATGCTGGGTGAGAGCGGCCCAACCAAAAAAAAAAGAGCGCCTGTGGTATGATGCCATTTACATAAAATTCTAGAAAGTGAAGTGAAGTGAAAGCTACTCAGTCATGTCCGACTCTTTGCGACCCCATCGACTGTACAGTCCATGGCATTCTCCAGGCCAGAATACTGGAGTGGGTAGCCTTTCCCTTCTGGAGGGAAAGGCAAGTTTATCTCTAGTGCCAGAAAGCAGATGAATGATGCCCGGGGGGTGGGGGAGGGACAGGAGAGAGGATCACTGAAGGCCCAGGGGAAACTTTTGGGAATGATGGACTGTTCATTATCTTGATTCTTGGTTCAGTGAGCCTCTTCTAAAATCAAAACTTATCAGCAGTACACTTTGTGTAAGAAGATATAGGTTATTGTAAACTAACTATATCTCAGTAAAGCCATATTCCATGTAAGTGAATCTTCTGCCCCCAGCAGAAAGAGGTTGGATGCAGAAACTGGTCCTAAGTGATCAGCCAGGTAGTATGTTACCTTGGTCAGAAGGTGGCACTGGGGGAGATTGGAGTTTTGGTAAAAGATTTGATCTGTTTTTAAATCTCTTATGATGAAATTGCTAATTCCTGAAAGAGAACAGTGTGGAACAAGGTTGCTTCCTGCTTTGCATTCTGATGATTCTAGCTCACTAGGTAACCAGTTATGTTTTATTGTACATCTGTCTACCTGGTCTCTTCCACCTGCTGCTGCTGCTGCTGCTAAGTAGCTTCAGTCGTGTCCAACTCTGTGCGACCCCAGAGATGGCAGCCCACCAGGCTCCCCCATCCCTGGGATTCTCCAGGCAAGAACACTGGAGTGGGTTGCCATTTCCTTCTCCAATGCATAAAAGTGAAAAGTGAAAGAAGTTGCTCAGTCGTGTCCGACTCTTAGGGACCCCATGGACTGCAGCCCACCAGGCTCCTCCGCCCATGGGATTTTCCAGGCAAAAGTACTGGAGTGGTGTGCCATTGCCTTCTCCGGTCTCTTCCACCTACTGGGTATCAAATGATCTGCTGCTTATTCTCAATTGCCTTCCTGGAAAATGAATAAAAACATCACCCATAGTGATGCTGTGTGACAGCAGAGACAGAGGTTGGAGTGATGGGCCTATAAGCCAAGAAGTGCCGATGATGATTGCAGCCACCAGAAGCTAGGAAGTAGCAAGGAAACACCTTCCCTAGAGCCTTCAGAGGGAGCCAGACTGTGCTACCCTGATGTCAGACGTGTAGCCTCCAGAAGTGGAGAGAAGAAACTTCCATCAGTTTAAGCCACCCCATTTGCAGTGATTTATTATGACAGCCCTAGACACCAACATAGATGGGTAGGAGTTTGAAATGCAGGACAGGACTTTGTATAGACAGAGTCACTATATGTGAATATAACAACTGTGGAAAACTTAAGAGGGCCTTGTGGAATAATCAGTAATTTGATTGGCTAGGGCCAAGGAGGTAGAGGAGAAGAGGGAGCCAAATACAGTAGGAGATGATGGGAATACAGGCCGGCACCTTGAGTGCCTGGCTAAGGAGTCTGGCCCTTGTCTTGGATGGCATGCGACGCCATTAGCATTTTTTATCAGACCTTGAACTATGCAGAGAACAGATTGGTGGTTGGGAGAGGGGGAGGAAAGAAAAAAAAAGGCAATGTTGGGCATAGTTCGATGGATTTACCACTAAACTGTGCTTTCCATAGCTGATGATTACACAATATTTGCTGAATGAATTGAGTGAATTAGCTAATCAATTTTTTGGTTTAAAAATAACAACAACCAAAAAACAAAACAAAATAAAAAACCTTTTATTATCTACTTTCTATTAAACATGGGGAGTGGGATTGAATGATGCAAAAGTAACATTAGAAAGCTTTTTTTTTTTTTTTTTTAAAGAACAGGGTCTCATTTACCTTGGCACCCTTAGTGCATAGAATAGGTAACACATGTTATTCAGGACTTTAGCTGTAAGCAACAGACAGTTTTGCTTAAGCAACCAGGGAATTCATTGGCTCACAAAACAGGACAAAAAAGAGAAAGCGTATTAGTTTCCAAGGGCTACTGTGATATTGTGATTTATAATAAGAAGTATATATTTGGTCTCCATCCCAGTTCCTGGCACAGAGCTCCTAAGACCCTTGGAATTTTCTAAGTGATGAGAGCCATCAAGGGTGTCTTGTTACGTTAATGAGGTGACTTTTGGAAAACCCCTAAGTCATCTGAGGATGAGGCTAGTTGCTGGGGGAACCAACTGTGTGACTAGAAGGTTGGAATTTACAGTCCCACTCTTGGTCTCCAAGGAGGGGAGAGGGCTGGAGATTGCATTCAAGGATCACAGTGACTGGTGATGTAATCACTTATGCTTGCGTCGTGAAGCCACCATAAAATCCCAGCTTTTGGGTTGGTGATCATGCGAAGGTTCTGTTAGTGTGGTTGCTTAGAGAGGGCATGGGAGCTCTGAGCCTTTTTCCCTCTTGCCCTGTGCGTCTCTTGCATCTGGTTGTTCCTGAGTTGTGTCCTTTTGTAATAAACCAGTGATCCACTGAGTAAAATGTTGAATTCTGTGAGCCTTTGTAGCCAATGAATCCAACTTGAGGAGGGAGACATTGGAACCTCTGGCCTATAGCCAGTTGGTTAGAAGCTCAGGTGACAGTCTGGACTTGAAATTGGTATCAGAAGTCGGGGTGAGGACAGTCTTAGAGGATTGAGCCGTTAGTCTATGGAATCTGATGCTTTCTCCAGGTAGACAGTGTCAGAACTGAGTTGTGGGACACCCAGTTGGGCTCATAGGGTGGCTTGGTGTGGGGGAACCCTCACCCATCTGGGGTCAGAAGTATCATGAAGTCTTCCCTGGTGGCTCAGTAGTAAACAATCTGCCTGCTGATATGGGAGATGTGGGTTCGATCCCTGGTCCGGATGGAGCCCACATGCTGAAGGGCAGCTAAGCCTGTGCGTCGCCACTAATGAGCTTGTGCTCTGAAGCCCAGAACCACAACCACTGAGCCCACACACAGCAACTACTGAAGCCTGAGTGCCTGGAGCCCACGCTCCACAATAAGAGAAGCCACCACAATGAGAAGCCAGAACACTGCAGCTAGCGAGTAGCCCCTGCTCGCTGCAGCTACAGAGGAGGCCCAAGCAGCAATGAAGACCCGGCACAGCCAAAAATGAATAAGGAAAGTTATGTATTAAATATAGAAGGATCATGAAGCTTGGCAGAATTGTGAGAGTAAAGGAGAAATACAGGAATAGCATAACTTTCCTTCCCATCTGCCCTAAGAAATCACCACAAAGTGGGTGGCATAAAACGAGAGAGACATTCCCTCACCATGCTGGAGGTTAGAAGTCTGAAGTCAGGTTATCAGCCAGGTAGTTCCTTCTGGAAGCTTTCTCCCTCTCTGGAGTCTCCAGGGGAGATCTTTCCCTTGCTTTTCTCAACTTCGGGTGTTGCCAGCAGTCCTTAACTTGGAGGCACAACTCTCCCATCTCTGTTCCATCATCGTATGCCACCCTCCCTATGTGTATGTCTCTGTGTCTCTTATCTTCTTCTTAAAAGGCTCCCACCTTCTTATACAGACACCTGTACAACCTCATCCGAACTTTATTGTATCTGCAAAGACCCTGTGTCCAAATACAGTCACGTTCACAGATGCCATGGGTTGGGACTTCAACATTTCATTTTGGAGGACAGCATTCAACCCACAGCAGAGCTAGCTTCCAGTACAGCTGGCTCCAGGAGCCCAAGCTGCATCATCAGGGCTCTGTCTTCCTATTGCTCAGATTGGCTTTTCTGTCTGATGGATGATAGCAGGCCAAGGATATAAATACGTAATGGTGGTACAGGTAGGGTTGGGCAGGGAAGTGGCATTAAACAGCTCTTATATTTTATGCACATGGATGCTAAGGGGGATAGTGAGCCAGGAAAGAGGACATTAGTAAGAAAGGGCAAATCGGAGACAAATAAAAGGTGGTTTGGATAAAGAGCAGAGATGGGGGGAGGGGCAGAGCTATCATGGGCCCTGGATACCGTGTTTGGATACCTGGATGGCATAGGTCTATTTATTTATTTATTTGCCACACCACATAGCTTGCAGGATCTTAGTTCCCTGACCAAGATTCAAACCCAGTTCCCTGGCAATGGAGGCAGAGGGTCCTAACACTGGACTGCCAGGAACTTTGCTTTTTTATATAGTCGGGCTTATCTTTAAAAAAAAAGATATTTATTTGGCTGTGTCGGGTCTTAGTTGCAGCACACAGGATCTTCTCTTATGGCATATGGGCTCCCTAGTTGCGGCGAGTGGACCTGGTGAATCTAAGACTCCATACCGTTCAGCATGGGGGATCTTAGTTCCCTGACCAGGGATTGTTGGATTTTTAGCCACTGGACCACCAGGGAATTCCTGGCACAGTTCTTTTTAAAGGGGCCAGTAAAGAGCAGGTACCTAACACTAAGCTTGAGGAAAAGCAGTGTTTATCTGTAGAGCTCAGCCTCTCCTCCCAGGATGGGTGGGGTGAATCTGTGGTGTTTCCTATCCAACCTCCATTCCACACTCCTGCTTAACAGCCCATCTTTTCCCATTAGGACAAGTCCCTCCACCACCAGCTCCAGCTGTAGCTTCCTTGTTGTTGTTTAGTCACAGGGTCGTATCCGACTCTTTGCGGCCCCATGGACTGTAGCCTGCCAGGCTCCTCTGTCCATGGGATTTCCCCACGCAAGGATACTGGAGCAGGTTGCCATTTTCTTCTCCAGGGAATCCCCCCGACCCAGGAACCAAACCTGCATCTCCTGCATCGGCAGGCAGATTCTCTACCACTGAGCCACCTGGGAAGCCCAAGGGTCCCCTGAAAACTCAGGACTAGACGCTCAGGAAAGGCCGTTCCTTCACTAGAGTCAGAGTGACTGGCTCAGGGAAAGGCCTCCTGTATGTCTAGTGAGTCCTCACTCCTAGGCTTTTTCTGGAACTATTGGGAAAAAAGAGGCACCCTTTTCGACTGGGGGGGGGCGGGTGGTGGGGGTGGCACTAAACTGGTAGAGTGTAAGCGAAAAGCTGCCAGAGACCATCTGTGCTACCACCTGGCAGAGCCTGCCTCTGAAAGAAACCAAGACAGAAGAAGACAGAACTGAGAAGCGGAGAGAGGCCTGAAGGCCCGGCAGCCTGGTTCCAGCAAAGCTGTCTGACCCATTCACCCTGCTTATCCTCCTGTCAGCCCAGCAAATAATTGTTAAGGACCTACCAAGACCTGGGTTCTTTGCTAGTGTTGGTAATAAGTAAATAAGATATGAACCCCACCTCCCAAGATTCCAAGGTCTATTAGGAAGTTAGAGACATGGTGTTGTTTTTGTTTTGTTTTGTTTGTTTGTTTTTTTGCCACGCAACATGGCATGTGGAACTTCTCTGTTCAGGGATAAAACCCATGTCCCCTGCTTTGGAGGCATGGAGTCTTAACACTGGACCACCCTATAAATCCTAAAAACACAGTTTTAAAGTATAATGTTAACAAGGCAGAAAAGGGTCCATTTTATGAGAATCTTAGATCAAATGATGTGGAAATTCAGGAGAGAGGGTTTATTTCCATGAGGGAAATTGACATTCTCAGATGTCTTTAGAAGGGAAACAGGATGTGGACATACGCAGATAAGATGAAGGGCATTCCAGGAGGGGGAACTTAATGAACAAAATAAAAATTATAGGGTGTCAAAGGAGTGAACCAAAGATTAAACTTGGCTGGAACATAGGAGAAAATAGAAGAACTTGGAAAGCTGAGTTCAAAGAGTGATCTTAGCAACTTCCCTCATGGTCCAGGGGCTAAGACTCTGTGCCCCCAGTGCAAGGGGCCCATATTCCATCTGTGGCCAGGGAACTAGATCCCACGTGCCACAACTAAGAGTTTGCATTCCACAAGTAAAATTTCTGCATGTTGCAACTAAACGTCCCACATGTCACAAAGATCAAAGATCCCATGAGCTGCAACTAACACCCAGCACAGTCACATAAAATGTATACATATATATACAATTTTTTTTTTCCAATCTTGGAAGGCCAGATGGACCAGGTTAAAGAGATTGGGCTGTATTCTCTTGAAAATACTTTTTTTTTTCCCCCCTAAACAAGACTCCCACAACTTTTTCAAGGAAATAAACTGAGCATTGGAGAAGGCAGTGGCACCCCACTGCAGTGTTCCTGCCTGGAGAATCCCGGGGACGGGCGAGCCTGGCGGGCTGCCGTCTCTGGGGTCGCGCAGAGTCGGACACGGCTGAAGCGACGCAGCAGCGGCAGCAGCAACCTGAGCAGTGTGGAGCATGGGTGGAATGGCAGGGGCTAAATGTAGAAGTCAGTTCTCCAGGTAAGAAGTTATACGGTCCCATGCAGGGTAGTATTTGGTAATTTATTGCTGCATTAACAAATCACCCCAAAACTTAATGGCTTCAAATGACAACAGTTTTATTACCTCTTCATCATGGAGGTTGAGAACTTGGACTCAGCTGCAGTTACGTGGATCAGCCGCAGGTTCAGCTGAATGATTCTTCTGTTCAACGAAACACCCAACTAGAGTCACTCAGCGGTGTTCAGCTCATAGGTTGAGATGGTCTGGAGGGTCCAAGAGAGCTTCACTCTTGTGTCCAGCTCCTTGGCTGGAAAGCTGGTCTCGGTCCTTTCTCTCTCTGCATGTCGTCTCTCAGGACCTGCCCAGCTGCCCAGGGCTGGAAGTGTGAGAGTTTGGAGAGACAGGAAGTAGAACTTGCTCGTCTCCCAAATTTTGCACCTGGGGAGTGGCACTCCCACTTCTGCCATATTCAGTAGGTTCAAACAGTCACAGAATCTACCCAGTGTCAAGAGCTGGGGACATACACTCCACATCTCAATGGGAACATTGTCAAGAAATGGTGACTCTCTTTAACAGAGGATTATAGATCAGAGCTAAATTATAGAGGGAGAAGCCACAGGACTGGGCATCTGCTTAGGGTGATTCACTCCTGACTTATTTATTATCTACTATGTGTCAGGCAGTGTTACAGACAGGACATGGCAGTGAACAAAACAGAAAGATCTCTGCCCCCTTGGAGCTCATATGCTAGGTGTTTGGAAAGTGAGAGATGGTTTCTAATGTCTGGACCTGGCAGCATGGGGGTGCCATGATAAGACAGAGGGAGCCCAGGAGGCCAGTTTGAATTAGAGTTTGATAATATAACTGAAAAACTAAAAGGTCAATTCTCCCCGCACTTTTAGCTGTAGTCAGAAGTGCAGTAACAGCCCTCTGACTCCAGGCTGTAGAGGAAATCCAGGATTTTGCTTCTAACCACAGGCAGCGCCTACGAGATTACAAAGAGAAAGACAGACCCTTCAACAACCTCGGAGATTTCCTTCCTTCCTTAGGCAGGAAAACCCTTGGAATCGTGCAAATCCACTGCCAATTATCCTCTGGTAACAAGAAGGGCTGTAATGTTGGAATTCACACCCTGACCCACTCAGCTGACTTCCTGCATGAGTCTTTGCTGGAGAACTTTCTCCACTGTCCCATATTTTAAAGAAACAGATATTTTTGGCTTCAGGAAATTATTTGGGGGGGGGGCTTTGCAAACTCAGATTTTAGAGTAGACTCAAATGCCCATGATATGTTGAGTTGAAAAAAAAAATCAAATTGAATATAATAATATGTGTATTTGGAGGAAAACTATTTTATTGATGCACAGTGAAAAGACTCAGAAGGATATGGTATTCTTCAGAACAGGTGAGGGTTGTGTCCCAGTGACAAATGGCTACAAATCTCAGTGTCTGCCACGATAATGGGTTACTTGTCATGTACACAGGGTGTCGTGGGCAGGTTATAGCTCTGTTGTCTTCACTCTGGGGTTGAACTTCATGGAACATGGTGACAGGCAAGAGAACCATGTTCTGGCTCTTAAAGAGTCTCTGAACTTTGGTCCAGTGAGTCCCATGACTAAGCCTGAGCACCCAGAGTTGGGGGAATATATCCCCCCCCTTAGAGTAGCCTAGTGACAGTGTCTGAGCAGTAACACGAAACCTTAACCACAGAACTTACCTGGTGGTCCAGTGGCTAAGACTCCACATTCCCCATGCAGGGGGCCCGGGTTCAATCCCGGGTCAGGGAACTAGATCCCACAAGCAACAACTAAGAACTCGCGGACCACAACTGAAGATCCCATGTGCCGCTAAGACCCAGTGCAGTCAAATAAATAAAATACATTAAAAAAAAAAGAATCTACTGAACCATTTGTAATGATTACTGCTGAGATCAAGGGTCAAACGTTAAGGAGATTTTACCTCTCGCTTTCTATGCTCCTTTATTAATATTTTTCAAGAAAGCATGCACTATTTTTATAATTAAAAATAATCTTTCAATCTTATTTACTTTTGACTTTATATTATGGAAAATTCAAAACTAAGCCAAAGAGAGAATAGTTTGAGGATCATCCCCACCACGACCTGTCACCCAGCTACCAATAGTTCTTCACTCATAGACAGTCTTGTTTCAATGATAATGTTACCCACTCCTTCTTCTAGATTATTTTGAATAACTCCCAGCATCATTTTGTTTTAAATATGTTGGCATGTACCTCTAGATAGGGAATCTTTTTCAAAAGATAGCTGCAGTATCATTATCACAACAAAAAAATTAACGCTGATTACTTTATATTACCAAATATCTAATGAATATTCAAATCCCCCCATTCTTTTACATATATATTTTTTTACTTTTTCTTCCATTTTTGGCTGCACTGGGTTTCCGTTGCTGTTCAGGCTTTCTCCAGTTGTCGTGAGCAGGGGCTACTTTCTAGTTGCAGTAGGTGGGCTTCTCATTGCAATGGCTTCTCTTGCTGCAGAGCATGGGCTCTAGGAAGTGCGGGCTCAGTAGTTGTGGCTCACAGGCTTAGTTGCCCCATGGCATGTGGGATCTTCCTGGACCAGGGGTCAAACTCATGACCCCTGCATTGGGAGGCAGGTTGTTTATCACTGTGCCACCTGGGAAGCCCCAGTAATCGCAGTGCTTCTATAAAGAGAAAAGCTTTTCCCTCATCAGTTCTTTGGTTATCCTGAAGATACAGTTTATATAGGGAAGGCAAGATAAATGCTTGATTCTTTTAAACATGTATTTACTTGTTCGTGGGATTCCCTTGTAGCTCAGTTGGTAGAGAATCTGCCTGCAATGCAGGAGACCCAGGTTCGATTTCTGGATTGAGAAGATCCCCCTTGGGGAAGGACATGGCAATCCACTCCAATATTCTTGCCTGGGAAATCCCATAGACAGAGGAACCTGGTGGTCCAAAAGAGTGGTGGTCTATGGGGTCCAAAAGAGTAGGACATGCCTGAGTGACTAAGCACATTACATACTTGTTTTTAAAATCATGAGATTGTTCCCTTGCTTTCTTCAGAGGTAGCCCATGAATTCGATTTTTTGTTTTAATCATTATGAACTCTGTGTTATTTAACATGTTTCAATTCATCGCCATTGTTATATCATTTTGATACTCAAGCAGTGCCTCCCATCTTTGACCAGAGGGAGCCTCATCAAGTTTGCTCCTGTGTGTCATTTTGTCACAACTTAGTAGTTTTTGATATTTTGTTTCCTTGCTTTCTGTTACGATAAGATAATTCAGGCTCATTTCATATTTCCTGTCTGGGACCTGAACTCTGCCACTTCCCCAAGGAAGATGGCATTTGTAGACCACAGTAGGGGTGCTTGTTGCTCCAGGGGTGCCCATTGTTTCTAGGCCTTTTCCTTGGGCAGAGCTAGGAAACACTTTTTCTTTTGGATTTTATGTTTATTTCTTTATTTTCGGCTGCACTGGGTCTTCATTGCTGCATGTGGGCTACTCTTGGCTGTGGTGCACAGGCTTCTCATTGCGGTGGCTCCTCTTGTTGTGGAGCACGGGCTCTAGGGCGCATGGGCTCAGTAGTTGCAGATGGCAGGCTCGAGAGCACAGGCTCAGTATTTGTGACACACGGCCTTTGTTGTTCCGAGGCATGTAGGATTTTCTCAGACTATGGATAGAACCCATGTCTCCTGCATTGGCAGGTGGGTTCTTCACCACTTGCACCACCTGGGAAGCCCCAGGACCTTGGATCTTGCTCCAGAATCCATGTTGCAGAGGGCTCCTCATATCACACACACAAACAATACACTTACCAAAGGACCCATGTGTGCCTTGGACACTGGTCCACCAGTACTTAGCACTGGTACACTGTGATGCAGGGCCCTGAACACCCTCTGTCATAACGAACACCTTTCAGGCGCCAGGGAAATACTTCTTGTCTCTTGCCCTCTGGCCTTGAGACAACGATGACTGTGTCCAGTGCCATGAATGTGTGCGGGTCATGCTGTTGCCAACACTGGAGATGTTTGTCTGTGTCAACTTTGGACACAGCTTTGAAGGATAGGGAGGATTTGAGCGTGGAAAGCATTCAGGTTAGAGCAAAGACAAATAAACTGCCTCGTCAAATTCTTCCTCCCCGCGTACATGCAATAGACTCTTACGTAACGAAGTATGGTTCCCTGGTCACATGGTATGTGCCTGTTGCTTGCCAAGAGTGTGTTGTAAAACTTTTGAGTTTGGGCCAATCTGATAGGTTGGAAATTATATCTGTGACCTTTCATTTTTATTGTCCTTGTTTTGAGTGAGTTTGAGCATTTTTCCATACGATTAAGGACTGTTTTCATTTCTTTTTCTGTGAATTATCTATTCATAGCTTTAGCTGGTTTCCCTGTGGTGTTACTGGTTATTTTCTTCTCCCTTTTTAGAAGCTCCTAATATACCAGGGATGTGTATCTTTTGTCTGTGAACAACCACAATCTTTCTCTGTAGTAGACTCTGGATTAGATTTGGCAGTGTGGTGGGGTGTTCAGCGAGATATAAAGCATCATCTATGCCCCCAGAGGAGCTTGAAAGTGATAGTGAAGTCACTCAGTCATGTCTGATTCTTTGCGACCCCATGGACTGCACAGTCCACGGAATTCTCCAGGCCAGAATACTGGAGGGGGTAGCCTTTCCCTTCTCCAGGGGATCTTCCCAACCCAGGGATCGAACCCAAGTCACCCACACTGCAGGCATATTCTTTACCAGCTGAGCCACAGGGAAGCCCTAAGAAGAATAAATAACAACAATGGATATAAGTAATTTTATGGAACAGTAAGAAAAGAGCACTTTCAAAGGAATACAGAGTTCATCATCAGAGCTAAGGGCCCTAGAAGTCCAGAGATAGGGAATAATCAGGCAGTGGTGCCCAAAAGACTTTATTAAAGTGTAGTTGGATCTAAGCTGGGTCTTGTGGAACAGACTGGAAACAGATGAGAGAAACCTGGAAGGTGAAAATCCAACTCCTAGCGTGGAGAGAGACTTGAAAGCCAGGCTGAGGAGTATGGTCTTCTTGGGGAAGTGGTTGGAGGAGGACAATGGTGTGTGCCCAGAGGTCAAATGAGAGGACATGGGCATTCCTCAGAGACCAGAGGAAAGTAAATCAGCAACTTCCAAACTTACCCACAACCACAAGATGGAGTGAGTCATATACCCTTCTCCACATACCCCGACACAATTAGGAAGATGGAGGAAGATGGAGGGAGAGAGAAAGAAAGAGATGCAGCAGGAACTGGGGAAGCAGGTGGTCTGAGAGACCGAGCATTACCTAAAAGGACTATTTAAATAATCAGATCAGGGGACTTCCCCTGGTGGTCTAGGGTCCCGCACTTCCAATACAGGGGCAGTGAGTTTGATCCCCAGTTGGGAACTAAGATCTCACATGACACAATGGCATGGCTAAATTAATAATAATAAAAAGATCAGATAGAGATTTCAATTGGATGAGCCATTTAGTTCATTCCATCCCTATCACATGTGAGTGGAGGGGGCAGGAGGCTCGGAAAGAAGTCCCACTTCGTTATAGCCAGGCTTTCACATTTTTCCATACGTCTCACTTGTTGACCTACTTGCTCTATATAGTAATACTTATTTCACAGGAGTGTTGGAAGGATGACTCGAGATGACACATGTAAGGCACCTGGCACAGTGTCTGGAAGACAATCAGTGCTAAACAGTTGTTTGCTATTATTATTGGGTGATCATAAAATAGTTGCTGAGGGAGTAGGGGATAACTCAATTAAGGACAAGTGATGACCAACTGGCCACAGTCCCAGGCAGTAATGACAGATGCCGTGAGGGTCAGGAGAGCCTGGTGCCCTGTGTTCTCCCGATCAACACTGTGAGCATCCCCTGCCCGGACCCACACTTCTCCCAGCAGGAACTGGCGCTGGTCTGGCGCACAGATTCCTTGGCTCTGTTTCTTTGACAGTTATAACTGAGGAATTCAGCTTATTTTGGGTGAAATCCCTGGAAGTCCAAGTTCAGATCTCAGTCTGGGCAAGGCAGCCACATTTTCCAATGAGTAACTCCTTCCGATATAACTCCTGGCAGACGACGCTATCAGTCTCTGAGGGAACGTGCCGTCATGCGTGGTAAATAGTAAGACCACTGTGTGGGGCTTGACTCATCTGTCAGAGAAGGGGTATTTTGAAACCTTGACCTCATTTGCAAACATGTGTTTGCACATACCTTTCGTCAGATGCAAATTTTCCGTTCCCGATTTAGCTCTTCCAGATTTCCCCCGAAATGAAAGATGTGGCCATGAGGAGAGAAAACCTTTGACTAGGTCTCAACTCCAGGTATGTTCCGGGGAGCTCTCTTGTCTACAGGCCAACTTCCTGTTGACTCAGCAGCCAGGAGGAGGGAGACCAAGGAGCAAAGGACCAGAATAACAGCTGCCATCTTCTAAGTGGTCACCTGTGTGCCAGGCACCATGCTTATCACTCTGTGTGCAGCAGCTCCAGAACTCAGGTCATGACTGCTACAAGGAGGGAGGACAGGGAGACCCGGAGAACTTCAGTGACTTGTCCAAGGTCAAGTCACCACTGAGCCGGGATTTGGACTCAGGCTGTGTCTCCAAAGCATCTCTGTATGATCATTCTGCTGCATATTCCCTGCCGATACCCATGTTATCTAGATAGTACCTTCTTTAGCTTGAGCCTGAAGCCTCTGGCCCTTCATCCAGGGACATGGAAAGAGTTTTAGGTGTTTTCACAGGCTGACAGGTAGAGAAGGTAGCTGGCTGTCTCCATGACTTGTGAATGGGTGCTTTGGGGGAGGAAGGGCACACCTTTACTTAAATCTTCCTTAGGTTTCTAGCTCTGTCTCCCTATTACCTTATTTATTTATTTGGCTGGTCTTAGTTGCAGTGCACAGATCTTCAGTCTTCACTGTGGGATCTTTAGTTTCAGCATTCAGAACCTTTTAGTTGCAGCACGTGAATTCTCAGTTGCATGTGGCATGTGGGATCTAGTTCCCTGACCAGGGATCGAAGCCGGGCCCCCTGCCTTGGGAGCATGGAGTCTTAGCCACTGGACCACCAGGGAAGTCCCTGTTATCTTGATGCCCCGGGCCATTCCCTCCCTACTTCTGTCCAAGCTGAGAATCAGCCTGTCTCCATGAGCTCTTTCCCATTCCTCCCCAACCTGTCCCCCTTGCCCCACTAAACACACTAGCATCTTATGAATTCCACAACCCTTCTTGAGATGCTCTGTGTTCTTTTCTGCTGCACACAGTAGGTGCACCACAAAATGGCCACGGCTGACAACGATGACACACACAAAGTCCTGGATGGAGTGTGGGCAGGTGACGGAGGGCTGAGTCCTGGCTCTGCACTGATTGGCTCTGTGCTACTGGGCAAGTCCCCGACTCCATATGTCATCTGTGAAACGGTGACCGGGTGGCTTCTACAGCCTGTTCATGTGGCCATGAAGAGAGAGAAACCAGACCAGTGCCAGTTCCTGCCGGGAAAAGTGTGGGTCTGGGCAGAGGATGCTCACCGTGTTGAGCAGGAGAACGCAGGGCACTGGGCTCTTCTGATCCTCGAGGTCTAGATTCTGTGATTCCCACACCTCCACCTGAAGGGCATCTGCAGGCTCTGGAGCTCCTCTGAGGAAGTGGGCTTCCTGGGTGGTCCTCTGTTTCCTGCCAGCTGACTTTCATATACCTGGTGTGGAGAATGGTGTTATTATCAGTGGCCTCACACCCATCAGTGCTTTCAATAGAAGGAAATTGGGAAATCTCTCATAAGAACATCTAAAGGCAGAGAAGGAACCACCCTTTCCGAATGTGCCAAAAACGCTGCACGACTGTAAAACTTGAGTCTAAAATTGAAGAGAACGAGGGCCTTTGCTCGAGCTGCTCAGTGGTGTTTCTCACACTGAAGAGCTTCAACAGGGCTCCCCTCCTGGGAGGATTTGTCCAGGTGGATTTGTGGAGAAAGGGCTGTCCAGTGGAAAATAGCATAAGCAAAAGGGAGAAGATGGCCAGAAAAAAAAAAAAAAAGGCAGATGGAGAAGGCCCAGGAGAGGTGATTATTAGGAGAAACAGCTGTGATGGGGCAGGCAAGATGAATTTAAGAAGGTTGGTTGAGATCAGATTATGCAGGATTGTGAAAATCAAAGCCAAATAATTTTTTATTTTTCTCCAGGACCTCATTTCCTTTCCTTAGAATCTAGCCCTTTCAGTAGAAATCATCAACAAAAATAATATTTGAATTTTATGTTGTGGAGAATTTCAAAGATATGCGAGGCTAATAATGCAACGGAATGAATACACAACTAGAGAAAATAATGGAACACTATAAACATCCTCTGAAAGGCTGTGTATAAGTCTTGTCAAAAGGATAATGATACTGCTAATGAATAGCATGATAATAATAAAGAGTAATGGGCTTCCCAGATGGCTCAGTGGGTAAAGAATCCACCGGTAATGCGGGAGACTCAGGTTCAAGGCCTGGGTTGGGAAGATCCCCTGGAGGAGGGCATGGCAACACCCTCCAGTATTCTTGCCTGGAGAATCTCATGGACAGAGGAGCCTGGTGGGTTACAGTCCATAGGGTTGCAAAGAGTTGGACATAACTGAAGCAACTGCACTCACACATGACAAAGAGTTAACACTACTGAGGCGTAATTTGTGCCAAGACCTTTACCAGTGTTACCTCACTGTATCTAAGCCTTGTAGCTACCTTACTAAGTAGGTATTGTTTCTCCTGTTTTGCACAAGAGTAAAGAAAAGACTCTGATGCTGGGAGGGATTGGGGGCAGGAGGAGAAGGGGACGACAGAGGATGAGATGGCTGGATGGCATCACTGACTCGATGGACGTGAGTCTGAGTGAACTCTGGGAGTTGGTGATGGACAGGGAAGCCTGGTGTGCTGCGATTCATAGGGTTGCAAAGAGTCGGACACGACTGAGTGACTAAACTGAACTGAACTGAAATCAAGGCTTAGAGAGATTAAGGACGTACCCAGTATCAGGCAGGATTTTTTTTTTTTTTTTTGCTGCTCCTTGAGGCTAGTGGGTTCTTAGTTCCCCAACCAGGGACTGAACCAGATTCTCCTGGAGGGGAAATGTAGAGTCTTAACCACTGCCCCACCATGGAAGTCCAGGTCCTGTGATTTGGATTTTTAAAACAACCTCCAATGAGAGGCCCACATGCTTTTTTTACCCCTAAGAATCACATCCATTTTTAGCAAATCCAGGGCAATTTCTTGATTTTTCTCTTCACCTGGTAAGTAGGAGCAATGCAAACCAGGCCTGGCTGCTTAAGGCAGAGGTGGCAATAATTCTGTCATATAATAGCAATCAGGCTTGATTTCTTATTTGTTTACTCATGATGGTGCTGGCTCTTCATTGCTTCTGGGGCTTTTCTCTAGTTGTGGCAAGCAGGGGCTGCTCACTAGCTGTGATGGGCAGGCTTCTCATTGCAGGGGCTTCTCATTGCGGTGGCTTCTCTTGTTGCAGAGCATAGGGCTCTAGGGCTCACAGGCTTCAGCAGCTGCGGTCACATGGGCTCAACAGTTGCAGCTCCAGGGCTCTAGAGCACAGGCTCAATAGTGGTGGCGCATGGGCTTAGTTACTCTGCAGCTTTCTGTTCAGGAAGCTGAACCAGGGACCGAACCCATGTCTCTTGCATTAGCAGGCAGATTCTTTACCAGTGAGCCACCAGGGAAGCCCCGAGGCTTGGTTTCAAACTGGGATTCTCTGTACCAACATGTAACTCCCTCACCTTCCCACCAGGGACCACAGATATTCTTGAGACCAATGACCCTGTTTTCATCTCTAACCACTCACCAGACTTCAGACTTCTCCAGCTGTTTGCAAACACTCCAGTAACCTGTTCCTCTTTCCATTGAGACAACCTGGATCCTTTAAGAAATTTGCCTATTGTTTGTGATTTGCCAACATTCACACCAGCAGTCGTTAGCACTTTGCTGTCTCTTCCCTTTCTTTTTTGCTTCCTTGTCTCTTTCCTGCTGCCCTCTCTTTTCCTCTTCCCTCTCTTTTCATTTGTCCCTTAAATATTTACTGATGGCAATTACACTGGCAGCTTGGAAATCCCCAGATGTGTATAGTGTTCCAGTGTCAGCTTCCAGGAACCTTCAGGATCACTTCTCACCTTTTCTGCAGCAGGTATTCTGTACTTTAGTCAAATGCTGTTACTTCCCACTGTGTCCTGGTATCACTTTTCCTTGTCTGTGCTTCGGTTCCTGCATCCTTGCCCTTGCAGTCAGTCCACTATCCTCTACTGCTGCTATCCTGATTGGGATTCAAGTGAAGTGAAGTGAAAGTCGCCCAGTTGTGTCCAACTCTTTGCAACCCCATGGACTTATACAGTCCATGGAATTCTCCAGGCCAGAATACTGGAGTGGGTAGCCTTTCCCTTTTCCAGGGGATCTTCCCAACCCCAGGGATTGAACCCAGGTCTCCCTCATTGCAGGCAGATTCTTTTCCAGCGGAGCCAGCTGAGCCACCAGAGAAGCCCTGGGAAGGTGACTGGGATTCAGGCTCAGCTCAAATGACATCTGGAAAGCTGGAAAGGATCTCCCCATTCATCCCTCCATCTTTCTATTCAACAGGCGTTTACTAAGCATCTGCTCCGTATCAGTCACTGAGCTAGTTACTGGGATACAGCTGAAAACATTGACCTTGGCTGCAAGTTCACAGTCTATCCCTGTAGGGTCCTCTATAGAAGCCACCAGACACATGTAGCTCTCCAGCACTTAAATGTAGTGTTAATCGCTCAGTTGTGTCTGACTCTTTTGCAACCCAATGGACTGTAGCCCTCCAGGCTTCTCTGTCCATGGGATTCTCCAGGCAAGATACTGAAGTAGGTTGCCATTTTCTTGTGGCCAGCCTGAAATGAGATGTGCTGTATGTCCGCAAGAGACATCAGATTTTAAACACTTAGCACAAGAAAAAGAATGTGAAATATCCTATTAGCGATTTCTTAATCGACATGTTGAAATGTAATATTCTTTTTGTATTGGGTTAATATGTTATTATAACTAATCAGTTATTTTGCTTTACCTTTAAAATGTAGCCTCTAGAAAGTTTAAACTCATATATGTGGCTTGCACTGGTGGCTTCCATTTTACTTGTGCTGGACAGCAGTGGTTTTGAAGGGGGATACAGGGATAGAGATGAAAACATACAAGAAGGTTTATATAGGTGCTTTTATAAGTGTGTGTACAAGAAGCGGTGAGGGCTTGTTTTTAATTCAGGGGGCCATGAGAAAACGGAGGAAGGGAATGAGTTTATAATGTGCTAGTCACTTGAAGCTCAGTCGCTAAAGAATCTGCCTGCAGTGCAGAAGACCTGGGTTCGATCTTTGGGTCAGGAAGGAAATGGAGAAGGAAATGGCAACCCACTCCAGGATTCTTGCCTGGAAAATCCCATGGGCAGAGGAGCCTGGTGGGCCACAGTCCATGGGGTCGCAAGAGTCAGACAGGATTGAATGACTAAACCACCACCACCACCAGGCACTTGAAGATATCCTCACACACGTTAAAGCACTTTTATATCTTCACGTGTTGGTTTGGCACTTGAAATATCTCCCTTAACCTTTGCAAGAGCAATCACCGCAATCTGACCACATCTTTGCGGGCTGCTTCGACCAAGTCACCATCATCTCTCGCTGGACTGTTTGTGGCAGCAGCGTCTTAACCGCCCCTGCCCCGCCCCCCACTTTGATCCATTCTCTGTGTTATAACCAAAGGAATCCTGGAAGAAACACAAGCTTGGTCATTTTACTCGTCAGATGAAACCTCTCCGATAGTTCCCCACTGTCCTCCGGATAAAATCTAAATTCCATTTCCTGGTCTACACCTCCCATCTGGCCCCTGCCTACCTCCTCAGCCCTGTATTTCACACTCCTTCACACTTGTTTGCTTTGCTGTAGCACTGCTCTGCTGTGAGCTTTTTTTCTGAGCTTGGGAAGCCCTGTACTGTCTCTTCTCTGTGCTATTTTTCTCTGAAAGCATTATTCTCCTCTGTTGGTCTGGTTAGTTCCGCCTTCTTCAGATTATAATTTCAAAATTACTGTCTCTAAGAAGACCTTCTGGAACTTCCCTGATGCCCACCCCTGCCACCATTCTGGGTTAAGTGACCCTCTTATGTGTCCCTAGATCTCACTATACTTGATGTAGTACTTAATTCTATATTGCATTCTTGCAAACTTTTTGGATCAGAGTGTTCTATGAGAGTCTACTAAAAACTGTACATCTTCTCCCTGAGGGGCTGGTGGTGGGGAGAATGCAATACATTTTGCATGTAATTTTAGAGATTTTATAAAACCCTTAAAACTCTTTAGGTTTCCATGCACTCCAGATTAAAAACCCCTGCTGTTTTACAATCATTTGCCAATTTGCTTTTATTTCCAGCTGAACTGTGTCCCCTTCAGGATAGGGACCCTGCCTGTTGATACGGACGTCTCCATAGCAATGGGTATCACCCCCAGACACAAAAAGCATTTGTTACAGGTATGACTTGTTCCAAGACATTAGGATGCAAGGACTATCATGCCTTTGTTTTTCTAAAATCAAATGTGAGTTAGCCCTATCCTGTGTGGTTGGTGAGATGTCTTAAATTAGTCATTTTCAGCTGACTCTTCTGTACCCCCCCCAAAACTCCAGCACTTAAGGGGCCCAAGAAAATTCTGGAAAGTTCCTTCTTTCTCAACTCATTAGAGATTTTTGTTTGTTTGTTTTTAATTATTCCTCCTTCTGTTTCAAGATGCCATAGTTGAGCACCCATCCTTATCAGTCAGGAATTGTTGCCCTGAGTGGGCTGTGAGGTGGTCAGTGGAGTAACCTCTGCCTGAAAGTCCTACCTCTTCCAGGAAGCATGTTGAAAGGGAACCCCTTCTCATGGATGCCACAAATCTCCTATGCCTTCGCCTCTTGCAGGGGAACAGCTCTTTAACTCAAAAACACCACCTTTCCTCTTCTTTCTCTGGAATGATCTGACAGGCATGACAGGAGCTAAAAACGCATAGACACCTAAAAAGACCAAGCAAAGAATGTCAGTGAATAAGGCAGGTCGGCTTTAAGAGACTAGAGGGAGTGGTGGCGACTGAGGCATGCCCTGGAACACAGGCTTTGTTTAAAAATGAGCAGCAACTCAGGCACCAGCCAATGGGTGCTGAATTTCCAGATCTTCCATGTTTTCAAGGGAAGCCAGAAATCTGAATTTTCACGAGATAACTCTTTTTTTCCTTAAAACATTACCTGTTAAGGTATATTTTTCAAATCATGTAATTTACAGTATAAAATTCAGTGTGTGTGCGTGCTCAGTCATGTCCAACTCTTTGCAACCCCCTGGACTGTAGCCCACCGGGCTCCTCTGTCCATAGAATTTTCCGGGCAGGAGTACTGGCATGGGTCGCCATTTCCTTTTCCAGGAGATCTTCCCGACCCAGGGACAGAACCTGTGTCTCCTTCATCTCCTGCATTGGCAGGTGGATTCTTTACCACTGAGCCACTTGGGAATCCTATAAAATAGACTTTTTGGTAAATTTATCCAGTTGTGTAACCATCACCATAAATCAATTTTATAACACTTTCATCGTCACAATAAGATCCCACGTGTATATTTACTGTTAATCCCTGTACTGTCCTCCCTTCTCCTCACCGCAGCCCTCACCCCGGGCAGCTAATGTTCTACTTTTTGTCTCTAGAGCTTTGCCTTTGGGGGACATTTCATATAAATGGAATAATACAGTATGTGGTTTCCCTGTCTGACTTCTTTCACTGAACATGTTTTCAAGGTTCATCCCTGTTGCTGCATGAATCTGTAGTTTATTTCTTTTTATTGCTGAATATTATTCCATTGTGTGGGTGTACAACATTTTGTCAACCCATTTACCAGTGGATGGACTTTCCTTTTTTTTTTGCTATCATGAATAATGCTGCTATGGACATTTATGCACAAATTTTTGTGTCCGTATATATTTACTTTTGTTTTTTGGTTTTTCTGGTAGATATCTAAGGATGGAATTGTGAGTTATATGGTACGTTTCTAGGGTTTTTGGCTTTTGTCTTTGTTATTTGCTTTTGGCTGCACTGCTGCCTGCAGGCTTTCTCTGTTGCAGTGCACAGGCTTCTCATAGTGGTGGCTTCTAGTGCTGCAGAGCGTGGACTCTAGGGTGGATGGGCTTCAGTACTTGTAGTGCACAGACTTAGTTGCCCCCCAGCATGTGGAATCTTCCTGGACCAGGGATCGAACCTGTATCCCCTGCATTGGCCGGTGGATTCTTTACCACTGGACCACCAAGGAAGTCCAGTACATTCATGTTTAACTTAAAAGAAATTGGCAAACTGTTTTCCAGAGTAGCTACACCATTTTACATTCCTGCCAGAAATCGCTGAGAGTTCCTGTTTCTCTGCATCCTCACCAACATTTGTTATTGTCTGCCTTTTTGATTACAGTCATTTCAGTGGGTGTGAAGTGTATCTCACTGTGGTTTTGATTTGCATTTCCCAAATGGCTAATGATGTTGGATAGCTCTTGATTAAGTGTTGGAATTCACTCAGATTTATTTTAAAAATGCTTCATATCAGCCTTGTACAGATGGAACAAAACAGCTTAGAACAAATCGGGTTCATGGGCTGGAACTGTCATCAGTGAATGAGTTTGGACTTATGGCTTGGACTCTGCAAAACAATGGCCTGTGACCTTTTTCTTTTGGAGGTAAAAGCAGCCTAGACTGCCAGCAAAAATTATTATGGAGAGAGGACAAAGATTTCTTACTCTTTTGTAATGAACTTGTAGACTAGGGGGGAAAAAAGACCATTTTCATCGATATGTTCATAACACCATGCTTTTTTCCCCAGTAAATCAACCTGTTACGTATGAATTGAATGAGTCCTTTAGGTATATATTTGTACCCTCTTTTGAGAGATGAGGTTAAGGAATTTGTCAAAGATTAAAACTCTGGTGGGGATTCCTAGGTGGCTCAGTGGCAAAGAATCTGCCTGCCAAGCAGAAGATGTGTGTTCCATTCCTGGGTTGGGAAGGTACCGTGGGGAAGGAATTGACAACCCACTCCAGTATGCTTGCCTGGAGAATCCCAAGGACAGAGGAGCCTTGTGGGCTACGGTCCACGGGGTCACAAAGAGTTGGACACAGCTGAGCGACTAAACAACAATCAGTGGCAGAGATGGATTTAAAGCCAGGTCTATGTGGTCCTAAATCCTGTGTTTTCCTGCTCAAAACAGCAACAGATTCTGGGATGGAGCTATGCGGGGTAAGACTGGAGTCTGAAGAGCCTGGCTGGCTAGCTGATCGAGGTGGAGGGGAACACAGTGTGGGAGCAAGGGAGAGGAAGGAATCGAAGTGGTTTCAAAGTTGGTTGTATTAAAAAACAAAGGGAAGTTGGGAGGAAAAAGAATTTGGGTGAGATGAAGTGGATGCGGGAAGAAGATAAGTTTTGGACTTACTGCTTTTGCAGTTGTCCTCCAGTCCAGGTAGGGACACCTAGCAGACAGTTGAAAATGTAAAGCCCCAAGGCTGGAGAGATGCCATGGCTAGAGAGAGATACTTTTGTGTGCACGAATGTGTGCTAAGTCATGTCTGACTCTTTGTGACTCTATGGACTGTAGCCTGACAGGCTCCTCTGTCCACGGAATTCTCCAGGCAAGAATACTGGAGTGGGCTGCCATCTCTTATGCTGGGGGATCTTCCTGTCCCAGAAATCAAACCTGAGTTTCCTACATTGGCAGGCTGATTCTTTACTGAAGTGCTACCTGGGAAACCCAGAGACACATTAGGGGACAGTGTTTTTGTTTTTGGCTGAGCCATGTAACTTATAGGATCTTAGTTACCTGACTAGGGTTCGAACCTGAGCTCTGGCAGTGAACACTCCCAAGTCCTAACCACTGGACTGCCAGGGAATTTCTGGAAACAGTCTTTTTATTATTGATTTCTCATTGAGACTGACGTCTTTGTGATGTTGAATTCTGTTGAGCTGAGCTTCCTAGCCTCCTCTTCTGATGGTCCACTGACTTTGTTTTATAATTATGGGAAATCACAGACTTGGTGGCTGATGGGGCGGTTTGTGTGTGTGAATGCTATGTGCACTCAGAAATGACTTCAGTGGCTGGCAAAGCTGAGACTCAGGCGTTAGAAATGGAGTGTTTGGTCTTCTGTAAAAAGTTTATTTTTTAATTCAGAAGAGGAATACTTGTCACATACTACATACAGTTAACTTGTACTCCATGTGCAGGCTACATTAAGGACAGACTTCACGGAGCCAAGTCACAAGACACCTGGACAAGGGGCAGCTTACTCTAGCAGGCAGGTGGGGGTGGGGGACCAGATGCGCTAGGACAAAGGACAATACAGGACCCGATTCTGACTTCCCCAGGAAGGACTCTGCATTCAGCTGCCTTGAAATTGTCTCTGAATTCTACCAACCCCTCCTCATCATTTCCTGCCTTGGTTTTTTTTGCTTTATTCACCTTTTACCAGACTGGAAGTTTCCTAGGCTTAGCCACTTACATACATCATGTCGTAAATATTAAAATGCATCCTTATTGAACATGAAGTAACATCTTGCTATAAAAATTTTTTGAAAAAGATTTTGCAAATTTCAAATTTTTTAAGACTAAATGATTTTATTCTTGTGACTTACCTAAACTTTATTATATTTATATATAATTAGGGTCGTGTCGCAGTTGATTAGATATTGCAGACATTTCATTAAATATTAACTCGGATTTTTCTAGTTGCCTTTCCTTATTTTGGAACCTTTTAAATTTTTTTCTTCAGGTCTCAAACGTTTTTTACAAGGCCTTTGAAAAGTTAATAGGCCCTGAGGGATAAGAGAGTCCAGCAGAACCTCCTCATAGCCCCTCTCATGTAGGGAGCTGTATACTAAAAAAAAGAAGGAAGTAACGAAGGAATGAAGGACGTGAAATCGTTTTCCCAAGGTGGGTTCCCTTCTCAATATTCTGGAATCTCAGCCCAGCCAGGCGTCTGGGTAGGGAGGCCTCTCCCCTAGCAAACCCGGCGGCCGGCGCTCAGCGGACCTAGGCAGGGTCAGCCTGGGCCCGAGGTCGCGACAAGGGCCTGAATACCGACCGCCGACGGCAGGCGAGGTCTGTCTTCCCCCCGCCCTCCTCCCGCAGCTGGTGCGCATGGGCAAAACCGCAGCCCGAGCCCTGGTTCCCCTCCCCCACTGCAGGTGAGCCGCAGAGCCGTGGCCCCCACTCCCCGCAGCCCCGGGGGTGACGTCAGGCCTCTGGACCGCGCTCCAGCCCCGCCCCTGCAGGCAGCGCCGGGAGCCCGCGACTCGGCGGTGGAAGCCGGTCCCACTGTGGGACACGCCGGCTGCGACAGGCAGAGGGGGCGGCGAGGCTCCGGACTGGGCTGCCGCGGCGGCCCGACGCCAGGGCGTGGAGCGTCTAGGCGGAGCTCGGGGCTCTGGCCGCGGGCACACCTGCCCGGCCGTCCGCCCGCACAGCCAAAGCCGCTGCGGGGTCCGCACCCACTGCCCCGCGGGATCGCGGGACGCCCTGCCAGTCTCAGCTGTCCATCTCTGCCCTAGCCAGCCAATCACCCACGACTGCCCCGGCCGCACCTCCCGGAATCTCTGATGGACGTGCGGCTTAGCCTATAGTATGGGGGCCTCGGCCGCCTGGGCTGGGAGCGGAAGCCAATGAGCATCGTTTCAGGTGGGTGGAGAGAACGGACCTCGGGAAGGTAGCTTCGTTCGGGTTGCTAACGTCTTCCCTTGGAGATGGGCGCGCAAACGGACCAGTGGGTCTGGGGGCGGTGGTGACGGGCGTGGAGCTGGCCCAATGAGGGTGGGAGTGGGTGGGGCAGCCCGGAGTAGCAGTGCTAAAGGAGCCCGGCGGAGGCAGCGGTGGGTTTGGGACTGAAGCGCCGGTTCTGTGGTCGCGGCTGGGGACGTGCGCCGGCGCCACCATCTTCGGCTGAAGGTGAGAGGTGCGGTTGCCCGGGTCCGAGACCGGCGACCGGAGCCTGGGGACGGTTTGTGGTGGGGGGAAGGATCCTCGGCGGCTCTGGAGGGCGAGGACGGAACCGAAGCGGGAGCTGGGGAAGACAGAAGGGACTCTGGGCGGAGGGTTTGTGCTGCGGGGGCCGTAGATTCCTGCGAGGAAGGACATTGCAGGGTGGTGGCGGGGAACGGGACCCCAGTGGGTGGAGAGACCCCTGGAGGGGCGGGGAACGAGGTCCGAGGTCCTTGAGAGTGAGAGACTCCTGCGGGGATGAGGGCCTGGGGGTGCGGGAGGACTGCCCCTGAGGGACTGGGGATGGAGATCTGCGGGTGGGCATGTGCGGACCTGGTAACTCGGCGTTCGGGATCCTTGCGGCGCGTGTTTGGGGGGACCTCGTGCTCTAGTGGGGGTCCCTGGGGATCCCACGAGTCTTTGCCTGTTTCTCAGGAGGGCAGGGAGTCTTCGGGCGGGCTGGAAAGCGCAATCCCGATTGGGGGTGGGGGGAGCGCTGGACGGGAAGGGCCCTTGGGTGGGCTGCTGGGTGGCTTAGGCCGGCTGCGGCACCCGGAGCGCGGTGCGGAGTTCGCCGAGGGGTCGGAAGGCGGGCGGCGCGCCTGGACCTGCGGGGTGGAGGGACGCGAGGGCAGGGCTGCGCACGGCCGGGGCAGCGCGCGGCGGGTGAAGGTCTGAGCAGCCGGCCGCGGGCTTGGGGAGGGTCGGGCTCCGCTGGTCCCGGGGGAGCAGGGCGGGAGGGGCGGCGTCAGACCCGGCTCTGTGGGGGCGGCGGGGACCGGGGGTGGACGTCCGGCCAGGCCCGGGCGGCTTGGGGGGGCGAGGCGGGAAATGTGGCGGGGGCGCGTTGCTGCAGGGCGGCTGGGGGGGAGGGTCAGCCCTGGCTTCGGGATCTCTTTATTGTGTAAAGGATCTGGGCATGGCTCGCCGCGGAGTCTCTTCTTGGCCTTCTGCAGTGGGGGGGTCCAACCTTGAGCCCATAAAATCGGCCTGGAACGAGGTCGGAGGGAAGTTGAAGGCGCCGAGTCCCGGCGTCCGCGCGGGCTTTGTGGGCCTGCGGTGGGCGGATGCGGCCCGGGGACCGGCCAGGCCCCCAGCCCGGCCTGCCTGGGAACCCGGGCCTTGGGAAGGAGTCTGGCGACCTGGCGGGTCTGAGCTCGGCTGGTGAGTTTTGGCTAACGTGGCCTCTGCCTATGACCGTTATCTCCGTTCCTTAGGGCCTCTGCAGCTCCCTTCAAGATCACTGCGGTTGATGGAAGGGGGTGGGGTGGGGTGGGGTGGGGTGGGTAGGGGAAAGCAGGCGGGTAGATCCCTAGTGCAAAAGAAACAAAGACGGCTGTTTTCGCTGAATAATATAATACCAAATTTAATACTTCAGTTTTGCCGAGATTTTTGTTTTTTAACATTGAAACTGAGGATTCTTTGAGTCAGGCTTCATTATTCTTGATAGTATCTCACTCTGGAAAACTTTAATGTATTTATTGTTTCATTTCCTTCGTCCATCGGCCGTCATTAATTATCCTTTTAGTCCCATGCTTTTGATGTTTAAGTATGCCCTGTCTGTCACGGATCCTGGAAAAGTGGCCATTTTATGCATCTCCTTACTTCTGCATCTTAAATTCAGTTCCTCCCCGTCCTTATCTGGAGAAAGCATATGGTGTAATTGGGCGATATAGCACCAGCTTTTGCAGCAAAGAGATGTGACCCGAGAGCTTGCCTTTTCACTTGGGCCCCTTAGGGAAATCATTTCAAGGAAGACAGGCTGGATGGAAGGTGAGACAGGAAATTTTCAAGGGCACGTTTTATGGTGAAAGACTGTAGTCTTCAGCGGTTTGTGTACCTTCTTGTCATGTAGGAAGAATAAAAATTCCTGGTGTCGGTCTCCCTGCTTCAGAAACGTTTAACACAGTGTAAAGATATTCACAGAGGCGGCTTGGGCCATGAAGAGCGGTAGTGTCCTTTTGCACTTGATTTGCATTTCTGCTCATTTTTGGTTAAACATGATTTTGATGAGTGAACAGACTTTCAGGTCTCTGTAAGATGAGTGACCTTAGTGGTAGCTTTACACAAATTGTAGACGATTTTGTTTCAGTTTATCTGTCTCAGAGAGATGTGCTGTCATGGATCATTTATCCATCGTTTTTGTTTGGATTTTGGTATGCAAGATAGTCATAAAACTGTTTCCCTGTGCCTCTACCTACCATAGGCTCTGGGAGGCAGTTGAGAAGCTTAGTGGGTGGTGTTTCTTTGGGAGTGAAAGATGGCCTTGTGGATGGACCCCCAGGGGTGTGTGTGTGTTGAAAAATCAAGTGAAGGTGATGGGGCTTTGACTCTGGGGTGGCGGGTGGCTGATAAATGATTTGAGTATAATTAGGCAGTTACTTCAGAGGACACCAAGAACTTTCAGATTCTGTCTGTTATAAAGAGGTTCCTGTTTATTCCTTTTTTATGAAATATAAAGCCTTTGACAGATTGTGCTAGTGTGTTCATTGGCTGATCTTTCCTCATTTTTCTTTTTTCTTTTTTTGTCCACACCATGTGGCTTGTGGGATCTTAGTTAGCCAACCAAGGATCAAACCTGGGCCCCCAGCAGTGGAAGTGCAGAGTCCCGACCGTTGGACTGCCAGGGAATTCCCTGAGCATGTACTCTTGAAACCATAATTGATCATTGATTGACAGGCAGTATGTAGTGTATACTACATGTCAAAGTTTTCCCCTCCTCACCTTCCATCCTTGTAGCACGTGTTCTGGAGCTGAACTCTGGGTTTCCTCCCAGCTCTGTTCTTTGTTAGCTCTGTGACTTTGGGCCAGTTTTTGGCTTTCTTTTGGGTTCCTCACCTGTAAAATGGAGATGGTAAAAGAACCTGCCTGGTGAGCCTGTTGTGAGTATTAAGAGTTGATATATATACACTTAAACCACTTAAGAATACCACCTGGCCATTATTAGTGGTATATAACAACAGTATTTGCTGTTTTCAAAATTCTAATGTTACCCTTCCTACAAGGCAAAGCATTTGAAAGTGGTTTCCCTATTAAATACCAGTATTATCATGACAAGTTGCCAAATGTACAATGGAATGAGAAAAATACAACATATTTGGCAACCTCAAGTGAACAGTTAAAATGAACAAAACCTCTTCCCTGGCCTTAGGAACTCTACCATCTAAACAAGGATTTGAGCACCTACTGCCTGCTGAGACCTCTGGTAGAGACGAGAAGGGTGCCAGAAGAGCAGCACAAAATGTTAGGAGGAGGAGAAGGATTAAATTGCCAGGTTGACCTGAAAAGAACTTGTGAAAGGATGGCATTTGGGTCAGGATTTAAAGGAATGGTCGGCTTTTGGTGGTGGAGGAGAAGCCGAAGCTTACTCTGAGGGTCAGGACCATTCATGTAATGGTTGATCAGTAGGTATATAAATGCCCTCCTGTGGACCAGGAAGTCAGCTCACCGTATAGCAAGGACAAAACCATCCTTGCAGTGTTTGGTTAGTTATAGAAAACTCTGGAAAAGTAAAAGGTAAAAAGTTTGTAATCCCACTACCCACTATTTGTTTCCTTTAAAACAGAGACGTTTATATGTAATTTTCCCCCACAAAATTGGGAGCATATTATAATCACACTTTTGTGATCCCTTTTTTCTTATGTTAAATTACAGGTGTTTCCCCACCTAGCAATAGTACATACTAATAAATTTAAAATGTATTGATTTGATCAAATAATTTTGAAAGTCCATCAATTCTTAAAAAAAAAAAAGACCTGCCCTAGAAATGACCTGTTATTCTAATTTATAGTCACTTGCTAAATCTCAGCAGATAATTTACATGCCCGTTGTAAAAGGAAAAATGCATGCATTTTTCTGAAGTATTATATCAGGTATACAGTTTATACCTAATATGGATAATAAGAGTAACTTGTTATCCTATTTTTGTTCTAGCTGGACATTTTCTCTAAGAGGCTGTTCTTCCTAAGGCAGAATGTGTCCTATAGTCTCTATCCAGATTTATCCAGAGTGATTCCCACTTCAGAGCCATCTTCTTCCTAGCAGTGGGTAGTCTATGGGTTGGGAAGACAGAAAATTAGTTATTAATCTTATTAGTGCAGTCTGGAGAGATGATGTGTTTTTGAAACCATGCTTCAGAATGTACATATATGTATGAATATTTTTTCTATTGCCTTCTCCCATGTGGATGCCTTTTAGTTAGAAAGCATATTAGTAAATCTGTTGGTAGAAGTTTTAATGTTATGTGTTTTGTGATTTTTGTTTTATCCGATTGTATACGCCTAAAACTGGTAAGCATATCCTCTCATTCAGTTAATGAATTAGTCTGAAACATTGGTTTTCAACCTTTTTTGCCTCCCCAACATATCTGGTGGTAGCAGTGGTTCACCATGGCAACCAGAGAACTGTGGAGTGATAGTTCTCAAAGTGTGCTCCCAGGACCAGCATTATCAGCAGCATCTGGGAATTTGTTAGAAATGCAAATGACCAAGGGTCTCCGCCCCAGACCTACTGAGAATAAGGCCTGGCAGTCTGTATTTTAATAAACCCTTCAGGTGTTGCTGGTGTAAGAGCCAAAGTTTGAGAGCCCTGCTCCCGGCCATGAGTGTCTGTAATCCTTTACATTGTAACAACCAGTTTCTGAAAAGTCTTAGCTATTTGATTCTAGTACATTCTTACTGGGCCTGAAAGGGCTAGTATTTGGTTTCCTCTATCAGTGTTTAATCTTTTAGGATAAAGATAGCAAGATCTCTTTAAGAATCTGAAGAAAGTTATGCGTGTTCTCTTCAGAAAAGCACAGGTCTACAAAAAATTGTACAGTGTATGTAGACCCATTTCAGTGCCTTCATGAAGCCTGAACTTTGTCTGTGCACTGAAGGTTAAGAACCTCTTGATGGGACTTCCCTGGTGGTCCAGTGGTTAGGACTCCACGCTTCCACTGCAGGGGGCCCAGGTTTGATCCCTAGTTGGGGAACTATGGTCCCAAATGTCATGTGGCATGGCCAAAAAAAAAGAAAGAAAAAAAAAAAAAAGAACCTCTTCACAGCCTGGGGTGATTTTGATTTTCCTTGTATCCTTCCATCTAAGAGGTAAGTAGGCAGGCAGGCAAGAGCTTACCAAGAATCCCCCTCATCTTGGTGAGAGGGAGAAGTTGGGAGAGTTGGATGGAGGAGCAAGAACAGCTGCTTTCTTGCCTTCTTTCATTGATCTGAGTGAGGTTTGTGATAACCTGGAATTTGGCTGGAAAACGACTTACTACTCCAAGTCATAAGGGAAGTGTTTAATGATGGTGTTGGATTCCAGAAAGACACTTGTCAGGCAGGAATGATGAGTCACACCAGAAAGGTGAGTGACGAATGTAAAATCCTGTCACTTGATCCGCAAAGTCAGTCCCACAAGCATGAGAGGAGAAGTAGCTTCAAGGACTGTGTGTTGGGCTTTGGCTGATAGCTACATGTGAGCCAGCAGTGAGCACTCAATAAACCACTGAGGTCTTAGATACGTTCATTGTAGAAGTCCCAGAAACATGCTTGCTCTCCCCACCAGGGCTGAGGCTGTGAACAGTTCCTCTCTCTTCTGCACCAGTCTGGAATATTCTGTTTGCTTCCGGCCCCTCTAAACGGGTGTAAACACATGAAGTCTGTTTTGAGGCGAGAGCCCAGAGTGGGGGAGTGAGTCCTGGTACAGGGCGGAATGCAGACGAGGAGCCGGAGGGGAGCAGCTGCAGGCCTGGGAGTGGAGACCTGGACAGCCACCATCACATACTTGAAAGGCTGGGTGTGACACCAACTCACGCACTCACCCTCTGTGGCCTCATGTGATCACACTGAGATCACGTGGGCCATGGAGAAGCTGCAGGGGGCTGGCTTAGGGGAATCGTAAGAGTGTTGAGTCTGTTGTCTGAAGGGCATCTTCCCAGGTGGCACAGTGGTAAAGTATTTGCTTGCCAACACAGGAAACAGAGAGTCACAAGTTCGATCCCTGGGTTGGGAAGATGCCCTGGAGTAGGAAATGGCAACCCACTCCAGTATTCTTGCCTGGAAAATTCCATAGACAGAGGAGCCTGGCGAGCTGCAGTCTATGGGGTTGCAAAGAGTGGACATGACTGAGTGCCTGTGCACACAAACACATAGGATGGGAGGAACGTTCTAGACCTGAGGTTTGCTCTACTGGTCACCGTGCATTTCTGTAGTGACATCCAGGTGGTTGCAGTCATTCCAGCACCACTCCCAGGGTCGTTTATCCTGAATTTCTGTTTTCGTTTTCTTAGTTTTCCTTTCCCTTCTTAACTCCCTGTTTAATTTGTGGTGGGGGTGAAATAGGAGATGAAGAGAAAAACAGAGTCCAACTGCAACTTTGCTGTTTCCTCCCACTTGTGTTTCAGCCCTCAGTGACTGAGGGTACATCTTGAGTGGTCCTCAGAGAACCAGTCATCATTTATGGTCACTCCTGGAATTTACCTTGGAAACCCAGTTATTGGGGCCCTGGAGGGGGCTACACCAGCTTCTTCACTCCAAGTTCATGCATTTTGTTTACCAGAGCTTTTGTTTTTAAGTTTCTTGGAAGAGTTGTGAACCACAGCTTATTTCTAAATATCTGACTTTGTTTTCCTCCTCTTCTCATAGAGGCGATCGCTCTTGGAGCTTCCTGTTTACAATGGCACAGAGAACTGGACTCGAAGATCCAGAGAGGTATCTCTTTGTGGATAGGGCAGTCATCTACAACCCTGCCACTCAGGCTGATTGGACCGCCAAAAAGCTAGTGTGGATCCCGTCGGAACGCCATGGTTTTGAGGCAGCTAGTATCAAAGAAGAACGGGGAGATGAAGTTATGGTGGAGTTGGCGGAGAATGGAAAGAAAGCAATGGTCAACAAAGATGATATTCAGAAGATGAACCCGCCTAAGTTTTCCAAGGTGGAGGATATGGCGGAATTGACATGCTTGAACGAAGCTTCTGTTTTACATAATCTGAAAGATCGTTACTATTCAGGACTTATCTATGTAAGTATGCCCTCTAAATAATCATGTGAATTGGTGCCTGGAAATTCATGAAAATCATACATACTGCCCTAATCAACATGGAATACTCTTTCTGTTTAACATGACTATTTGTACTAAAGATGGGAAGATTGCCCCAAGTCTTACTTTGCTTTAAATCTTCATTTTAAATAATCCAGTCTGGATTAAATACACTAACACGGATTTGAGACTGTTGTGTAGGGGTGCTCTGGAGCCTGGTAAGATGGAGGAGAGCATGTGGCAGAAAGATCAGGGAACTTAATATGGTAATGAGAGTTGCATTCACAGTAGGATATACACTGGATTTCTAGTGCATATCCGGGGGTGTAAAGAAGCGGGGCTGCAAGCTTAGAGGTTTCAGTGAAGAGTGAGACCAAGGTCATTGGGTACAGGGAAGTGGGAAAGCTGAATGCTGAGGTTTTTAAGAGGAAACAGTTCAGGGTCAGATTGAAGCTGGGGCTGTCCTGTGGTTAGTAGTTGCCACATGTCACAGTCACTGACAATGTTGCTGAGCATATGGAAGTTCCCGAAAATAATAAGGGGCAAGGTTGAGAAGAAATATGCAAGCCAGATACTGCAAGAACCTAGAAAGCCAAAATATGTTTGAAGGGATGGTAGACACAGGTGGTGGTATTGGTTTAAAGAGGGCAGGGTAATTAGCAACGTGGGTGGACTTAGGGATGATCGTACTAAATGAAGTCAGTCAGACGGAGAAAGACAAACACCATGTGATATCACTTATACGTGGAATCTAAAATATGACACAAACTTATCTACGGAACAGAAACAGACTCGCAGACCTAGAGAACAGACTTGTGTTTGCCATGGGGGAGAGGTGGAAGAGGGATGGTTTGGGAGTTTGAGATAGGTAGATGCAAGCTATCATATAGAGAATGGAAGAACAGCAAGTTCCTACTGAATAAATAGCCCAGGGAACTGTATTCAGGATCCTTTGGTAAACCATAATGGAAAAGAATATGAAAAAGAATATGTGTAGGTACACACTTTTTCAAATTCTTTTACATACACGTATATGTGTATGTGAATCACTTTGCTGTACAGTAGAAATTAACACATTTTAAATCAACTATACTTCAATAAAATAAATATAAAAGAATAAAGAAGGCATGGCAGATAGAAGGTAGATTTAGAAAGGAGAGACGTTGAGAGAAAGGTTTGATATTGTAATGGTCTGAATTTGGGAAACCACTTGAATTTTAGGCAGAGGTAGCATTTGTACTACTAATGTTCAGGCATAAGTCAGAACTTCAGCAACTCAGAGGTCATTTTCCCATAGAATTAGTTTATTTAGTGGATATGTACTGAGCACCTACTATGTTCTGCCCCGAATATTCATTGGAAGGACTGATGCTGAAGGCCCAGTACTTTGGTCACCGATGTGAAGAGCTGACTCATTGGAAAAGACCCTGGTACTGGGAAAGATTGAGAGCAGGAGGAGATGGGAGTGGCACAGGATGAGATGGTTGGATGACTCAATGGACATGAGTTTGAGCAAACTCCCGGAGATAGTAAAGGACAGGGAAGCCCGGTGTGCTGCAGTTCATGGAGTCATAAAAGTCAGACACGGCTTAGTGACTGAACAACAGCTATGTTCCAGGTGCTGGGGAGAGTGCAGGGAACAGGCCAGGCCAATCCCTGCCTTCGTGATACTTCCTTATAAGGAAATGAAACAGGACTATGGGGATGGCTTTCCCCCGTGAGTATGGGAAGGATTCTGAGAAGGTAGCATTTGAGCTGGAATCTGGCTGGTAGGAAGGAGTTTGCCATGGGAGCATCTGAGGAGTAGTTTGTTCATGACTTTTGCCAGAAGGGTTGAATCAATCCTGATGGTCTCTTTTATTTTATTTTTTCTCTGTGAGTTAGGATGCAAAGTAAGAGAGTAAGAGGCACCAGGGTTGGGTAGGTGACTTGAGAATGGGGATGCCTTGCAAAAGGGAGGAAGCAAAGGATAAGAAAACAGTTGGAGAGCAGCGTTGGGAATCCAGCGGAGACTGAGCAGCAGAGTATATTTTTGCCTGGAGCGAGGGAGGGAGAAAACTGCGATGGGCAGGGACTGTGGGCAGATCATAATGTTGAGATCAGAGCGGTGGATCCATTTTGGATGATCCCCTGTGCAGTGAATTGTGACGGGCTGGAAAAGCAGGGACACAGCCAAAAAGGTGTGGAGCACTGCCCTGAGAACAGGAGTCTGTCTTCACCTTGCCTCCCCCTGGCCCCTGTGGGTGACTACACTAAGGACAGAGGAGGGAAAGAGGGGTAGGAGGCTGTGGGTAAAAGTGAAGGATGAAGGGAAAAGCAGTTTAGTTTGCTGTAGCTATTCCTCATGACAACTCTAAGACTTTGCAAGTATCTTTTATTGAGTTTGACTTATTTCCAGCTTAATTCAGGGTCAGCATAAGTAAATTATCTTGAATTTCTTGTCAAAGCGTGGCCGCCTGGTCTTTAGAAAAGGAGAATCTGAGTTTTTTAAGAAGTTCTAGGGTCCCAAGAGAGGTGAGGGTTTGGGAGGATCATACCTTCAGTTAGTGGAATGGAGAAAAGTTTCCTACAGAAGATTCAGATTGGAGCACTTGACTGTAAAGAAACCTGCTAAGGAATGGGGCTGTGTGTGGCCATGATTGCTAAACATTGAATGAAAGGTGTGTTGGGCTTTGAAATTTACCAGGCAGTTGAAATTGATCAGTTGAGGTACCATGAGAGCAGACACTATAATAGCTTGGCTGGGACCTTTGGGATATATTTCTATAGATAAGATACAATGTAAGTTACTTAGGTTTGGTTATGTTACTTCCTTATATCTTTAGATTTAATCTCCCCAACATCCAGCTCTCTGGTCATTAATTTTCATTTTCTTTCCTAATAAAATCATTTTAAAACTGCAAATGTCATCTCTACTGACTTTTTAGCTTTGTTTGTTGTTGTTGTTCAGTGGCCAAGTTGTGTCCAACTCTTTTGCAACCCTGTGGACACATGCCCTTCACAGATTTTGATGTGTAGTACTTTTATTGTTCAGTTCTAAATATTTTCTAACTTCTTTCTTCTTCAACCTGTGAACCTTTTGAAAGTGTACTTAAAAGTGTACCTAAACGTTGGTTTTTAAGTTATCTTTGTTACTGATTTTTAAGTTAATTTCCTTTTAGTCAAAGAATATAGTCCACATAGTATTTATCATTCCTTGCTTTTGTTGAGACTTGCTGCTTGTAGCACACTGTCAGTTACGTTTATGAGTGTTCTGTATGTTTGTAAAGAATGTATATTCTCTTTTGATGGCTGTTCTGCTCACTGCGTGGAGCCTTAAGTAGTGGGATTTTAGGCCATCATATATCTAAACTGACTTGTTTTCATTCAGGGCACCATGGGTTAGCTGTCTGTCACTGCCTTTTGATTTTTGCAGACTCAAACAATTGGAAAAAAAGAATGTGTATTCTGTTACTGTTGGGTGTGGAGTTCTATATGTGGCCATTAGACTAAGCTTTTTAACTTTGTAAACTTTACTAATTTTTTTTCTTCTTTGTCTATGTGTTATTGAGAAGTATCTTAAAAACTCGCACTGTGTTTGATCAAACTTACGTACGTATTCCTTAAAAATATAGTTTAGTTTTGCCTGTTGTTGAATTTTTATATGAACGAATGTCTTAATATATTCCTTTTTGTGTCTGTTTTTTTTTCTTTTGCTCAGCATTTTATTTTTTAGATTCACTCATGTTACTTTGTGTTAATGTAACTCAGTAGTTCTCAAAGGGTGCTTTATAGACTCCTAGGGGCTTCTTTAAAACCCTTCCATGACATCCTTGAGGTCAAAACTATTTTCCTGATTATCAGAGACTTTATTTGCCCCTTCACTGTTGACACTGATACTGATGGTGCAAAAGCCATGGTGAGGAAAACTGCTGACACCTTATCATGGAGGAGGCAGTAACCCCATACTGTCCTGGTGGTTGTGCTGATCTAGTTTTGTTCAAGAACGTCCTTGATAAAGCAGGAGAAATGATGGGTTTTATTAAATCTCCGCTCTTGGGAACATGTCTTTTAGTATTCTTTGTGATTAAACGGTAAGTATGCATAAAACACTTCTGCATATTGAACTAGGATGGTTGCTTTGAAGAAAAGCATGTATGTATAGCTATATGAGTTACAAGCTAAACTTGCCTTTTTTTAGAATAGAATGCCATTTTTATCTGATAGAATGACTGGTAGATAAGCTATGGTTAATTGACACCAGGGTACTTGGCCAGACATTTTCTTGAAGATGAACAGGGACTTCCTATGTGGTCCAGTGGTTAAGACTGCACCTCAAGTTCAGGGGATGTGGGTTCCAACCCTGGTTGGGAAGCTAAGGTCCCACACACTGTGCATGGTGGGGTGAAAAGAAAATGAACAAAGTGAGCCTGACACTGCAAAGAAAACAATTGAATATATTTGTCAGTAATGATAAAATTTGATTTTCCACATGAAAATTAAAAGTTGCATCTGCCACTGAACTTAATACCTTGTCAATACATAAAACCTTTCTGATGAGGTAGATGGCAATATTAATGAATGTGGTTTTTTTTTTAATAATGTCATATAGTGTGAGATGTTATCATTTGGAAGACTTGTATAATTCATTGAGCCAGAGTTTTCCAAATGATGTGTACATGATGTTACAAAATCATGCCTGGGTAGAAGATTCGTTCAGCATAGAAGTTGAGCCAGTGACTTCGATGTGACAGAATATGGAAGGCTCACTGACAGGGTGTCACATGCTACATTGCATCTCATTTTTGAGACATTCTCACCTGTCGAGTTTTGGTGTAGTATCAGAGAAATATCTATAACCTCATGAGAAGACTGCTAAACTACTCCTCCCTTTTCAAATTAAATATCAGTGTAGGACTGATTTCATGTATTTCAGTCAAAACAACATCACAGATAGATTGAACGCTGAAATGGAATGTTGAATGTTTTCTATTAAGAAAATTGAGTGTTTTCTATTAAGCCAGACAACAAAAGATTTGCAAATAAAAGACAGTGCCGCTCTTATTTTGTTTTAGAAAACAAAAGGTTTTTTTTCCTAAAAATATTATTTTTATTTTTAAACAAATAAATATGCATTAAAACTAGTTTATTAATATTTGTATATTTATATAAAAATATATAATACAGAAGATTCGGGGGATCTTTAACAGTTTCTAAGAGTAGTCAAATGCCCTGAACTATAAAAGTATTTTGTTCATTTTTGTGGAATGTAATGTTCCAGTGTAAGATTTTTGTCCCAATTTATTTATCCCCTCAACTGATTTTGAGCATTCCCCCTGTCTCCCGCCCAGTTTAGGGCTATTGCAAACAGTGCTTCAGTGAACAGCCTTGGTCATGTCCTGGTGCATATAAGCATGGCTTTCTATAAGGTGTATAACCAGGAGTGGAATTTCTGGGTGACACAGGACATGCATATCCTTAACTCATATCTTGAGCATTTCTAGATAATACCTGAGATAGATTCCATTAGGAAACACACGGCCCTCTAAATAGGTATTCGGCACATTTAATGAGGGGAGGATTTACAAACACGTGAATAGAGTTGAGAAAACAGATGCAGAAATGTTGCAGTATCCTGTCACTAGTGATGGCTGAGAGCCCTGGACCAACCTTGATCTTTAAAGAAACAAAGAGCTGGTACCTTGATCAGGAGAGGACGCTTTGTGGAGAGGGCTTCCTGGTGGAAACTGGCCGCCTTCAGAGGGAACCTGATGCACTGGCCTGGGGGATAAACATCCTGGCTTCATTCTCTCCCCATTCTCAGTCTCCTGCTGCCTGACTTAGAGGAAAGGGAATTTGATGATATATTTCTTAAGAGTCAGTCTCAGTTCTATTTGGAAGTGAATTTAGTGTATGGTACAAGGTATGGGCAAGGTTCATTTTTTTCCCCCACATGTCTATTCAATTAGTCCAGTGACATTTATTGAAACACAACCCTCTCTCCACTGTGCTGAAGTGTCACCTTTATCATAAATCAGGTGCTCACGAATGTGTGCTTGACTTCCTGTTGTTTCATGGGTCTGTTATGGCCATCCTTGGGCTGATGTCACATTATCTTGATTAGTACAGCTTTATACTATGTCTTGTGGGCTTTGCAGATGGTGCTAGTGGTAAAAACCCACCAGCCAATGCAGGAGACGTAAGAGATGTGTGTTCGATCCCTAGGTGGGGAAGATCCCCTGGAGGAGGGCATGGCAGCCCACTCCGATACGCTTGCCTGTAGAATCCCATGGACAGAGGAGCCTGGCGGGCTACAGTGCATAGGGTCGCAAAGAGTCAGACATCGACTGAAGCGACTTTGCACACACACAGTGTGTCTTGGTATCCAGTATGGTAAACCCTCACTTTTGTTCTTTGAGATTGTTTTGGTTGTTAGGTCCTTTGCATTTCAGTATAATTTTAGAACCGTCTTGTCAGTTTTTCATACACACAAAACCTGATTAGAATTTTGATTGGATTTTTGCTGATTTTGTAGATAAGCTTAGAGGAGAAATGAGATCTCTACAGCATCTGTTCCTCTAGTTCTTTTTTTATTAGTTCTTAATCTTTCGTAATATGTTTTAGGTTTGGTACATCCTTTATTGGATTTATTTTTAGGTGTTTAACTTTTTATGCTATTTAAGTGGTGTTTTACATGTTTTTAAATTGTTACCATGAAGTAGTAATACAGTTGCCATGTTTTTACAATTAACTTTTATATATTGACTTTATATTCACCAACCTTACTAAGTTTATTGATTGATTGTAATAGTTTTGTTAAAGATTCTTATGGATATTGAATACACTCATGTTGTCTGCAAATGACAGTTTTATTTTTTCCTTTCTAATTCTTATACATTGCTTTATTGCATTGTCTAAGAAGTTCAGTAAATGTTTGCTGAATAGTAGTGGTTATTGAAGGCATCTTTGTATCAGAAACTTTTCAACATTTCACTGCTAAGAATGATTTGTTTTGTTTTGAATATTCTTGTATCAGGTTGAGGGAAGTTTCCTTCTATTGCTAGCTTTTATTCTGCATGGATAAGTTTTTTAAAATACTGTGTACATACCCAGTCCTGTCCAACTCTTTGTAACCCTATGGACTGTATAGTCCGCTGGGCTCCTCTGTCCATGGAATTTTCCAGGCAAGAATCCTGGAGTGGATTGCCATTTTCTATGCCATTTTAAATACTGACTGGGTGTTAATTTATCAAATGTTTTCCCAGCTTCTGATCAGACAGTAGTGTGATTTTTCTGGTTATTTGGTTATCATGGTGAATCGTATACTGTATTTTTTAGTGGTAGACTAACCTGGCAAGGACCAATATTCTTTATATATATTACTGGATTCCTAGATTTTATTTGCTAATATTTTGTGTAGAATTTTTGTATCTATATTCAGAAAGGAGATTGATTGAAAATTTTCCTTTCTTAAAATGTCCTTGTCATGTTTTGCTGTCAAAATTATGCTGGCTTTTTAAAATGAATCTGGGAATATTTTATCTTTGTATTTTCTCTGGAAGAGTTTGAATAGTATTGATGTTATTTCATTTAAAAATAATGATATAGTTTCCTTTGTGGGGAAGTTTTTCTTTCATAGTTCTTGAATTTTTCAGATTAAAGACTTTGGGTAACAGTTTTGATAATTGAGTTTTTCTAGGAATTTGTGTATTTCATCTAAATTTTCAAATTAATTTGCCTGATGTTGTTCCTAATAACCCTCTTGTCTCCTGTAGGATTTGCTGTGATATTCTCTTGCATTCCCAATACTGACCATCTGTTCTACCATTTTAAAAATGAGTCTCACCAGAGGCTTATCAATTTTACTAATTTCAATCATGTCTTTTGATTACTTGAGCCTATGATTGTCTATGATACAAGATACAAGGGCAATAAAAGTAGACTCATAGGAGACCCATATATTATTCTGGATTTTAGTTACAACCATCACCTTTGTGCCAGTTACTGTATATGAGAGGTTGTGGAGGTAATCTGAGGCTCTGGGTGACCTCACGCTCTGGGCAGGCAGTTAGATCAAGGGGAACGAGTGTGCATGTAGGTTGCTCAGGGGTTTACCTTCCTCCCTCCTGGGCTTTGGGCTGGTCTATTTCTGGTACCCTCTAACCTCTCAGGGGACACCAGTTAGGGTCCCAGCTGAAAGCCTGGGATGTTTACTGTCCTCCTGGGTGGATTTTTTTTTTTTTTTTTTTTTGTAAAGAAACAAGGTCTGTTGTGCTGTAGAGTTTCCCATAGTCTGGATTCTGTTGAGCGCATTCCCATGGTGCCTCCTGTAAACTGGATGCAGAGGCTTGATCACATTCGGATTCCAGAGGCACAGGATGCCAGCTGTCTCACTTCACGATGCTGAGATGGATCAGTGAATCAGTTTGGGCTTTGTCGGCCTGATTCCTGTTTTAGGAGTGTCTGCCCTTTCTGAAGGGTTTTAGTGCCTGTGATGTGCACTGTCCTGGTCCATCATTTCATTAGGAAGCCAAACGGTGATAATTTAATGTCATTCCCTCTATGTTTATTGGCTTGATGAATTCTTTTCTTATTCACTGTGTATTACCTGCCCCTCTCCCCCCCACACACAGTTTTTTTCAAGTTTATTTTTTATTATTATTCTTTTTACAGAATTTTGGTTGTTTTCCCCCCTAAGGAGCGATAATGATTAATATTTTAGTAATCCTTTCTGTGCTTCATATTCATCTTTAATTTATTCAATTTAACTTTCATATTTGTTAGTTATTTTTATCTCTGTACCTCCTTTTTCTTTTATTATCCACCTTTGTTGTGTCTTTTAAGAGTCTACATCATACTCCATTCTGTTGTAGCCATAAATCTATTTCTTCAAGTTTTTCTTTCAGCTTAGTTTGTAGAGAATGTCCAGAGGTCATTTCTCTTTGAATATTCTGGGTGATGAACTTTCCCTCATTATGTAGGGTTGTTGTTTTTTAAATTGTGTTATGTCGTAAGTTGGTAAGTTTTCTGACCCCATGGGCTGTAGCCCTCCAGGATCCTCTGTCCATGGGATTTCCCAGGCAAGAGTACTGGAGTGGGTTGCCATTTCCTTCTCCAGGGGATCTTCCTGACCCAGGGATTGAACCCGAGTCTCCACATTGGCAGGTGGGTTCTTTTCCACTAAGCTGCATGTGAATTTAATCCATGTGTGGCGTTTGCAGATGGTGTGAGTGGATTGTTCTTTCTTCTCTCCCCTTCCTCTCGGGTGGATGTCGGATTTCTTCTGAGGGCTGTGGCTGGGGTGGAGGTTTGTGAGATGCTCCCAGTTCAGTGCCCTGTCTCTAACAGGAGACTGTCTATCTGCTCCGTTGCACTGGTATCTCTACCTTTCTTAGTTCTCTGGTTCTCTAGACCTTCAAAGCTTCAAAGTAATAATGTATATGCATATCCCTGCTTTCTTAAACTGAGGCCCAGCCCTAAAGGACGAGTAACATTTTCCAATACTGGATAGAAGATGGATGTTCTAAGCAGAATGATCAGCATATAGAGACGCCTGGAGGCATGAAAGCAGCATCAGCTCAGCTCAGTCACTCAGTCATGTCCAACTCTTTGCGACCCCATGGACTGCAGCACGGCAGGCTTCTGTCCATCACCAACTCAGCAGCACACGGTGCCGAAAAATTAATAAATCTCTTTTGGGTGCTAGTATTTTCGTATGTCTCTTTTTGGTTTGTTGTTGAGTCAGTAAGTCCTGTCCGATTCTCTGCGACCCCGAGGACTGCAGCACACCAAGCTTCCCCGTCCTTTACTATTTCCTGGAGTTTGCTCAGATTCGTGTCCGTTGAGTCGGTGATGCTATCTAACCATCTCATCTTCTGCCACCCCCTTCACCTTAATAACTGTTACTTGCTGTCCTAAAGCCTGTACAAGCTTCTTCAAGCGTTTGCAGTTTTTCAAAATGTTCTCATGACTTTAGGATTTCAGTGTTTCTGACTATTCAGTAGGCATTCATTCTCCTGGGCTCCCCTATTGTAAGGAACCTCCTTTTAACATGCCACAGTCTTAATATGTTGAAGAGGGATTCATTATCTTTCCCCACAAGTCAAATGATTTTTCCTATCCACCCATAACTTTTCCATTCTCTGAAGCTTAGTGACCTTGGAGTCAACTTTAACACACGCCTTGAATGGATTTCTCTAGTCAGAGTTCTGAGTGCTGTTGAGTTTTTAGTCTTTCTTCATGACTCAATTCTGCTCTTATTTAAAAATATTAATTAATTTATTTTTGACCATGCCATGTGGCATGTGGGATCTTAGTTCCTCAACCAGGGATCGAACCTGTGCTCCCTGCGTTGGGAGTGCTGAGTCTTAATCATTGGCCACCAGGAAGGTGCCCCGCTGCTGCGTTTTTGTCTTGCTTTTCTCTACTGCAGGCCTGTTACTGTGCCTGGAGACACCTCCACCCTCTGCTTCCCACCTCTTGCCTCTTCAGGCTCTCTTCCGTGTGGTGCCAGATTTATACTGTGTGAGGAATGCCTCTTCCCTTCCATCACTCTTCTCCCCTGAGCCCCGGATACCTAATCACCCGGGGAGGACAGAATCTCAGTGCTGCCGTTTGCCTGTCTAGGCTCTTCCCTCTCACCTTCCACAGAGCAGACCATTGTCAGCTGCACTGCCCTTCACTCTGCCCCGGATGTACCCTCCCAGGCTGTACGTTTTTACTGTTTTAATAGGAATTCCTTTATCCTTTGTTTTGACCTGTTTGTCTTTAAAAAGAACATCAGCGACCCTCTGGGCCTGGAATTTGCACCTGGTTTTACTGTTTCTGACGAGGTGGCCATAGGCTTGTTTGTTCTGCTCCAGAGTTTTCTCTACTGCAAAGACCTGTGCGTCTTTTTCTTTTTGTATCATTCTCTTTTTAATGTTGTGTCTTGTTTAATGTATCTTTTCTGTGTTCATCCCTAGTGTGCTTAAAGGTGCTTAACATCTTGGGTGTGTATTCAAACAGTAATGAAGCCTACTTTGAACTTGAGGCCTCCAGAGGGATGATTTTAACATCCCCATCGCTCTTCTTCCATGTAACTTGGGGAAGACCAAGTGCAGTGATCAGTTAATGCAGGAGCCCAGCATTTGAGCTAATTTTGGGATAGAGGTTTAGCTCTTTAAGCACCTCAGTTTATTATCCTCACTTAAACCTCTGTCACTGCTCCTTTTTGGCAAGCATAGAATACTGATGATTATTCCATCTTGTTTTTTGATGACTTCATCATATTTGTGAGACTTACTCATCTGTAATCCTAGTTCTCAGAAAAGCCTCTACCACATGGTAACACACAGGCTGGAATGATTTCTGATTACAAATGTCATTGTTAGGATCTGTTAGCATACTGTACATGCTATGGGGTGTTAAACTGAATTTGCACATTTTAAATTCCTTTGAGTTCTTGTTCTCATTTTGGGCTAGTCTGCAATTATTTGCCTCTTACAAATGAAAGTACAGTGTAACTTCATGATAGAGATATCATCTCCTTTTTGAATAAAAAAGTAGATGTTTATATATTACAGTTCATTGAGATGTAGTTCTGATTTGTCAAATTTACTGTGTGTAAATGAAACTCAATAAAAAAATTTAATGTTAAGATTGCCTCTTAGTTTTCTCGCCCTTAATAAAATCGGTTTTTAATCATCTCTTGTTTCCTTTTTGTCCTGTGGGTGGCAGAGAGAGGCTGGGCTAGTCAGACTAGAGACCCGTTGTTGGTAGAAGGTCGGTGGAAGGTGTCAGGGTACTGGGTGCAAGGCCGAGAGCCAGCCCCGCATCTCAGAGTGTGATGCTGGACTTGAGAAAGCCAGCGGCTGCAGACCCAGCGGTCAGCTAGGGAGGGGCAGGTAATTACTGTGGCCTCGGGCAAACAGGGAGGGTGTCCATCTGGTCAGTTTAGAAGTCAGGCCAAATCGGTGAGCTCAGGCAGGGCCCTTGCTTGCCTTTGTTTTAGTCCCAAGCACTAATCTAGGTAGGAAGTGCATTCCATCTTCTGTTGGGAGGGAAGCAAAGATAAAGAACAGCTAGAGAGGTGGTTCTGATCACTTCAACTTTTTTTTTTCTTTCCGGCAGCCTTTCCTTTGAGCACCATTAACTGCTGCATTCAGAGCAGCATGGTCTGGACAGTGCCCCCTGGTGGCCACTGTCAAGGGTTTCAGCCTTTCTAAACAGCCGATGGTTAGAAGCCCCTCCGTGCTTCATGAGGGGACGAGCATCATCGGTCTTCAGCCTTTTCTAGGGTCCTCTCACCTTTAGACTTAGAATCACCCAAAATAAAGGGTCTGGTTTCCAATGCAGCTGAGGTGCGTTCAGCCCCGCCAGGACCAGAGAGTCTGGCAGCAGTCCTAACCACTCTTATTTTTCCATTATTCCCAGAGTCAGTTCTCAGAAATCACTCTGTGTGAATTAAAAAAAAATTAAAGGCAAAAATGCTCCTACTGTTAATTCTGAGTAATGATTACCCTACTGATGAGGAGGGTTTTTATCTTCTTAGACTTGTGACTCTTAAAAATTATTGAGGACCTCCAAAGAGCTGTTTATGTGGATTATTTTTAATGATATTTACTGTGTTTAGAAATTAAATATTTTAAATGTTTATTACCTCATTTAAAATTAAACCGGTAACAAGTTGACATAAGTTATTTTTATGAAAAAATCTATATTTTCCAAAAAATATTGATATTATACCCAAATTTGACCATGAGTATTTCCTTAAAGATGAATTGCAGTGTGGAACCTGAAACCACCGTGGACTTTTCATACCTTGTACACTTTCGAGAGAATGAATTTGAAAAAGCAAATGACATGCAGTTTGAATAATGACCCTGTAAAGTGATGAAGCATTTATTATTATTTCCATTTGATAGATGAGGGAATTGAATGAAGGAAGTACCGTTTAGCAGTCGCATCTGTGGGAGAACCGCTTGTGGTTTGGAATTGCCTGTTACGGGCTAGATTTAATTTCAGGGATAGATTAATTATGCAAATGATAAAGATCCCCTGTTCACATTACTGTGTGGTTTGTCTCCTGATTGGACCCCACCTGATACATGGGGTTACAGTCTTTAACACTGTATCTTATTTTTATCTGTTCTAGACCTATTCTGGACTCTTCTGTGTAGTCATAAATCCTTACAAGAACCTTCCAATTTACTCTGAGAATATTATTGAAATGTACAGAGGGAAGAAGCGTCATGAGATGCCTCCACACATCTACGCTATATCAGAATCTGCTTACAGATGCATGCTTCAAGGTAACTGGAAATGATGTTTACAATGCTGAATACTCAGAATTTCTTAAATGTGACCTGGGTTTTTGTTTTTGCTTTTTTAATGTCTCAGCCTTGTCTTTTTTTTTTTTTTTTTTTAATTATTTTTTGTCTGTGCTGGGTCTTCACGGCTGCACAGGCTTCTCTCTAGTTGTGGCGGGTGGGGGCTACTCTGCGTTGCAGTGCGTGGGCTGCTTTTTGCAGTGGCTCCTCTTGTTGCAGAGCATAGGCTCCAGGTGTGCGGGCTTCAGGAGCATTCAGGCTCAGTAGTTGCAGTTCCCGAGCTCTAGAGTACAGGCTTAGTAGTTGTGGTACGCAGGCTTAGTTTCTCGGCACGTGGGATCTTCCCAGACCAGGGATCGAGCCCAGATCTCCTGCATTGGCAGATGGAAGCCCTGTCTCCATCTTCTCTACAGAGGACTTTAAGTTTTTTTTTTTTTTCTTTTAAAGATTAAAAGAAAAGTAATAGATGTTTATTGTAGAAAAATTGTGAATTCTTAAGGTTAGACTGGGTAATACGACTGTTTTCTGTAAGCAGCCGGTAAGTATGCTTGTTGCTTCATAAATACATCATGTTAGTTTTTATGTTTAAAAGCATCTAGTTTTCATATATTTTTGAACTTGACCATAAGCCAATATAATCAAAACTCTACGGCTCTCAAGAGCCAAGAAAGAAGTGATAGTTTTGAAAAAGTTGACCATAGCTGAAGAAAGACTTGAGTCTTGAGACTGAGAGGGTTCACCAAGTCCCAGGCAGGGATCCTGAAAGGAGACCCGTGCTGGGTCTCACATAGCACGGTGTGGACAGGGCACAGTCACGTGATCCCTATGGAGTCAATGGGCTCAGACTTCTCACTTGCAGTCCTATGTGTTAGAAGCTGAACCCAGCAATTCTGAGGCCTGTGCCTGGTACATAACCATGCGAGGGGCCCAAAGACTGCTGATACCCCGGGCTTCTTGGGGTGTCACCCCTCCTCCTTGGACCCTGACGCCCCCTCATGGCCATCCACCCCAGCAAGCTTCCGTTCAGCAGCAGCCCTCACGGCCACCGACCTGTTGACCTAGACACACCTAAAGGCAAGCTCTGCTGTAACAGTAGTTGCAGGAGCCACCGTGAATATCCAAGATCTGAGAGTCTGCTGTCTCCCTGGAGTCTTAAAATGAAGCCCACATCTCCTTGGTCCTCAGTTTCCCAGCCGCAACGTTGTTTCCGTACAGCTCTCTCTTCATTTTGCCTTACTCCCACTGTGTGATGGGCGCGCCTCCCTACCTACTCAGTGTCTGCCTCGAATGCTTTCTTTCCCTCCGGGCTTTAACTGAAACCTGGCTTTACCTTGCAGTGGCTGCTGCTCTCAGACCCTGTGCACTGGGAGGCAAGGGCACTGTCTTTACTCCCAGGGCGTCTGCTGGGCCGTTCGTTAACTGCTCTTCACCCCTTGAAAATGCTGCCCCTCCTCTGCCTGCCCTCATCGCTGTAGCATCTTTCTTCTGGGGCCCCCTCCTCCCTCCTCCTCGCCTCATTATTTGGTTGGTCTGACCCCCGACATGTCATTTCTTCTCTGCCTCAAGGCCTGACATAACCCTGTGGTACTCCTTAGTTTCTCGTTAACAGCCACCTCCTTGGTCTTGCAGATCCTTAATCTTCTTCTCTTCTCACTTATGCTGCTGACACCCTAGACTTTGCCACCTTCTGAAATGATCTTATTTTTCAAATAGTATTTCAGAAATTCTATTGCAAAATCCTTCCGTCTTGGCAGCTCAGTCGGCAAGTCTCCTGACCGTGTTCTTTGACTGTTTAGATCTCAGGGTCCCTGTGTTGTTCTGCTTTTCCCCTGTGTATTATCAGTACTGCCTTAACTTTCTTCCTCACATAGTTTGGATTTCATAGTATCATTTCAGCCATCTCTGTCAGTATCCTGCACCCTGTCCCTTTGCTCTTTTGTTATACTTTTTTTTTTTTTAATATTTATTTATTTGGCTGCATGAGGTCTTAGTTGGGGCACATGGGATCTTTCAGTTGTGGCATGTGGGTCCAGTTCCTCGACCAGGGAACCCAGGTGCCCTGCATTGGGAGCACGGAGTCTTAGCCACTGGACCACCAGGGAAGTTATACTTGGTTGGCAGAATTCTCACCCCAGATCAATCAAGTTGTTTGTCTTTTTTTAATGCTCTTACTTGGGTTGCTGATGCCTCTGGAGTTCTCTTCATACAATTGAATCAGTACTCCTGTAATTGTGTGACCACGAGCCCAGATTCCACACAGAACACTCTCGTTAATCCTTCCTTGATTGTCTATTAAGGTTATAATCTCATTCTCCCTAATGTCTGCCTCAGTCCTCTGCCCCCTGCAGCTTTGTGGGTCCCTGCTTTCCTCCCCAGCTGACAGCTGCTTCCCGTTTTCCATGAGAAGTTAGAAGCCACCAGAGTGGAAGTGCCCCAGTCTCCTGAGCCACGTTTACAGACCATCCTCTCTTGTACCCACTCCTGTCCGAGGCCAGTCTTCCCACCTCGTTCACCTCTGATGCCTGTCACATCTCTCCCAGGATCCTTCTCAGGAAGCTCACAGTGTCCATTGTCTTCTGCCTGTCTTTGTACGGGCTCTTAATGTTAGCATTAAACGTGCTGAAATTTTCTCCGTTACTTTAGAAAGTTCTCTCTTCCATCCTCTCCTTCCCTTCACAGCCAGATGTCTTGGAAGCATCTGCCAGTCGTTGGGTAGGAACTTGTGAAAATGGTTGCTCCTGTGCTCTCAGGGAAACACAAAACAGGGTCTCAGCTGAGAGTGAGGAGGGAGCAGAGATTGGAGATTTAAGTGAGAAACACTGTGATGTAATCCTCTAGGAGAGTCAGGCAATACTTACATATGCATCATTGATGTTGGGTCACTGTTGGAAATACAAAGGAAATGTGAGCCATAATTAGAGGGGGAGCTTTAATGTGCTTCTCTTAGAATTTGAGATAAGTAGGGGGGAAAAGAACATAAAGAATGTGATCAACACAATTTAGCAAGCTTGAATTGAAAGCTACGTACAGGACTACTGCGCATCAACCAGAAAGAAGGTTTACAACCTCAGCTTGTAATGTTGATGCTAAATCACCATTAAAAATCTCAGATCTGGCCACATTCTCCAACCACAGTGCAGTAAGACAAGGTATTTACAAATTCCCACCTGTTTGGTACAAGTGCTGCTTAATGACTTCTTACTGTTTCTGTGGCTAACCGTTCATCCATATGATTTTTTGGTAAAAGAGGAAATCAAAACTGCTATTACAGATTCTTTAGACGTTAATCACAACAAAATATCATGTGTAAAAAACTGATGGCTTATGGCAAAAACCGCTTTAAGAAATAATTCATAGTTATAAATATTTTATTAGTAAACGAAAATTTATACACAAACCTTTTACTCACAAAGTAGATAAAAGGCAACTTTATGATAATTTACTGAGCTTTTCATCTCATGAGGTTTTCTGTGTTTCATTTCACACACATTAAAAAAAAAGTCCTTTAAAAATACAGTCTGGATGTTAACTTAAGATGTAACTGTGGTGATCATTTCACAGTATATACAAATATTGAATCATTGTGTTGTACACCTGAAACTAATATAATGTTATGTATCAGTTATACCTCAATTTAAACAGAACAGTACAGCATGAAATGAACCTAAATAAGAAGAAAAACATAAAATTAAGTAAAACTTGAACTGGTTCCATGAAAAGACCATAAAACAGACAAGTGTTTGGCAAGTGTGACTAAGAGGAGAGAATCACCAGAAAGGATAAAGGTTTTATAACCCTATAAACAGAGACAAAAATGCCTTGAAATAAGGTGGAAAACTCTGAACAGTGCCAGTGGGAGAAATGGTAAAGGTTGTGAGACATTTCCCTTTATGTCCCAAAGACATGAGGCCCAAATAATTTCAGCAATGAAGTCTTTCCAGTCTTGAGGACTAAATAATTCCTGTGTTATCTAAATGGTTTTAAACCATTAGACAAGGCAGAATAGTCTGGATAACATCAAGATCAGAAGCTGTCAAAGGACTTTGAATGCTTACTTTCTACTTTTTATTAAAAAATATTGCATAAAGACAGTTAAACAATGAAACACACCATATAGCAGGGATTGTTGCTGTTGTGTAGACAGTAAGTTCTGTCCGACTCTGTGACCCCATGGACTGTAGCCCGCCAGGATCTTCTGTGCATGGGATTTCCCAGGCGAGAATACTGGAGTGAGTTGCCATTTCCTGCTCCAGGAGATCTTCCCGGACCAGGGATCCAACCTGCAGGATCCCGGCAGGCAGATTCTTTACCACTGAACCACCTGGGAAGCCCACGACAAGGCTTACGTTATTGATAAAACAAACACATGTCCTCCCCCGCCCATTCTGGATTTCCTCTTGAGAGGAGGTCATTTTGTCTGTTTTGTCTTGTGTTTGTATGTATTTATGAGTAACAGGCTTATGATATTCTTTTTTTTAAACTTCTATTGGTTTCTATAGACTTCCTACTGTGAAAAAAGAGTTTTTAACTACATTCCCCCCATCTTCCTGATTGAAGTTAAGTCAACATTTTTTGGCGTTTTAGTAGTATTCAAACGTGTAAACTGTTCCTCCTGTGGTCACATTTCTCTTCTTACACAATTTGCTGTTTTCCCTGGGGTTAGTAATTTTCCTATTTTGGGGGAAACAGATTAGTTTTGCAGTGACCAACGTTGATTTGACAGAACTACAGGTCTTCTTTCAGTACAGAGACGTGTATCAGGTAAGTGATTGGAGTCTTTCCTCCGCCAGAGCCACGCCTCCCGAGACCCTCTGCCCTCTGCTCTGCCCTTAGTGCCCCTCAGACTTGCCTGCGCCTGCACCCTGGAAATCCCTTGCTTCTTTCCTTGCTTGTTTTCCTGTCTTAATTATGGGTCCTGTAGGCTGTATTTTGGATGGAGAATAACCTCCAGTAGCTTCCTGACAGGGCTTCCCAGGAGGCACTAGTGGTAAAGAACCTGCCTGCCAGTGCAAGAGACATAAGAGACACAGGTTCAATCCCTGGGTTGGGAAGATCCCCTGGAGGAGGATCCCCTGGAGGCAACCCACTCTAGTATTCTTGCCTGGAGAGCCCCATGGACAGAGGAGCTTGGAGGGCTACAATCCATAGGACACAAAGAGTCGGACACAGCTTCCTGCGAAACGCTGAAAATAACCAATTATTCTACCAGTAAGTAACTACTTAATGGATGGCTCATTTGTATAGTGGAATCCTGAGCGGCCGTCTTGAAACTATGTCTGATACACCGAGTGATGTGCTAGTATAATAATAATAATCACATATACCAACCCCTGTCTCCAATAAGTATTTTAAGACTAGGATTGATATACATCAAAATGTGAACCTTTACATGTAGATTAGGGAGAAAAGGCTACCCACCCCAGTATTCTGGCCTGGAGAATTCCACGGACTGTACAGTTCATGGGGTTGCAAAAAGTCGGGCATGACTGAGCGACTTGCACTTCACTTCACTTCTGGTGGTTCAGTGGTTGAAGACTTCACCTTCCAATGTAAGGCATGAGGGTTCAGTCCCTGGTCGGGGAAGTGGGATCCCACGTGCCTCGAAGCCAAAAAAACTCCGTTAGGAGAAAGAAAAGCAAAGAAAACAAACCATCTTTTAAACGGAACATCAAGGAAGGGTTTGAAAGGTCAGAAAACAGGTAACACCAACTACAGCAGTAAATATACTTTTAACCCCCTGTAAATAGCAGGACCTAATGCAATCATATGCCCCTTACAAGACCTCTCCAAGTGGAAAAATAATAGCAGTGCAATGATGAGCATTTCCTCAGCCAAATGAGTACAAAAAGGAAGCACCAGTTAAGTCACCCCAAGTCTAAAGTAGAAGTCAAAGCAGAAACGGACAATGGGCATTATTTTATGTTAGGCGAAAGAATGTTTTATAATGAATTACAGTTGCCTTGAATCTATGTATTGATTGTTATAATGTGGAAATACTGACAGTGGGAAACAGTAATACTCCTTACCCTGAGAAACTGTAAAATGTAGGAAAACCCATCTAGTGGCTTGTGTTAGAGATTTGTTATCTCACTGAGGATACCAACAAATGAGGACACTATCATAATGTGATAAGGGCTACAAAGATGACTAAGAGGGCGAGAGCATCAGAAGCGAAAGGGCTAGTGAGGGGGTGAGACAGTGATTTGACCAGGCGATAAGTTTAACGATGTGCTTATCCTGGACTGCAGCATGCCAAGCTTCCCTGGCCTTCACTATCTCCTGGAGTTTGCTCAAATTCATGTCCACTGAGTCAGTGATGCTATCTAACCATCTCATCCTTTGTTGACCCCTTCTCTTTTTGTCTTCAATCTTTCCAAGCATCAGGGTCTTCTCCAATAAATGTTAAGCGGTGAGCAAATAGGTAGAACCCAAATATAAGGCGGTATTTCTTATATTGCTAAACATTTTTGAAGTCTTAAGTGTAGAGACGTATGTAACATGTTTTTGGACGGTAAAACTAAATATATGTAATTTTATTTAAGGTATCATTTATATGCAGTAAAATTCCGCCTTTTTAGTGTATAGTTCTTTGAGTTTTGACTAATACACCTAGTTATATAACTACAGTCAAGATATAGAACAGTTCTATCTTCCATCTAAATTTCTGCATGCTCCTTATAGGCGTTCCCTCTCCCCTAGTCCGTGACAACCACTGAGTTTTTCCCTTTGTCACTGTAGTTTCGCCTTTTCCAGAACGTCATGTAATCAGACACAGGTTAGCCTTTCCAGTCTGGCGTCTTTCACTGACGCAGTGCATTTGAGCGTCAGCTACCAGTGGTTCACTCCTTGCTAGTTTCTGGTAGTTTTCCATTATACGCGTGTTCTACAGTTTGTTCATTCACTTACCATCTGAAACGCATTTAGATAGTTTACGTTTCTTGGCAATTAAGACGCTAGGGTCGTTTGTGTACTAGGTTTTTGTGAGTGTAAGTTTTAATTTCATATGACTCAATAATTGGGAGTAGGATTGCTGGGTCACACAGGTTTATTTTTAACTTTGTAAGAAACTACCACGCTCTTTTCCAAATGGCTGTGCCATTTTTCATCCTTACTATCAGTGGGTGAAAATTCTAGCTCTGCTTTCTGTCAGCACTTGGTGTTGTCGGTGGTTTATCAAACTGTAGTCTGATAAGTGTGCGGTGGTATTTCATTGTGGTCTTAAATTGCATTTCCCAGGTGACCAAGGATATTAAGCATCTTTTGATGTGCTTATGCCACCTGTATGTCTTCTTTTGTGAAGTGTTCAAATCTTTTAACCATTAAAAAAATTGGATGGTTTGTTTTCTTATTATTCACTTTTGAGAACTCTGCCCTTTTTAGCTACAAGCCCTTTATTGGATAAGTGATTTGCGATTTTTTTTCGCACTCAATCTGTGATCCATCTTGAGTTAATTTTCATGTATGGTGCAAAGTATGGATTGAAGTTCATTGTTTTGCATGTGAATATCCAGTAGATCTTGGCATCGTTTATTGAGAAAACATTTTTTTTTTCCCAATGAATTGCTTTGTCAGGATTCTGTTCCTTTGATCTGTACATTTGTCCTTTTTCATAGCATCTTGATTATAATAGCCATATAATAAATCTTAAATTGTTCCTTTGTCTTTCAATATAAATTTTAGAAACCAACTTGCCATTTTCTAAAAATGGCCCACTTTTCACGTTTTGATTGGATTGCACTGAATCTATAGGGCAGAACTGACAAGAGTATTGAGTCTTCCAATCCATGAACATGGTTTGTCTCTCTGTTAATGTAGGTCTTCTTTTATTTCATTGGTGTTTTACAGTCTTTAGCACATAGATCTCGCACATATTTATTATAAGTATAGCATATACCTTAGGATAACTAAACATTTCATGTTTTTAGTGTTAAATGGAACTTTACAATTTCAATTACCAAATTGTTCAATATTGATATATAGAAATTTAAAATATATATATTATTTTGAAAACACATGTATTGACATCATTTGCAACCTTGCAGAAGTCACTTATTCTGGAAAGTTTTTTGATAGACTCTTTGGAACTGTCTCTAGACAGTCATGTCCTCTGCAGATAGACATTCTTGTTTCCTCCTTTTCAAGTATATGCTTTTAAATTATTTTTATTTGTGATGTTGAATAGGTGTGAGAACAGACATCCTTGTCTTATTCCTGGTCTCTGGGGGACAACATTCAGTTTTCACCAATAAGCATGATGTTAACTGCAGGGGTTTTGTAGATGCCCTGTATCAAGTTGTTGAAGTTCCCTTGTATTCCTTGTTTGCTGTGTTTTTTGTTTTCACTCATGAATGGATGTTGTTTTATTGAATGTCTTTTCTACATCTGTTCAGGTTATTGATTCTTCTTGAGTGAACTTTAGTAGTCTATCCTTTAAAGACATTATTCCATTCATTTTAGTTGTCAAATTTTTTAGCAGAAAGTGGCTCCTAATATTTCCTTATTATCCTTTTAGTATCTCTGGGATCTATAGTGGTTTTCCCTTTCTTGTTCCAGATGTTGGCAATTTGTGTCTTATTTCTGATCATTTTGTCTAGAGATTTATCTCAGAGATCCAGCATTTGGCCACCATTTTCTTTTCCTGTTTTCCCATTTCACTGATTTTTGTTCCTTATAATTTTTTTTCTTCTACTCATTTTGTGTTTAATTTGTTCTTTTCTAGTTTTTTAAGGCAGGAGCTAAGGTCACTGATCTAAAATCATTTTCACTGTTGAAAATACAATTTAATTCAACATGGATTTATTGAGTACCTCCATTTATGGTTTTGGGGAGGTGCTGTGGACAATAACTGAGCTATCAAATGAATCTCTCCTCTTTAGAAGGCTAGTTGCATTTCTGAACGTAATGTATTTCCCTTAAATGTCACTATAATATATGGTATATGCTGAGTCTAGTTACATTGATAGGTTCTTAGAGTATAAAGTTCACTGTAAACATTTGGGGTGCCTAAGCTGATCCTCCCCGACTCCAGTCCTCTTGCCTGGAAAATCCCATGGACGGAGGAGCCTGGTAGGCTGCAGTCCATGGGGTCGCTAAGAGTCAGACACGACTGAGCGACTTCACTTTCACTTTTCACTTTCATGCATTGGAGAAGGAAATGGCAACCCACTCCAGTGTTCTTGCCTGGTGAATCCCAGGGACGGGGGAGCCTGGCGGGCTGCCGTCTATGGGGTCGCACAGAGTTGGACACGACTGAAGCGACTTAGCAGCAGCAGTAGCAGCACCAAGCTGATCCTGAAAGGGTGAAGAGAATTCAGTGAAGCAGAAGGAAGGAATAATTCAATTATAGAGTATTCTCTGGAGGAAATCTTGGAGGTTGACAAGCCCTCACCTGATTGTACTGATAGTGAAACTGAGGCTCAAAGCTGATGCAAGACATGACAAGAACAGATGGGTCCACCTGCAAAGAGAGTTCCTTTGTTTTATTGGGGGGTGGTGGGATGAGAAGCATGGGGAGAAGAAATACGGAGCAGATTTGAAGGGTAGATTGTGGTTGTGAAGAGCTCAGATTTCACACGATGAAAATAGCATGTCCAGATGCAGGAAGAAGGCTGCTCTGAATAAGTTAGGAGGCCATTTGATTGTGGTTATGTTTTGGCGTATGTTTTGATTTCTCTAATGTGTAAACTAGTTTAGCAAAGCCCTGAAATCTTGGATGAGTGGAGTTCTATAAACATTCTCAGACCAGGAGAATTTGGAGTGCGAGGGTTCATGTTTAGAGTGAATAATATGTAAAAACTTGGTAAAATCCTAGTTTTATAGGTGAAGAGCCCAAAACCAGCAAGGAATCAACGTCTCATTTATAGATACGTGGGCAGTTTGCGGCAGAAGATTCCAGTTCCCAGTGTCTTGCCAGTGCCCTGCCTGGCTCCTCGCACTGGATTCTCTTAGTTGACTAAGGCTGGCTGTTAAGTCTGGGAGTAAAGAAGCAAGACAGGCTCTGATCTTAGCACATACTAGTTGGGCAGGCAGTTGGCAGTATTGTTTGCCTAACCCCAAAGTATGGTCAAAAGAAGGAAGCAGTGAGGAGCCTGAGGAAGAGGGTCTCGAGGGGACCTACAGAGGAGACATGACTGAGCTGAGCAGGAAGGGCAGGCAGAGATCACCCAAGTGCTTGTGGATCCGGGAAGGACGTGCCCAAGAAAGGTTATTGGCTTGCATTTAACCTTTTTATTTGGGGACCCCGTGGACTGTACGGTCCATGGAATTCTCCAGACCCAGAGTACTGGAGTGGGTAGCCATTCCCTTCTCCAGGGGATCCTCCCAACCCAAGAATCGAACTGGGGTCTCTTGCTTTTGCAGGTGGATTCTTTACCAGCTGAGCTACCAGGGAAGCCCTAAATATGAATACTTAAATTATTTATCACTTTAAAGTCATGATAGTTTTTTTCCTTTTATGTTCTTTTCTTATTTTTGCTCTATTTTATGTTCTGACTTCAGCCAGTGGTTAAACTCTTATAGAGTTTATCCTGCCTTAATCTTTTTTTCCACTCAGTGTTTGATACTTTTTTTTCCTTCTTTAAGGTGTATATTGATAACAATTTCTCTCTGGTTGTGAGTTTTCTGGTAAGGTAGTGGTTTCCAAGTCTGGCCCTGCATCAGAATCACTTGGGGAACCTAAGTAAAAAGCGGTTTTCAGTCCCTCTCCCAAAGGTGGAGCTCTGGGAAGTTCGTTTCTATAAAATTTCCTGGTTGACTCTGATGAGCAGCAGGCTTTGAGAATCCAGGTTCATTAGGCATGTAAAGTTGTCTGAGGTTGGATTGTTACCTTCCCCACATAATCTGGCCTGAGAATGATGAAATTGACTGAATTTAGGACTGCATGATACATAACAGGATTGGAAAGCGTTAACTTGGCCTAAGAGGGGCAGAGTTCCTAGTATTTTAGAGGCTATCGGGCTATTTATTATTTATCAAATATTTTAAAAAACAGGCAGATATTCAATGTCTTTCTGTTTATTTTGTTTTCTAGATCGTGAGGACCAGTCAATTCTTTGCACGTAAGTAAATGTTAAACGTTCAGACTTCTTTTCTGTTCTCTTGGAAAGTAAAAGCAATTTTGGTATTTGAGAGAGGAAGGGGGACAGGGCAGCAGTAATTTAAAGAGATTGATGTAAACCTTGCTGTTAATTGTTTTAAGTCTAAGGTATGCAAGCTCTGCTTAGCTTTGGTGTTACTGTTTGGCTGTCAAACTGGGCTTTTCACACATTTCATAACATTAATCTGTGAAACTTACATCTTTAGTTGGTTTGTCCAAGTGTTGACCTCCTGGACTTTTCAGAAATTTCCCTGTATCACCCAGGAAGCATTATTGATTATCACATGCTGGTGTGTGAAGTACTGGAAAGTCAGGATCGAATACAACATCCACGGCAGGAAGTGATCATTTTCGCTGGTTAGGACAGTCATGTTAGCTGCAGTGGGGAAGATGGAGGACCGGGAAGTGTTATCGCGAGAAGACTGAGTGGAAGGCTGTTGAGTTACCCACGGGAGAGATGGAAGTGCCTTCAGATGGGGAGGTGCTCGTGGACCCGGATGGAAGTGGGCATGTCTAAGTGGGGCTTAGGTTGCGAGACAGGCCTGAGAAAGAGGAGCTCGGAGAGGGTGGAGTTGTGTGGATTTCAGAGGATTTCAGAGACGCGGGAAGGTGGAGGAACAGGTTCAGGGCAAAGGGGAAGGAGTTTGGTGGGGGACACTGACTTTGAGGTGCCCAAGGCGCTCCTGGGGGAGCCACCTCTAGGCCATTGGACGTGAAGTAGGAGATGTGCCTGGAATGCAGAGCCGGCGGCCTAGGGGACAGAAGCCGTGCGGTAAGTGAGGTCCCCTCAGAGCGTGGGATCCCCAGACGGGGTTCAAGGGTGGGGAGGCGGGCGAGACTCCACAGAGATGCCCAAGCTGTGGGCTGCAGACACCGTAGAGACTGAGATACACAGGAGCACGCGCCTGGGGTTTCACGAGGGCGCGGGAGGCTGGTCGTGGGCCCTCAGTGCGCTGGGGTGGGGAGAGAGTCAGGCCAGATGTCAGTCAGGGAATGACGTGGGTGGATGTGTGTGAGAAGAAAAAGTTTTAAAAAGCAGCAAAAAACTACGTCTGGGCCTACTACTTCCAAACAGCTCTAGAGTGAAAACTGTAGCATTTGAAAAGCAGTAAGGAATCAATTTTTGTTGTTACTGGTGGTGTCTTTAAGGTAGGAGAGGTTAAACTGATGGGAGTGGGGTAGGATGAGATGGGTGGGAGTCAGGGCCCCTAGAGGGCCAGGATCAGGGAGGAGACAGGGCCTGATGTGGGCGGGTGGGGGGACCAGAAACGGGGAAAGTTCTCATCTCTTGGTTTTTCTTTCCCATAGAAACTTCGGTGTTTGATAACAAGAAGTATGAGAGAAGTAGAAAATAGCCTCTCTCGTGTAAATTTTCTTCCAGCAATGTATAGTCTCTGAGTTATACGAATTCGCTTTTCTTAAACAACAAACTACCGGACACTTAGTGACTGAAAGCAGTTTTCCCAGCCCTTGGATTGGACTCAGCTGGGCCTGTCTGCTGAGCCGAGCCAGGCCTAGCCGTCTCACCTGGGGCCCACCCCGCGGCTGGGGGCAGCTGAGGGCCAGGGGCTGGTTGCCTGTTGACTGGGGTGCCTTGGTGGGTCCTCTCATTCTCCAGTGGGCTAGCCCTGCCTCCGACATGGTGACAGACTGCCCGGAGCCGTACAGACGCGAGGTCCAAGATGTAAGGGTGTGCACGCTTGGTGCTCTCAGGTTCCCAGGCCAGACACGTGACCAAGGCCAGGGTCAGTGGGGGAGGGGAGGGAGTGTGAGACACTTGGGGCCTTTGCTGTGGACACTCCCCTACGAGGGTGTCGAAATGGGAATCAGATTTAATCCACCAAAAGTTTTTATAAGTGGGTTCAGGTGGGGGTCACTGAGACGAGAGAACAGAGAACGTCAGCGAGAGAGACTGTCATGATGGACCATGGGATGTGGCACACGACGAGGGACTGATAGGAGGGAGATGGGTCAGGAAACTGGAGAGCAGGGCCTCCTGGGGACGCAGGAGCAGGAAGAGCAGGCATTGTGGCCGCAGGTGTTGGGAGGGAGCTCCTCATGTGTGGCTGCAGGAGTGGGCAGCTGAGAAAGGGGGGCGGGCAGGAGGGCATGGGGTGGAGGGTGTCAGGGAGTCAAAGGGTTGGGTGTGTTGCTCACACGAGAGGAGGGGCTTTCACACACACACACACACACACACACACACACACGAGTGATGGTTTGAGGGCAGTGGCCTCTGGTAAACACTTCATAAAGCTGAATTATTTCACTTAAAGGAATGTCCTTTATTCCAAGATAAGACCCTTCCTGTGTTCTTTGGAAATAAAAGTGCTTTCTTTTTTGAAACAGCGTGGGTGGGGGTAGGGGTGGTTTGTTTTTTAAGATCTTACTAAGCAAAATAAATCCAGTGTCAGAACCACTGTTCCTGCTATGTGTGACCTCAGAGAGGTGAGAGGTAGGGGCTTTTAGAACAAGAGAGTCTGGAAGCAGCATTAGGGGGAGTGAGAAGGATGTCCCTGATGTTTGTACGTGTGTGTGTGATGACGTACACTTGTGTGTATGTGCACACAGGTGTGTGATGTGAAGTACGGCCCCCGGAGGGGAGTGTTCAGTGAGGAGGCTGAGAACGTGGGTGACTTTGCACGCTGTGGAATGGGGATCCCACAGAGTATGGAGGAAAAGAGGGGGGCTAGAGCAGAAAATAATTGGGTTTGGAATCAGGAGAAAGGAAGTGAGAACAGAGGGTGAGAATGAAGAGTGGCCGGAGGAGCTGCATTTGGAGCAATGACCAAGGCTGGCGGGGGCGCGACCTGAAGGCCCCTGCAGAGCTCACCTCCAGGCCCCGGTGGATCCGGCAGGGGCGGGCTTGGGGGGTTGGGGCCATGGGAGGTGGCAGTCTAGGCTGGGCCTTACTGGCTTCCAGGGGTTTTTTAGCTCAGGTGGGTGGCCCCACAGCTAGATGAGTTTCTGGACCTTCATCTTAGTCACAATTTCTTGTAGCTTCTCACAGAATCAGTGAACCTTACGGGCACAGGGGACAGAAGGTGAGACAGGTGTCAGGCAATTACAGGTGTTTGGGTCTTCCTGGAGCACAAGCTGTGAAGTAGGGAATAAAAGCCAGTTTAAACTGAACACGCTGACAAATTAACCTCTATTCTCACACAGACAAGATGGGTCTCCCAGTATCTTTCTTTCCATCATCAGTGCTTTGTGTTTCCAGACTCATGGCTTAAAACCTTGCCGTCTGCTTTGACTCCCTGCTCTCTTTCATTCCCGTTTCCAGTTGTCGCCTCACTTCATATTTCTCCAGTCCTGTCCTGCCCTAGCCCCGCCCAGCACCTACTGTCTGCCCCGTCTTCTGGGATCCTGGCTGACTCCCTTGCCTTTCTCCTCTCTCTCCCTCCAGGGAGGACATAAGCCTCATAGTACAGCTAGCTCCAGCCCACACTGATTTCCCCTCGTCAGGCCCTGTTGCTCACATACTGCGATTCATTACCTGTTTGGGTCTTTGTGTCTTGTTTTACAGCTAGACGGAAGGGTAGGAACTGTGACTTTCTTTGATTGCTTTTTAATTATCCTCTGAGAACCTGGAACACTGCTTCTGGGCATCCTTAGTAAATGGATAAAAATGCAAACAAAACAATGAATCTCTTAATTAAGCAGGAACCGAGGAAACAGGCTTAAGATTAGGAAGTTTTAGAAACAATTGAATATTGTATGTGTTTTCAAAGGGTAAAACCTTTCTGATACCATTTTATAAAGGTGTTTTATTTTGAAATTTCAAACCTACACAAAAATAGAATAGTTGGAGACCCCCAGAAACCCATCCCCTAACTTCAATGAGTTAAATTTTACCAAATTTTATGTGTTTTCTGTTTTAAACCTTTTTTAAACCTTCTCCCAAGTTTTTATGTTAAACAAATACCTAAATTTTACTGAAAAGTTGAAAGAGTGATACGTTAAGTGCTCGTGTACCCTTTACTTAAATGTGTCCCTTGTCTCTGTACACACACAGGACTATTTGCAGATACTCTGACACTTGACCCCTGGATACGCCGTAGATGATTCCTAAGAGCAAGGGTGTCCCCACATAACACACGTTGTCACACTTGACAGTGAAACAGTAATGTTGTCTCGTATGAAATCCATATGTGAATGTCTGTAATAGTCTTCAACATGTTTCGTATGACTTCAAAGATCCACAATCCTGTCAGGTCTCATTCCTTGCATTCCTTATGTCTCTTCATTTTAATTCTATATTCTACAATAGTCTGCTCATTTTTTTATTTTATTCCACTGGGCATATTCTTCAGAAAAGTCAGTTATTCAGAAAGTGAGCTGCAGACATCTTTTTAAAACTACCTATTTTGAAGCAGTTTTGACCTTGATTTCCCAAGGCACACCCATCATGTGGGCTGGCTCTGCAGATACCAGCCTCAAACTCAGGGTTTCCCAGGCCACCCGTACTTCTGACCAAATACACACATTTGAGGGTGGCCACTACCCACTCAGATTCAATACTTTGCTAGAGTGACAAGTCAGAGCCAGAGAGGGTGAGAGCTGGAGTTTCCCAAAGGCACGGCTTCCATTTGCTCTGGTCACTTCCCCTCCCAGTGCATCAGTGTATACTACCAACCAGGAAGCTCACCTTAGCTTCAAAGAGTTTTTATTAGGCTTCACTATGTAGGCCTGGTTGATTGAATCCATGTCCATCCCCTTTCCCCTCCCAGGAGGGTCACTGGGATCAAAGGCACAAACCTCTAATCTTCCGTTTGGTTTTTCAGCTTGTCCAGTCCCCATCCTATAGCTAGCCAAGTGCCCACCATGACTAACAAAAGACATTCCAGGTACCTGGAGGCTCCAGAGCTCCCAGGAATCAGGAACAAAGAGCAGCCAGGTTCTTCACTTATAGAGCATCAGTTAGTAGAGGAAAATTGCTCTGAGAATCTAACCACTGAAGCTCCATGAAATGAGTATGATAAGGTATGGTAAACCCGCCCCCTTCCTTCCTCACACACGTTCCCTGGGCCTCCGGACGGCTCACAGAGCCCCGGCAAGAATGGCGGTGCTTCCAGCTCGCAAGCCGGGCCCTTCCCACCCCCGGGGCCCGGGATGGCTTCTGCTCACAAGTGAGCAAGGGCGAGAACTCGTGTCACCTGCCTGCAGGGCCGCAGCCATGGTGACCCTGCTCGCAGTAGGCAGGGGTGAGGGGCAGGACGCAGTCCTCTCCTTTTGGGTGGTTTGTGAGCTTGGATGATCACTTTGGGTGAGGACTCTTTGGAATGTTTGGAAGCAGGAAGCACTTGGGGAGGGAGTGACTGCTGTTTGACAGAACCTACGGTTAGTGAGCACTGATTCACTCTTGTCACCAAAAGTGACCATTGAAAGCACTAGCACTTATAGTTAGATGGTCATTGTCGTTTGAGACCGATGTATGCATCAGTGGTGAGGTGTGGGTTCATGAGCTACAGCAGCTGGGTATCTCTTTGTGCTCACAAAGTAGCAGTCATCAGATAAACCATATTTGCTTTTTTTTTTGAGTTTTCTGAACATTTTATTAGGAATATTTTCAAACATAAAGCTGAAAGAATTTTTGCAGTCAAGTTCTATATATCTACCATCTAGATTCTGCCATTAATATTTTATTATATTTGCTTATTATATATTGACCTGTTCATCCCTCTATCAATCCATTTGTTTGTGTTGGGAGGGAAGCTTTTCCAACTTGGGTCCTGTGGTTGGGGATCTACAAATTGACAGTAGACTAACAGGAGAAGACAGGGATTATGTATGCACACGTGTGGGAGTATTCAGTGTTGAGTAACTTGCTGAAAACCAGAAATAAAAGGCTTCCATACTAAATTTAAGAAACGGGAGGTGGTGTAGGTGGATTGGGGCTTCTAGGGGAGAGTATGGAGGGTTCTATGGGGCTTTTTGATGCCAGTGGACAGCTGAATTTGTACTTGCTGGTGCTCAGGGTCGGACTTCCCCCAGTCCGGAAACTCCTTGGGATGGGGTTCCATGGGAGCTGCATTTTTAGGAGGCTCAGCTTAAGGTTGGGCTTCCCTTGTGGCTCAGAAGGTAGAGAATCTGCCTGCAATGCAGGAGAGCTGGGTTCCATCCCTGAGTTGGTTAGATCTCCTGGAGAAGGGAATGGCTACCCACTCCAGTATTCTTGCCTGGAGAATTTCATGAATAGAGGAGCCTGGTGGTCTACATTCCATGGGGTCACAAAGAATCTGACACGACTAAGCTACTAACACCTTCACTGCTTAAGGTTGGATGGTATTTCTTTCGGTGACTGCTGATTGTTGAGATGTTTTCATTTTCAACTGGAAAACCACTCTTTGGGCTATTAATCCCTTCATCTGATGCGTTTGTAGATCAGTGTGCTTCCCCCTAAATACTTCAGCATACATAACATTAAGTAAAGTTCAGGATTTACATCTGTATCTTTTTGAGACAAAATTCACATACACTTAAGTCCCCTACATACAAACCTTCAAGTTGTAAACTTTCAAAGATATGAACCTGTGTTCCATCGACATCAGACGAGAGTGACATTGCAGCCTGCCCTCCGTCTCCTATTGCTGACGATCCTTCAGCTCTACCACCTCCCACGTCCTTTCCCTCCTCCAGCTGGTAACACTTCTTGCTTCTTCACTTGATGGCAACCCTGTGTGCCAGCTGTTGTACTGTACTACTGTACTTTTCAAGGTACTATACTGTACAACTAAAAATGTTTTATTTCTTTATTTGTTTTTATGGATTTGTGTGGAAAGTCTTATGAACCTATTACAGTACAGTACTATATAGCAGATTGTGTTAGGTACTTAGGCTAACTTAGTTGGACTTCTGAATGTGCTCTTGAAACAGAACTCCTTCATATGGAGGGGACTTATGGTATAACAGAATGCAAAACTCTTAAGTAAGTATGTGCTTTAAGTATGTATGGGCTGAGTTATTTGTACAATGTAAAGATCTGTTAAGATAGAGAACATTATCATTTTGATCATCCTGTAAAGTTCCCTCCTGTACCCAGCAAATTCCTACCCTCACTTCATTTGATTGTGTGCGTGTGTGCTCAGGCACTTCCAGCTCTTTGCCTAAATATAAATACAAAACTGTAAAACTCCTAGAAGGTAACATAAGAGAAAACCTACATGACCTTGGGCATGGTAATACCTTTTTAGGTACAAAACCAGAGACATCCATCAAAGAAATAACTGATAAACTAGACTTCATTAAAAATTCCACTCTGCAAGAGACAGTGTTAAAAGATTGAGAAGATAAACCACAGACTGAGAAGAAATATTTGTGGAAGACACAACTCCTAAAGGAGTGTTATCCAAAATGATTTTTCTGTGTCTTTAATATTCAAATGAGAGGTTATCATCTTTCTAATTCTGTCAATTTATTCATCATCACTGTTGACCATCATAGTTGTTACCATTGCTGCCATTTATTGAGCAACTTCCGGTCAGGTGCCATGCTAGGCTCCTTACAGGCGTGATCTCAATCTTGCAGAGTAACCAGATCTCATTTTAAAGGAGTCTAAGCCGAGGTTCAGAGGCCAATCACGTTGCCCAAAGCCCCATAACTAAGAAGGGGTAGGCTGGATTTGAATCTAAGTAAGTCATCAGGACAGAGAAAGAAATGGCAACCCACTCCAGTACTCTTGCCTGGAAAATCACATGGACAGAGGAGCTTGGTAGGTTGCAGTCCATGGGGTCGCTAAGAGTCAGACACAACTGAGCGACTTCACTTTCACTTTTCACTTTCATGCATTGGAGAAGGAAATGGCAACCCACTCCCGCGTTCTTGCCTGGAGAATCCCCGGGACCGGGGAGCCTGGTGGGCTGCCGTCTATGGGGTCACACAGAGTCGGACACGACTGAAGTGACTTAGCAGTAGCAGCAGATCATCAAGATACCATGGCCCACTTCTTACCCACTTTACCAGCACGATAGATGCATGAAGTAATTTAGAGTTTGGTAATTCAAATTCGCTTCTATATGGTGGATGAACAGCTGAGTGGACAATAATGGGTAATGTTTATTGAATACTAATTGTATGTTTTGTGTGTGCTAAGTCACTTCGATCATGTATGACTCTCTGCGGCCCCAAGGACTATAGCCTACCAGCCTCGTCTGTCCGTGGGATTCTCCAGGCAAGAATCCTGGAGTGGGTTGCCATGCCCTCCTGCAGGGGATCTTCCCGACCCAGGAGTCCAACCCGCGGCTCCTGCATTACAAGTAGATTCTTCACCACTGAGCCACTGAGAAAGCCCAATTATGTGCTTTACGTGGAGTGTATTTTTTTCCTTTACAACACAGCCTTATGTGTAATATTAGCAGAGGTATCTTAGACCTAAAATACAGAAAATTTAGCAGAGTTCATAGGCAGTTGTTGACGGACGGCTCAGTACAGCTGAGTAAGTGTGACAGTTAGGGGGAAAAATGCTTTCAGGATACACTGAAGTATGTCCAGTTGAGAGAGGTTAGGCAAGAAACCGCAGAGGCAAACCAAGCCGATGAGTACCAATCATAACTGCTTCAAGACAAGTCATCGGCAGTGTACATGAGGCACACTTCTTAGCATCTTGAAAAATTATCTGTTTGAAACCAACAGCCAACATCATGATTAGCTTGAAACCCTAGGTATTTTAAACAAAGAACACAACAGAGAAAACCACTGGCATAGCTCTTATGAAATTGCACTTGAGTAAAATCCAGATTAATTCCCCTGGCTCCAGGGTACGTCCTGTCCACACCTTTCCACCTCGGAGGCAGTCCCTTCTGCTGTGTCTGCCTGGCTGGTTATTTACATCAAATCCTGCACGCCGGCTGCCAGTTGCTGGAATATACCGGGCTTTTCTTCTGCTCTGAGGCTTTTGCGTTTGTCTTTCCATCTGCCTCCATGCTCTGTATCCGGCCCTCTCGTGCCTGGTCCTGCTCAGCTTTCAGAAGTCGAGTGCCCCCCACCCCCTCCACCATTGAATGTCCAGCGAGTTGTCCTTTGCTCTTCTGCCTTTTCCCCTCAGTCACCTTGTTTCCTTCATCACCCTCCTCACACCCTATAGAGACCCAGTTTGTGTTTCTTGTTTGTTTTAAATCTCTTCTAATCTTGAGCTACAGGAAGACGGTATCCACAGCTCAATCTCTAGCACTTAAGGGATGCCTGAGTTGATTTGGAAATGTGTTGAATAAAGGAATGAACATCAGCAGATACCAATGATGACCAAGTAGAAAGTATAATGGTGATAAAAGGACATTAATGACAGGACTGAAAATATCAAATAGAGCCTAGAAATAAACTTAGATAAGACTTATGTTCTTTTATTCAACAGAATGTATTGAGTACTTGCTATGCTAGGCACTATGACATACGTGAATAAGACAAACATGGGTCCTTGCTTGTTTTGAACTTAGAAAAATGCAGAATTTAACTGAGAGATGAAGCCATCATTTCTCCTAAAAACAGCATGTATATTATTTAGCTCAAAATTCTGTCTGTGTGTTTTTATAGAGGTGGCAGGTGGGAGGAGACAGGAGGGATATAGCACAAAATTACTTGAAATTTTTTTATCTGAAAAAAATAAATCCTCAGAGACTACTTGTCTCTGAGGTTTTAAAAAACAATGATGGGTAATGTGATTAGTCATACTTCAGAAATACTGCATAGGGTATTGGCTTTGGAATATAGTCATAAGTGTAAGGTAAAGATAACATTTCAAATCATTTTGACCAAGATAATCAGTGTCTTGGCCAACCATTGATAATGGGATGTGAGCTGAATCATGTGAGTGGAAAGAGATTAAATATTTACCTCAGGGCTTCCCTGGTGGCTCTGTGGTGAAGAGCCCGCCTGCCAATACTGGAGACACGGGTTTGATCCGTATTCAAGGAAGATCCCTTATGCTGTGGAGCACCTGAGCCAATGCACCTCAACTGTTAAGCTTGTGCTTGGAGCCGGGGAGCTGCAACTACTGAGCCCACGTGCCACAACACCTGAAGCCCACACATGCTAGAGCTCGTGCTCTGCAACAAGAGACGCCCACGTACTGCAGCTAGAGAGGAGCCCCACTTGCGGCAACTAGAGAAAGGCCCGAGGAGCAACAAAGACCCAGCACGGCCAAAAAATAATACAGTTGAAAAAAAAAGCTTGACCTCAGACTGTACATTTTTTTCGACTAATTAAAATATAGTTGTAAAAAGTGAAGACATCAAAGTCCTGGAAGGACAGCATAGATGGATTTAACAGTGTAGGTGATGATAATAGAAAAGCTCTGTGTATGAGATATGTACAAGGTGCTCCGTGGCTCCAGGGGAGTGAGCCAGCGTCAGCGCTGAGGGATGAGCCTAAAAGGTGTCAGGCCTTGAAGATGCTATCCGTGATCAGCGGGCATCCCGGGGTTCGTTCAGCTCCTGCAGACTCAGTTACCTTGTCTGATTGTTCTGGAAATTCTGGTTCCAGTGCTGGATATGTTTCTGGTGCTGAGGAATTTCTTTGTAAACATTCTAATGAACTTCACTTTTCTGGCAGAGCCACTGATTCCTAGCACAGGTGGGGAAGTGTTGTGAAAATTTTCCTCTGTCCTCTTAACTGGCATCTACCAAAATAATGTAATTCATTTATACCATTTAAAAATCATTTTCCAGCTACTGGTGATAGTGTTGTGTTTTTTTTTTCCCCCCACTCACTCTCTTTTTACTTCCTACTAATTCTAGTTTCAAATCAGTTTACTTTTGTTGATTATAGGTTGGGAATGTGTGTGCTGTGCTTTCTGTAAAGCAGCCTGTGTTACTATATCTTCCAGGGGCGAATCAGGTGCCGGGAAGACAGAAAACACTAAGAAAGTCATTCAGTACCTTGCTCATGTTGCTTCTTCACACAAAGGACGAAAGGACCATAATATTCCTGTAAGTTTTTGTTCTGCCCTTGTTTTTAAAACCCTTAGATTTATTCTTTAGTAATTTCAGAAACAAGAATAAGGAAGTGAGGGTGCTCAGCGCACTGCCTTTATTGACAGCTTCCTTGTCTCCCCCAGCAAGGAGGGGCTAGGACATCAAGAAATTGCTGGTAACTGGCAATTCCAACAGGGCAAACTGAAATTATGGTTGTAACTCAAAGCCTGATCTCTTGCAGGGTTGTGGTAAGGATTATTAGAAGTCAATAAGCAAGGCTTATGAAGACTTCTCAGTTTTTAACCACCAGAAAAATATCCTCAGATATTTTCAGTGGTGCTTTCTGACCTTACAGAGCTACCACCAGCAGCAGCCTGAGGGGAGGATAGAAATTTGGGGGACAGTTGATGACAGAAAAGGTGTAAGAATATAACACGTCAGTTATTCTTGATTTGTAGATATGCAGATGTAGTCGTTAATACCCCCTGAGAGATGCCAGCCAAACCTGCTTTCACAGTTCTAACCCTCACACTGACTTGGTGCTTTGGATGTGGCTTTACTGCTAGGGAAAGACCCAAACTTGCTAACGTTTGCATTTGTCTGTTTGTAACGAGCAGCAGGAATCACCTAAACCAGTGAAACACCAGGCAAGTGCTTTTCTTTGTTTCTTAGTCATGAGTGTTTGCACTAATTTCTGTCTTTAGACTGAGACGCTACTAGGCACAAATACCATTAGCTCGGAGCAAAATCTCTTATGAACAAAATGTTTCTTTTTGAAAATGTGTTGCTTTGAGGCTCACTGTTCTGAGAAGCAGCATGCCCTTTTGCTTTACCTTTGTTTTCTAGAGGAACTTTGATGTTTATTTACCCTTTCATTATGACTTTGAATCATATGCTTGTGAAGCCTGTAAACTTAGGGTTTCATGTGTCAATGGCCAGGCAGAATCACTTTAATAATTCTTAAGCATGTGGAAATCTAACTTCATGCCATGTGTTAAATTTTGAATTTAGGGTTGCAACTGTAACAGTTTCTGACCTGTTAACATTGTGTGGTCTGATATGTGTAACCTGAAAGTCTCATTGTATTTAATATATAAATTTAGAACTTTTTTGTCCTGGGCAAGTTGTAGAGGAGTGTTACTCTTCCTATCAGATGCCTCACTTTTAGCCCCACAGAGCATAGCATCTGGCAGACCATGGACCAGAGCATGTCCTGATGGAGAGGGTGGGCAGGGCTGAGCCAGATGCCTTAGATAGACTGCGGTGTCTGCAGCTGGACTTTACCCTTTCCCTAGCATTGGAATGGTTTTGGTTTCTGTGTCTTTTTGTAAGCATGCTGCTGCAAAGCTAGCATAAAGCAATAAATGATAGTGTTATGAAAACCTATTAACATGAAGAAGCAATCAGAGGCATCTAAAGGAATAGTCACAGACACAGATTTTCAAATACCTTTCTTTAGAATTCTTAAGATAGTCTCAGATGCCAAAGCTTGTACCACACCTGTAAAATCCCATGATGTTCCTTTGCTTTTAGCTGTAGACCACACCAGTGATGCAAATTGGGAGGATGAACGAAATCATCACTATCCTATATGATATTGAAAGGCTCTTTGGCCAGTTAAAGAAGGAATCTGTAGACCAGCAACCAGATTTTCTTTATGCTTTAGAGTACATGCTAAATGACCTTTTAATATGTACCTAGATCACCAGCAAAATAGCGTTAAATAATTAACCTACAGATTTAGGTTTCCTAGTCCTCTGGCTTACATAAATCATCGTTACTGTTTTGTTTCAATGTCAGAAACAACTACAGAGTGGGTCCCTGTGAGTAGCATGCTTACCCCGAGATTTTGCTTTGGGTCCGATCAAGCCAGGTTTCCTCCAGAAGGCATGAGCTTCTCTGGGCCGTGCTGCGCTATTGTTACTGACTTGCATGTCTTTCTGCATGTTCTCTGCACAGACTCTCATGTGCTGCTTTCCCAGGTTTATTTTAACACTAGTCAAGTGGTAGTTATGCCGTGTCTTTAGAAACATGAGGAGGCCACTGGTGCTCCATTGATTTTTCTTCCCCAGCACACTGAGGAATGTGAGACACTGCTGAGCCTAGAGACTGGTCATACCCTGGGGAGGGTCATCTCAGGAACTTACTTCTCTCCCTACACCCCCATCCTCTCCCGAGTGCCCCTAGGCCTGGTTTCCTCACCCCATTTTGAGGATGACTGCCATAAAGTAATGGTTTTACTTTGTAAGGTCAGTGTTTCTTTTGGTTCCCTTAACTGGTTTCTGAATTTATGTTGAACCTTATAGGAACTTACTTGGATTCCCAGGAACCATTTGTATAAATTGATAGCATTTTATCACTAAACAGCAGTATAAATTGTAAAACAAAACAAAAGAAAAGGCATTGTAGCCTCCCGATTTTGTGAATCTTTATTTGCTCTTGGCTCTTTTTCCCTCAGCAACTTTATTGAGGTTTAAATTCATGTCCCACAAAATTCACCCTTTTAAAGCATACAGTTCAGTGGGGTTTGTTTATTTTTTAGTCTAGTCACACAGTTACTACTGCAGTCAATTTTGGAATATTTTCATCACCCCCAAAAGAAGCCCTTTACCCATAGGAATAGGAATCATCTTCCATGTCCCCCCAGCCCCTGGAAATCACTAATCACTTAGTTTCTCTGAATCTACCTATTCTGAGTATTTTATGTGAATGGCATCATATAACATGTGGTTCTCTGTGACTCTTTTTTCACTTTGCAAATGTTTTCAAAGGTTTGTCCTTGTTGGAGCATGTGTAAGTGCTCCATTCCTTTTTATGACCAAATAACAACCCATTATATTAAGTTCGTCATGTTTTGTTTATCCATTCATCAGTTGATGGACGTTTGGATTGTTTCCACTTTGGGACCATTATGAATAATGCTGCAATATATCAGTTTTCACATGGACATACGTTTTCACTTCTCTTGGGTGTGTACCTGGAGTGGAATTGCTAGGTTGTGGAAACTTTCTGTTTAATGTTTTGACGAACTGCCAGACTTCTCTATAGAGGCTGTACCACTTTACATTCCCAGCAATATATGAGCGTGCCAATTTCTCCGTATCCTAGTCAGTACTTGTCATTGTCTTTTTATTGAGGCCCTCCTAGCACTGTGAAGTGTTCAGTTTTTTAAAATGTGTTTTATAACTTCATCTTCATTATAGAAATATGAACAAATATAAGAAAGAAATTGTCAAAATTAAGGCCACAGTATTTAAGAAGTAAAACATTTACCTGTAAACTTTTACATGTTGTAACAAAATGAGTTGTCATTTGGCTTAATGCCCCAGCTGACTGCAAGTCCGTCTTCATTCTAAGTTCCCTCATCGTGTGTCGCTGTTATAGACCCTTGCTGTCTGGCATGGTATTCAAGGCCACTCTGAAGCCTGGACAAGGTGCAATTTCACAGCGGGTTTGAAGACAACTAATTTCTTAAACTTGACCATCCCCCGAGAATGACCTCTTCAGGCCCACCCACCTCCCGACTAATTGCTCAGTCAGCCACGTCGGATGGCAGCTTCCAGATGACTTTGTATCTACTGGTCTAAACTGCCTTGAACTGAGACAGAAGGGTAACAGATAGCAAGTAGCAAGCACAGAAATTATAGCCTATCCTGGAGATTGGTTCTCAACATGTGATTAGTTGCTGCGCCAGCTTCCCTGATAGCTCAGTTGGTAAAGAATCCGTCTGCAATGCTGGAGACACCAGCTCAGATCTTGGGTTGGGAAGATCCCCTGGAGAAGGGATAGGCTACCCACTCCAGTATTCTTGGGCTTCCCTTGTGGCTCACCTGGTAAAGAATCTGCCTGTAATGTGGGAAACCTGGTTTCCATCCCTGGGTTGGGAATATCCCCTGGAGAAGGGAAAGGCTACCCCCTCCAGTCATCTGGCCTGGAGAATTCCATGGACTTGTATAGGCCATTGGGTCACAGAGTCAGGCACAGAGTGACTTTCACTTTCACCAGCTTCCAACCCTACTCTGTGGTCAGAGGGAAAGCCACAGCTTTGCCTGTTAGGCCTATGAGGGCAGCAGGAGGCCAGCCTGAGTCCCCTTGCTGGCTGAACTGGAATTTTGAAAGATGTGTGTGTGTGGTTTTTTTGTGTTTTTCTTTATTTTCACCAACTTCAAACTCATTCTGTATCTATCATATAGCAAGTATATGTAATACATTATGTAATAAACATGGGTGTAGTTTTTTTCACGATTGGCAAACCTTTAAAGCATTAATGATTTAAATACTTAGAGCTTTAAAAATACTTTCAGTAGTTAATAGTAATTTCTTTTCTCCATGTTCCACAGTGACATTTCTTATTACCACATAGAATAGAAAGAGAGGAACATTGCCCATGCAGTTCCAGTGGAAAGGTTAACACTTTAGTCACTGCCCCTGGAGGTTTATAAATGGCTGCATAATTTGGGGAGCTGTAAGTACTTTCTGCCTAAGTGTAGAATTATTCAGTGTAGCAATGATCAAATTTAGTGGTAATTTCTTACCTAAAGATCATTTTTGTGTATTGTATAGTACTAGCTTTGGGTCAAGCTTTATATGATTCATTCCTGAGTCTTTGAGATCTATAATTGGGCTCAATCATGTCAGAAACCCATTGGAAGAGAAGTATCACCACATCCCTGTTAATGGAATGGCCCCCATAGCTGGGACCCACATCTCCACACCCACCACGATGACTGTGAGGACCCTTAATCCAAATCTTCCTGCCGCCTCTGGCTCACCACCATCCCCTCCCCAGATACTGATAGAGTGTGCTTGGACCTGTCATTATCTGTCCATTCAGCAGACATTCACAGAACATTATTTTGACTTGATGTGGAGGATGCAACCAGTGCCTTTAAGCCAAATGAAAGAATGGGATCAAGATCAGTGGATCACATGCACACAGTGTGTGCACACACAAACAACATATACATGCCAGGGAGGGGAAAAAAAAAAAAACAATCATCTTGACCCAAACAACTCTTGTGAAGCCATGTCTAGGGAATATTAAAATGAGGTATACAATACTTGTTTTGTCTTCAAGTTAGGAGAACATTTTAAAGATAAATTATTATTGGAAGTGTTTTTATTATGATTTGGTAGGATAGTGTGTAGTTTTAAGGAATCTATGTTCTGATTCCTTGAGCTAACTGGCCGTGTCAGATAAATGCAGTGCCCCACCTACCTATCAGTCAGTATATTTTCTGACAGTTTCTACACCCTTATCACACAGTGAGGTTAAGGAATCTTATAGCCCAAAGCATTGTTGTTGAGCCAGTGCAGGGAGGGCTTTGCAAGATGTTGGCCACAGACACAGTGATGGCTGTGACCTCTGACCTCTAGGGAAAAGGCTCTCTGTTGTGTCACAGCACAATGGCTGCTGTCCTTAATGATGACCTTCAGCCTTGTTAACATTGGTTCAGGATACTGTGTTTGAGAAACTTTGGTAACATATAGCGTTTAGAAAGATTTACATCAGAAATAGTCTGGTGCCCCTTGAAGTCCATAAACAGGAAAATTCCCATTCAGGGAGCATATTATCTAAAGTTGAGAACGTGAGTTGATGCTGTGTCATGACATTGACGTGGCAGGACTGGTTCTTGACTGGTTTCTATTGAACACAACTGTAGACTGATGAAGACCTGGGAAAACCCGGCAGTCCAGATAGATGCTCTAGAGTACACACTGTGTCACGGGTCTCAGGCACATTCCCCACCCTTTCCCTGGAGGGAATGGCACCTCCAAACGGCACCTCTAACCACACTGGCTGAGACTGCCTTATGGTATATACTTGTTCCTGGCTTTGGGTTTGATGATAGTGTCATGCGTCACGTGGCAACTGGCCATTCATTTAAAAATCTTACCTGAGGTTCCTTATACTCTTTCTTTATTTTTTGCTTAGAGAAGCACATTAGTGTTTTTTATTTCTTTCTTTAGGTCTCGAATAATGGTGGGTATTTTAAAATACACAGGTAACATTTGTGTCTGGAAAAGGATTTTAAGTCTTACAGTATAATTCTGAAATTATATTCCCCGGGCATAGGGTCATTTTATAGTGCTTTTTATGACCAGAAATGGCTTCATGCTTTCTCATGGAGCTTTCTGTTGTATTTCATGAATAAAGCACATATTAATATACTTACACCTTTTGTTTGTAAACTGTTTTATAGCTTAATTTGCATGCAAGTAAGAACACTGAATAAAGCATACACTACACCAAATATGATACGCTTAGCTTTTTAAATTTGAGCAAGAATTCAGTAGCCTCACCATCTTTGTCATCTCTGAGATGAGGGTGTTGCCCTGTCTATGTCATTAAGATATCGTGTTAAATCTTGGAAAATGGCAAGTCTTTTTACCTTGTGTTTAGCATCTCTGTTCAATGTGACATCATCATCTTGTGGTCACGTGATAGAGGCTGATTTTTTTTTGTTTTTTTTCCTTTAGCAGAGCGCATAAGACCGAGAATAAGAAGCCAACAACAAAATTTGTTAGATGGCAAATGAGAAAACAGGAAAAGAGGCAGTGTTTCGTTTGCTTTTTCTTTGAGGAATGGAGTAGAGAGATTAACATACATTTGCTTTCACTTATGTGTGTGTTTATGTGTGATGTCTTTTAGGGGGAACTTGAACGGCAGCTTTTGCAAGCAAATCCAATCCTGGAATCATTTGGAAACGCAAAGACTGTGAAAAATGATAACTCATCTCGTTTTGTAAGTTTAAAAGTGCCAGAAACCTTTTGTTCCTCAGACTTCTAGTTAAATGTCTACTATGATTAAGCAAATAAATATCTTCCTCCCTAACAGATGTAGTATGGAACAGTGAATAGAAATACAGTGCAAGTCACATGTAATTAAAATTTTCCTAGTAGTCACATTTTGGAAAACAAAAAAAAGGAGGAAAAAACAAATGGGAAAGTAATTTAAACCGTATGTTTATTATATATAAATATATAGTTATGTATTCTATGGTGGTGGTGTTATAACCTCTCTGAACTTATTTCTTCACTTTGGTTGGGGATGATATAAATAATTCTGGGCTTTTCATGGAGATTAAATGAGGTGCGTGTCAAGTACTTAACACAGCACTGGGCACAGTTATCACTGAACAAAGTGAAGCTGGAGTTTGATGTGGTAAATTGTTGTCTTTGTACTTTGCTGTGTCTGTGGTATGTGGATCTCAGAATAATTTATCGCTACTATTACTTTATTTACTTTTAATATTTTAGTTTTATTGGGGTATAGTTGATTTACAGAGTTGCGTTAGTTTCCGGTGTACAGCAGGGTGATTCAGTTATACAGGCCTATGTATTCATTCATTTTCTGGTTCTTTTCTCATATAGATTATCACGGAATATTGGGATGGTGCTTCTCTAAAATTTTCTTCTCAGCCGTTCTACTCTCTGAATTCAGTGAAAACTTCACTTTCTCCCTCAGCTCGCATAGCTTGTCTAGGGACATTTTCCTGAATGACAGCAAGATCAGTGTCGCAGGACATGGTCTTCCCTTTTCCAGCTTCTCAGAGTCAGTACTTGGATAGCAAATTGTTCAACATCTGCTATTTCTGCTTCAGTAGCTGGGGTTGTTTCTATGTTTTCCTCCCTCCTCTGATATTAGACATCTTGGTTAAAGTTAAGAAGGCCAAAATCAAAGCAACTTTAATTCTAACGATTCCTCAATAGGCGGTTTTTGGAAATCAGGATAACTGTGACTTTTTTTTTTTTTTTTTTTACTATGGAGGTGTAAGCTGTGGTCCGTAGAATAGTCTGATGAGTTTCTGGAATTAGAAGCCACCAGACCATAGTTCAGTTCATTTCAGTCACTCAGTCGTGTCTGACTCTTTGTGACCCCATGGACTACAGCACACCAGGCCTCCCTGTCCATCACCAACTCCTGGAGCTTGCTCAGACTCATGTCCATCGAGTCAGTGATGCCATCCAACCATCTCATTCATCCTCTGCCATCCCCTTCTCCTACCTTCAATCTTTCCTGGCATCAGGGTCTTTCTGGTGAGTCAGTTCTTCACATCAGCTGGCCAGAGTATTAGAGCTTCAGCGGCAGTCTTTCCAATGAATATTCAGGACTGATTTCCTTTAGGATGGACTGGTTGGATCTCCTTGCAGTCCAAGGGACTCTCAAGAATCTTCTCCAACACCACAGTTCAGAAGCATCAATTTTTAGGTGCTCAGCCGCCTTTATGGTCCGAACTCTCACATCCATACATGACTCCTGAAGAAACCATAACTTTGACTAGACGGACCTTTGTTGCAAAGTAATGTCTCTGCTTTTTAATATGCTGTCTAGGTTGTTCATTGGAGAAGGAAATGGCAACCCACTCCAGTGTTCGTGCCTGGAGAATCTCAGGGGCGGTGGAGCCTGGTGGGCTGAGGTCACACAGAGTCGGACATGACTGAAGTGATTTAGCAGTAGCAGCAGGTTGTTCATAGCTTTTCTTCCAAGGAGCAAGTGTTTTAATTTCATGACTGCAGTCACCATCTGCAGTGATTTTGGAGTCTCCCCCAAATAAAACCTGTCACTGTTTCTGTTGTTTTCCCATCTGTTTACCATGAAGTGACAGGACTGGATGCCTTGATCTTAGTTTTTTGAATGTTGAATTTTAAGCCAACTTTTTCACTCTCCTCTTTCACTTTCATCAAGAGGCTCTTTAGTTCCTCTTTGCTTTCTACTCTAAGGGTGGTGTCATCTGTATATCTGAGGTTATTAATATTTCTCCTGGCAGTCTTGATTCCGACTTGTGCTTCATCCAGCCTGGCATTTCATGTGATATACTCTGCATAGAAGTTAAATAAGCAGGGTGACAATATAAAGCCTTGATTTACTCCTTTCCTAATGTGGAACCAGTCTGTTGTTTCATGTCCAGTTCCAACTGTTTCCTCTTGACCTATGTATAGATTTCTCAGGAGGCAGGTAAGGTAGTCTGGTATTCCCATCTCTTTAAGAATTCTTCACAGTTTGTTGTGATCCACACAGTCAGAGGCTTTGGCATAGTCAGTAAAGCAGAAGTAGATATTTTTCTCTAACTCTCTTGCTTTTTCTGTGATCCAGTGGATGTTGGCAATTTGATCTCTGGTTCCTCTGCCTTTTCTAAATCCAGCTTGAACATCTGGAAGTTCTCAGTTCATGTACTGTTTTGAAGCCCAGCTTGGAGAATTCTGAGCATTACTTTGCTAGTAGGTAAGATGAGTGCAATTGTGTGGTAGTTTGAATATTGTTTAGCATTGCCTTTCTTAGGGATTGGAATGAAAACTGACCTTTTCCAGTCCTGTGGCTACTGCTGAGTTTTCCAAATTTGCTGGCATATTGAGTGCAGCACTTTAACAGTATCTTTTAGGACTTGAAATAGCTCAGCTAGAATTCTATCACTTCCACTAGCTTTGTTCATGGTGATGCTTCCTAAGGCCCACTTGACTTCGCACTCCAGGATGTCTGACTCTAGGTGAGGGACCAGACCATAGGAGACCTGGTACACAAAGGCAGCTGATAACCCACTGTATGCTTGTGCCCAGGCTGCTGAAAGAGAGCACTGCAGACTGGGTGGCTTAAACAATAGATTGAACTCTGTGTTTTTTCAAAGTGGAGGGAGGATAAAAGTCTGAGATCACTGTGCGGCCAGGGCTGGCTTCTTCTGAGGTCTGTCTCCTTGGCTTGTGGACAGCCATCTCCTGGGAATTCATGTGGTCTTCCCTCTGCGTGTTTGTTCTGTTCTTCTAAGACCCCAGTCACATTGGATTCAGCCCACCATTATGACCTCATTTTAACTTAATTACATTTGTGCAGACCCTTTCTTTAAATATAGTCTTGCTCTGAGCTAGTAGACATTAGGATTTCAGCATATGGATTTGGGGGTGGTGGGGACAACTCCACCCTAACACCCAGTACCCTCAGAGGTGGTTGCAGTGCAAGAGGCGTTCCAGGTTATGTGAAACGTAGTAGGGACGTATTTGCTTGGAATACTGTTTATTCCTAGTAAGATAAAATCTGAAGATCTGCTTAGTCCAAGTTCATTTAGTAATTATTTTAGCTTTTTCTCTATAAAGTGGGATAGCAAATATGCCTGTGTCAGTAAGAACCATGGCTGTGACTTTCAGATCTGAGGAAATTGAGCTGCGTTTAGAGTTTCTGTCATTCCATGGATCATCAGAGTTGAGTCTGAGCCACAATTAAATCTTAAATTCTTTTTGCTGAAAGCCCTGTGTTTAGTGGCTATGCCATGGGGTGGGAGATAGCTACCAGCTTTGGTATGAGAGTGTGGTAGACTTCATAGTGGAAAATGTTTTATCTTACCACACAAATCAAGGTACCAGTCTGTCCTGATTTCTAAACACCCCCTCCCCCAAACCACATTCCAAATCTAATAGAAACAGTTTTGTGCCCATTTGTCTCACTTTTGCCTAGAAAAGATAAACTGCTACTAACCAGTCCTGTCCTTTGGTCTAGAATGTGGTGATCCCATTATTAAAAGGTAAGGACTCAGCTGATGGGGATCTTGTGTTTGGGACAGAGAGACAGGTAACTCTGTATTAGAGTCTACTGCTTTATAACCAGATACTCTAAGTCCTAGTGACGTAGAGCATTTATTGTCTCAGCGTTTCTGGGTGATGGTTCTGGTTCAGGGTCTGCCAGGAGGTCGTCATTACCGTGTGACTGGCTAGCGCTAAGCATCTGAAGGCTGCTGAGGCTGGAGGAGCTTAGCTTCCCAGCTTGTTACTCGGGTAGCTTTTGGCAAGAGGCCTCAGTTCCACAGGCTTCCCTGGTGGCTCAGAGAAAAAAAATCCGCCTGCCAGTGCTGGAGACACAAGTTCGATCCCTGGGTTGGGAAGATCCCCTAGAGAAGGAAATGGTAACCCACTCTAGTATTCTTACCTGGGAAATCCCATGGATGGAGGAGCCTGGTGGGCAGCAGTCCATGGGGTTGCAAAAGAGTCAGACACAACTTAGCATCTAAAATAACAGATCTGTAATTTGTTATAGATACTATAGATCAGTGGTTCTCAATTTGGGATCCCCTAGGGTTCCTACACTTGGCATCTCGTGGGTGGAGGCCAGGCATATTGCTGAACATTCCTCAGTGTACAGGAGGCCCCACAACAGAGTTATCGCCACACATCAGTTATATGGAGGTTGAGAAACTCTCCTCGGATGTGCTCCTGTAAATGGTAGTCTAAATTAGGAAATTGATTGTAAAGTAGTAACTGCACATAGTCCCCTTAATGCTTGTGATTGGCACAGCTTGTCCAAAGGTTGATAAAGATTATTCTGGTGGGAACTTGTTTTACATTCTACTGGTGGGAAGAATTTCTTAGATTGTTTCCAGGAAAATTGATTCTAGCGAGAATCACCCATCAATGTAAATTCTCAACAGACCTTGATTCAGCTGAAGTTCTGCCTTCCAAAGTGCTTGTGCTACTGAATAATCATCACTAAGTATGCGCCATCTAATATAGTAAAAGCTAATCTTTTCAGAAAAGACTTTTGATTAAGGCAGTGTTGTCAGACATAGCTAATCATTCAACCAAGAAACAAAGATGCCTTTAAATTACTGACTTTGAGAAAGTCAACTTTACGTTGATATGTATAGTATTTTTTTAAAGAAAGAGTTTCGTAACCAGGTACTATTATCATAAGGCGTTAACTGCACAATAACACAAGAAGGTTGATTTTAGCAATATTAGTTCCATTGATCAACTCTCATTCCACATTCAGTTAAAACATTTTGGCAGTCTTCAGTGGGTGTTGCTAACCCTGGTTCTCAGGGGGTTAGACAGTAGCCAGTGTAGACTCATTTTCAAATTTTACATGATTGGGTTTTTTTGTTGTGCATTTCAGTTAATTATTAATTAAGCACCTATTCTTTGCTGGTCACTGTTCTGCTTACTTGTTATCTCCATTTGGATATCTAATAGATTTCTCAAATTAACATATTCCAAATGGAACTTTTTTCTTTTTCTTTCAAAGTGTCTTTTTGTAAGTCTTAGGTGAATAAACGATACAATCAAGTCACCCAGTTGCTTAAGCGTAAAACAAAATAGAATCAACAAAACCTAGAAAACCAAAATACCTAAGAGTCATCCTTGATTGAGCCTTTTTGTCATGGTTCATGTCCAGGCCAGGGGTGAATTGTGTGGGTCCACACAATTCCATCTTTGTCCCCTATACTCCTCATTTGTCTCAAAACCTAAATCAGATCTGAGGAGGCTTCCCCTGTGTTCTCTCTCCCAGCCTCCTGCTGTTTTCCTTCATGGCACTTCCAGTCTGTGGTTTGTGCTGTGCTTATCTGTGATTTCTTTCCTGCTAGAATATAAGATCCCTGATGGTAGGGGCCCTTTCCATCTTGCTTTCCAGATCCTTAGTTGCTGGCTCTGCCTCCCACGTACATAGTAGGTGTGTCGATGTCTTTGTGGAATCCATTCAGTTACAGTGTGGTTGCCTACTAAGTGCTAGACACTCTTTTAGACCCTTGGACTAATCAGTGGACAGAGCTCACCTTCATTTGGGTTTTAGCTTTTTGATCACTTGCCGTCACATACATTTGAGCTCAGGTAGCATGTTGCACATGCCAGGCTCTCTGGGAACATGCCTGCCCTAATTTTTTTGCTTTTTTTGTTTTAATAGTTGATTTGCAACATTGTGTTAGTTTCAGATATACAGCACAAAGGATTCAGTTACACATACATATATATTTTTAGATTTTGTTCTGTTATAGGTTATTACAAGATATTAACCTATATCATTCGCAGTGCTATACAGTAAATCCTAGTGGCTTATCTGTTTCATATGTGGTAGTATATATCTGTTAATCCCATACTCTTAATTTATCCCTGTCCTCCCTTTCCCTTTGGTAGCCATAAGTTTGTTTCTTATGTCTGTGAGCCTGATTCTGTTTTGTAAATAAATTCATTTGCATTATTTTTTAGATTCCGCATGTAAGCAGTATCATAAATGTGTCTTTCTTTGTCTAACTTACTTCGCTCGGTATGATAATCTCTAGCTCCATCCATCTTGTTGCAGATGGCAGTTTCATTCTTTTTTATGAATGAGTTCTATTGTGTATATGTATATATATGTGTATGTGTGTATATATATACACATATACCACATTTTTATCCATTGTTGATAAACATTTTGATGGACATTTAGGTTGCTTCCATGTCTTGGCTATTATAAATAGTGCTGCTATGAACATTGGGGTGCATCTATCTTTTTGAATTCAAGTTTTTATCTTTTCTGGATATATGCCCAGGAACAGGATTGCTGGATCATATGGTAACTATTTTTAGCTTTTTAAGGAACCTACATACTGTTTTCCATAGTGCTTATGCCCCAGATTTAGAAGTGTGGGCCTCTGGCCAGGAGGGAGGCTCTGGCACCATGGCTAGGCCAGGCCTGGGGTTGGGGTTGGTGTTGGACATCAACATGAAAGAGCAGTGTGATGTTAAAAGATGAATTGTGTGTCCAGTGGAATTCCATGTAGTCATTGTTTAAAGCCACGTGCTTGCAGTGAAAATATTTGAAACTATAAATTCCATAAACTTTAGAATCCATTTGTTTCCATTTCTTTGATCTGATATAGATGAGTAATTTCCTGAAGAATATCTTTTTTTCCAAAGATGCTAGCATATGGTTTGTATTAAAGGAGATTCTTTAGGAGAGCATTACCCTTATGAAAATAATTGTTCACAGTTAGTCCAGCTCTCTGTTTACTGAGAAGTCAGATGCATTCCAGATGGAGAGGTCTATGTAAAATGAATCTCTTGTAATGAAACTTTGAAACAGGGATTTCAATTTCAAAATGATTGTATCGGCAGATACATCTTCCCTCAGAAAGTTTTAGTGGGGATCATTCTCCATACTTCCTCAAATCTTTTACCTTTTTTTCCTTCCTTTGCAAAGATTTGAGCCAGTTTGGCAGTTCCCAAGTTATGTACCTCGAGGTATTAATAGCTAATTAGCTTCCAATCATTGGAGCCAGATAAAGGCTCCAGGTGACCTCCCTACTGCTTGGCTACCAATTGACAACGAAAGTGAGTCAGAGTTCTGTACCCTCACCTGTATTAGCCAGCAGGCACCAAAATCAGTTTTGTAGGTAAGTTGAACACAGTCGACACTCTGTCTTTAGTACTCTCACCCAGACGTCCCGTAAAGACTCCCTGAGGCCAACGTGACAGCATCTGAGACAGGATGAGGTCTACACGGGGCATCCTTCGTCTTCCAAGTGAGCTGCTGCCCTCCCAGCCCTTGGGGCTTGCTGCAGCCCTGACACCCGGCCCACACCAGACTGGCTGGTGGACGTCTGTGTATTTCCAGTCAGACCAGTGCTCTTAATATCGCTCATTTTCCCCCAGGAATTTCAAACATCCATTACACTAAGTAACAAGGCCACTTAATTCACAAGAATACTCATTTTACTAATTAACAAAGCTTCTGGTGTAGTTCGGAGATTAAAATAGCTAGAGCATTTAAAATAGCCATCTGGCCTTGGGATTGTGTCCTGGCTAATTACTTCCCGAATGAGTTTTCCCATTTAGGGCAAATAGCTACCTCCAAACTGGAGATTCTTCCTGGAGCAAACTCACTCACACACAGAGCACACTGTCTAGGCTACTGTGTTTTCTAGTACAGCTCTTACAACAACTTTAAATACAAATTAGGAAGAAGGAAAAAAGTATTTTCAGAGCATGAAGACTGCATTGTCCCTGTAGTAAGGTGCTAACAGTGTAGGTTTAATTACTATGGATATGTTGTAACCACCCACCAGAAAAAGTTCTAGAAAGTCGATGTCAATTCAGAAGGGATAAAATTCTTAAAGATAATTTTCTTAATAGTATCAAAATATCCAAGTTGTCCTATTGCCTCTTTGAGTGAAATTCCTAACAGTTTCAGTTTTATATAACAGAGAGGATGCTAGTTGTCTGCGGTTCAGACTCGTGCAGGTAACGCACTGTCTTAGTTGTCCTTGGATCAGAACACGATGTGCATGGCATCAAAATGCATCCTCTATCATTCATACATAACGTAAAATACTTGTCCTGTTTTTCCTGTTTCCTTTTTGTCTTTGTTGATGAAATCCTGGTTGAATATTCTGAGTACCCCAGTCTGACCTGTATGGAAATCAGATACAGAGCAGACATCTTCCACAGTGATTCAATGGCCATGAGTTTGAGCATACTCTGAGAGAAGGTGACGGACAGGGGAGGCTGGCATGCTGCAGTCCATGGGGTCACAAAGAGTCCTGACTTAGGACATGACTTAGCGACTGAACAACAACAAAATCTTCCATAAGTTTCTTCATATCGTGTTTAAAAGACTGGAGGACCCAACCCACTTAATAGTAAAACTCAACTTGTTTTCCACTTTGGTCTAGATTTGTATGTTAACAAAAATGTTAATTCTGAAAGAGTGCTGATTCAGTATGTGAGGAGGTACTAGTTTCCTTTGGGGTCGGGGGAGGGCTGGAGGGACACCCCCATCCACGGTGCTCGCTCTCCAAGTGTAGGCTCACTCTCCCCACTTTCTTCATGATTTTTTGCCTGGGCCTTTTCATTCAGCCAAAAGATACTTGTCTGGCACTAACTGTAATGGTTAGAGCTGCTACAGGTGCTGGTTATGAAAAAGAAAGTGGACCGATGGTTAGGGAGCTGATATGCAAGTTAGGTGTTGTGTATTGGTGACTTTGCTTGTTTATCCAAGTAAGTGATCACATGTTTAAAATAATCTGGGACATTTCTTTTTAGGTTACCTGTTCAGAAGCCCAAAATTTAGGGTGCTTTTTTTTTAAATTCCAATTCCTCCTTTGAATGTAGCTTCCTTTTTTAGTTTATATTCTCCCATGAAGTAAAGGAAAAATAAGCTCTCCAAATATAAAATGGATTATGTTCAGTATAAGGTTTTAAAGTTATTAGAGTTCAACATTGCCAGTATGATAACTTAGTCCTTTTGCCCCAAAAAAAGAATTTTTTAATGAATTTTGAACTTGTGATGCAGAGTGTAAAGGAAAGGGAATATAAACTAGTATAAGAAGTTGAAAGCTTCAACAGCATGTAGATTAATATATAAAAAAGAAATTAGACAAGTTATTGAAAGCTGAAAGTTTATATTACTATACAACAAAGTTTTAAGTGAAATACTCAGCAAGAATTAGGTGGTATGATATGATTTTGATTAACTTTGCTACAGTGTTAAAGAAAAGTTTGGAAAAGTATCTGAGCAGTGGGTTGGCAGTGTCTTCTTTGCAGTTTTGAAGTAATAACATTATCTTGACTACTCTCTTTTAAAATAGCTATTTTTTTTAGCTCAGTGAAGTATTGTATAAATGATACAGCTATTTAAAAGTTGTAAAGAATTGTAATCCTCATTATAACCATCAGGACCTGATTTTATTTTAGTTTCTTTTTTGAAAAGTTCTAACTATCTGTCAGGACTGTTAGTTTTTAAACTTTATTCTTTCTTAAATGTCTTCCACATAAAAAAGATGGAATTGACTTATTTTAAAAAATAGAGTAAAACTCATTTCTCTCATAAGTACCATATGATTCCTTTGGACCATTATATATAGAAAAATTAAGGGTTTTAGTAATCTTATCACTTTGATATATTAGTGATCTTTTCTGTATTTTGTAACATTTTGCTGTTTCATCATCCTGGGAGTTGATTCATCATTACTCACCAGTCATCCCCAACAGTGTTAAAGCAAGACCAGAATAATAGAGAGCAGCGGAACTGCCTAGCAGGAGGCTATCACAGTGACTCCTGCATCGCCCTGTAGTTTGCTTATGGCCCAAAGAATTGCACTCTCTTTCAAGACGGTATGAAGGAGTGCCGCAGAGAGCAGTTTTTAGTCTACTTTCAGCTTTCAGTGAACATAGTTGAAATATCAAAAGTTTTCACCAAAATGGCCAAGAGAAAAGAGTGACAGAGGAACACATTTCACAACTATTAGATGAATGAGAGGATGAATGCAGAGAGATAGGCAGCATTGTAGACTCTTAACGATGATGGTGAACTTGGTTCCGTAAGTCTCAGACTGAGTCTCCAAATGGTGTAGCCTTGAATTTTCTCAGATGCAAGAACAATGTGTTTCTAAAGACCAAAAGGAAATATGTCTTTGGCATCCAGTTAATCTTTCAAGAGGAAGAATTTCCTCACTCAGAATGTTGTAATAAGGATCTGGACCACTGGTGTTCTGAATGACCGAGTGACATCTTTTGTGATGTTTGTGGATCAGCATTTATCCAGTATGGTTTATAAAAGGACAAATGCTGAAGGCAACATTGTATATGAAAGTGATTAAAAGGAAGTGGATGGTGTCGAAATGAAGAGATTCATTGGATTGACCATTCTAATTGGTGCTTGTAAATCTAAAAATGAAAATGTTTTACAGTTACAGATCGAAAAAGATCTTCCTCTCTTCACAGAATTACGGACTGTCAGACGTTTTAGGTATTCTTCCAGTATTGCATTCTGACAATGCAAAGGCAATAGTAAGTGAGAACCTGTTGTCAGAAGAGAAGAAAGGTGTTTATGGTTGCCACTCTGAATAGTTGTGTGCCCAGACTTGAAAATAATGAGTAGTTTTCCTTACAATTTAGAAGTTGAAATCAGACTGCTCTGTTATCATGGACTGCTACTCTCTGTTGTAGTTTTAAGAGAACTCGAAACAAGCACAGAACCTCCCTTTAAATTACTGTTAAGCTTGAAGCAGATGAATGTACTTGATAAACCGAAAGACTACTCAGCTGCACCTGACTATCGGGAATCCTTTCTCTGTTCCCTTAGCACTCTCTCTCAGTCCCCTGGATGTGCTTGGGCCACGTTGTTCTGCAGGTGCTGAAAAAGTACAGCCTTGCTTCTCCTGGAGTTGTGGGGCATTGTGTCAGCATCTCTCAATGCCTCAACCATTTTATTTGTATCAACTGTTATTTGTGTAAACTGTTATTTGTATTAACTGTTCTTATTTAGTCCTCTTACATAATATCACTAGTCCATCTGAAAAGGAGGAAAAGTTTTTTTCTCCTGTTTAAAGAAAAATCCAAACAAAACTTTCTCTCCCTTCATGAAATAAAACTAACCAAATAAGCAAGCAAATTGTCATTTTTATTTTGTGACTCTAAAGTGATTAACAAATTCTCTATGGGAGTAATTGCTAAATGCTCACCAGCAGCCTCTTAAAGATGGATTTGCATGGTAGTCGATAGAATTTAAATCGTTACCTCCTTAAGTTCTGTGACACAAAGATCCACTTTTAAGCTTGAGGGTGTTGCTGATATTGCTGTCACCATCCTCTTTTTCAGTTTCACGTTCTGTTAATGTATTCTGTTGTACGCATATACTCAGTTACAAATCTTAGACCCATGTCCAGAGTTGTTTCCGTTTAACCAGTGTTTTGATAATTTATAAACGTAGTGAGCGACTTTATACATAACTGTTTGAGAGGTGCTAAGAGGCGTGCTAAGAGGCATGCTTTTGCTCAAAATGCTTTTGCTTCATCAAGGAATCATGTTTTTTACCTCCCTCTCAAACACTTTCGGGTTTAGTGGCATCCAAAGCAGACCCTTAGTGAAGTGTGCATCTGTCACTGTGACGGCCTGATACTTCAGCTGTATCAGACTAGCCATGCACTTCCTGTGCAGAGCAAGGCTTTCAGCTCCTGGACTGTACACTGCTCTGTTGATCTGCATCTCTGTCCATGCACCAGTACCACACCTTCTTCATTATCCTATAGCTTCTTGAAATCAAGTAGTGCGAAAAGATCCGAGAGCTCTCAAAATCCTTGTGACTTCTTTAGGTCGTCTTCATTTCCCTTCAATTTTGGAATCTGCTTGTCCATGTCCACTGAGAAGCCGTCCCATCCTTTGCCTTTTCCTGTGATGAATAGTTGTAGTATGTTTACAAATATCAGTCCTTAGCAGTCCTGGGATTCTTGATCATTGTTGTGTTCCTTGGTTTTACAAAGTATATTTAATTTGGCCTTTTATATCTATATTTGCAAGTAAGATATTTGCTTTTATTTTGCTTTCTGATATGTTTTTTATGATATGTTTGCCAGCTTGTATATTCAGTGTTATGATAACTTTATAAAATGGATTGTGAAAGAATCACTATTTTCTGTTTCCCTTGAAACAGTTATGTGTGTTGTAAGACAATTCAATATTCCTTAAGGAATTTGCTAAACTATTTAAGACCAATCCATCATTTTTAAAGGAGTAATTATATTTTAGTATTTTCTGTGTTTATGGTCTGTTCAACTTTTCTCTTGTTTTTCTTTGAATGAGTTTTTGTTTTCTTAGGAAATCATCTTTATTTTTCACTTTTCTCAAATCTAGCATTAGAGGACTAGATACAGTGTTCTTTTAAAGCTATTAAAATCTTTCAGATTATTTAGAATAACTTTTAAAAAGTTTTAAATGGTTAGCATTTCATTTTTATTATGCCTAGTAAAGTAACCTACCCCAGCCCTAAGTTTATTGAGGCTTTTTCTTTCCCTTTTATTTGGGATAATATAATTAAGATTCCATTTTTGTAACCAACTTGTGGATACATGACACAGTAACTTTGGCTTATTTATTATAGTGTTCAGATCTTCTGTGTCCTTAATTTATTTTCAGCATTTTTTTTTTTTAATTTATTTTCAGGGCAAGTTTATTCGGATCAACTTTGATGTAACTGGCTATATTGTTGGGGCCAACATTGAAACATGTATCCTTTTTCATAATTGCATTATTCAAAATAGAGAATTGATTTCATCTTCCTGCAGCCTGGTGGCCATCCTCTGTGACGCCTCTTCCATTTCCCAGATGATAAAACTCAAGCCCAGAGAAATTGTGACTTGTTTAGATACCTTCAACCACTGAATATGAACTCCAAAGTGATATTTTGTTGTTGTGACACTGGGTCATGATCTGGTCACGTGGCTGGGGAAGTGGAGGGTCCCACTAAGGTGAGAACACCTGTATAGGCAAATGGATCCAGGAAGTGTTTGTGTGCTCATAGCACATTTAGATGAATAACATCTTCAGTTACTGCTGTATTAGCCCATTTTTCTCCCCATTTACTTTTGATATTAGTAGAGTGACCATGTCCCATTAAAACAAACCTTATAATCTACAGAGGTGAAGCAGTTTCAGTTAGTGTTAAGCAGAATAAAGTCAGAGGGGAAAAAAACAGTCAAACACATAGACTAGTCCTAAGAAATGTCACAAGCATAGAATAGCCTTAAGGAATGATGGATCTATAGAGAGAATTAGTTTGATTAAAAAGAATAAATTAGAAATGACTCTGAATGATAATGTCCCAATTAGGAAATAACAGCTGACAGTTCTCTATACTTGTTAATACTCTGTGATAGATACCGTTTCTGGCCCTCCGGTCAGGCATGGATCGGATTTTTCCTGTTAATTCAGAACTATATTTTATGTCTCTAAATATGTTCAGAGCCAGAAAACAAAGCAAACACTTGAACATGACAGGCAAGTTGATCTAGAGCAGGGGTCCCCAGCCTCTGAGATCTAACACGTGATGATCTGAGGAGGAACTAATGTAATAATAATAGAAATAAAGTACACAATAAATGTAATGTGCTTGAATCATCCCCAAACCATCCCCACTCTGGTCCATGGAAAAATCATCTTCCACAAAACCAATTCCAGGTGCCAAAAGGGTTGGCGACCGCTGCACTAGAGTCCCTTCATGTTGAAGAGATCCTTCATGTGCAGGCACGCTTCACCGAATGTGGAGGGTGTGTTTGGGGTAGCCCAATTTTTAACTAGAATTAGGCTGTATGCACATACACAGTTTGCTTTGGTGGCCCCAGGAAGATTAATTCAGAGAAGATAATTCTCTCCCAAAGCAGTAAAACTGAGACTCTTGGGAGTCCAGTGTGACTGTCAATGCAGAGATATTCCAGGAGCATCCAGACTCAGTGGACAGAGAAACCAAACAGGCCCCAGATCCACGCCCCAAATACCCACACGGGGCTGCGGTGTTCTGACACACAGGTGCTAACTGACTGGAGTGGTACCAGAGTTACACGTATTTTGGAGTCCAGCAAAGTTTTGGTTTCTGACTGTGCTGTTTGAGTAATTTCTTTGTGCCCTGGTTTCCTTCTTTGTGAAATTGCAATAATAAGTCTGCTGTTTCAAGGCTTTTCCACCTCAGACAACTTGGCTTCCCTTTTTTTATAGCATCTCACGGCTCCTTGTGTCAGGGTAGTGTGGGTGGAGGAGGGGTGAGGGAAGCGCTCTGATCTTCAAGCTCTCTGCAAGTTCAGAGGTTCTAGAAGATTAGTGAGAAACAGAAGTTGCATATCTTTTCTTTTTCCGCATACAAAATTCAGTCATTTAGAGTGATTCACTGCAGACTAGTTTCTGTATTCTAAAGAAAGAAAAATCTTACAAATTAAATGTGTACAGACACTGAGAGGAGACCACCTTTTCATTGTCACCCTTAACCACCGTTGCTCAGACCTTCTGGAAAAATCTCGTGCTGTTCGTCAAGCAAAAGATGAGCGTACTTTTCATATCTTTTACCAGTTGTTATCTGGAGCAGGAGAACATCTGAAGTGTAAGTTACAGATTTTTTTTTTTTACTGTTTTATGTTCAGTTAAATATCTTTTATAATACTTTTTTTTTAGAAAGAGAACAGTTGCAGAATTATGCACACACACATACCAAAATTCTAGCTGGCTCAATTATGAAAGTGAAATTGAACTTCAAGCCATGGGATAGGTACTTGAAGTGGCAAGCATATGGGTGGTGGTGTATTATCTTTTGTACTTTTCTTTTAAAATAATTTTAAATTTGAAGGCATATGATATGTTTTATACAAATTTTGTTTCAAAATTTGTAAATATAAAAGTAATGAGAAATAAATTTATTTAATAAAGTGAAATTGAATACATGTGTGTATTCCTAGATTTACAACTGAATGTATCTTATCCTTCCAGTAGTACTAGAAAGAGCCTGTGTGGATTTTTATTTATTTTGTGAATCACAAAGACCAGAAATTTAGAGTTGGACAAGGTAAAAAGTAAGTTCTTTCCTGGGTCAGAATTTTGCTGGGTCAGAAGAAGATACACAACTTTTTGGTTTCTTCTGAGTCTCAGAGTAAATGCTGCTTCTCTAGAATTAGTATGTATGTTATTTAGATACCACAATAGACATATAAAACCCTACAGTCCTTTTCTCACTTGAGATATAGGCTTTTACTAACCATGGATCATCTGTGGAAGCATTAAACCCAGAAATTAGTTAAAGACCTGCAAGGGAAAAAAATAAGCAGCAAATAGAGTAATTGCCGTTGAGAGACTAAAATTTCAAGGGTATTCAATAGATAATGCTGAAGGGAAGAAAACCCTCATTTTCAGCCTGGCAGACTGAAAGCAGTAATGAATCAAGAAAATAACTGTTAAAAGAAGGAATTTTTTTTTTTTTTTAAGCAATACCCAGTGGAAGCTCCATGTGATGTAGATAAGAATTAAGGGGTTGATGTGATCAGGGGAAGTTCTCTGCAGGAGAGCCAGTGACACACAAAGCCAGAAGCCCAGATAACATCTGCTGTAGGGAAAACCATGTTTGACTGTTTTGCACGCTCTTCTTTTCTTAAGAACACATTTATTGAAAAGGAGCTTGTTCTTGCTTATTCATGTCCCCTGAAATAAGAGAGTCAGTGGGCATGTCTGTTATAACACCCGGTCAGACTAGTGCTGTGTCAGACATCGCTCTCAAAGGCAAATGACCACTAAGCAGACTGACGTGGAGAAAGGGCTCCAGGGTGCTGGCTGGCTCAGGACTTGGCGGGCCCACGTTCCACACCAGGAACGCAGAGTATGGTTTGAAGGCTCCTCCTCAAAAGATGTCTGAAGTATTTAAATCTGGAAACAATAAAGTTTAGTTATCTGGAAAATTGATATCATTTCCCAGCTATCTGATTTCAAACATTGTATAAACCACTGTCCCAAAAGCCCCTGTTGAGATTTCTGTTGTTTACGTCATCATTTCTTTCACTGTACAGATCATGGAAGACTGTGTATTTAATGTGAGAATGTAAAATGTGGTGGTGAATCAGATGTGTTTCTGTCCTGTGGGTCCAGTTTGAAGATGGGGCTGTGCTTCAGTCTGTTGATGACTGTTTATGACGTTGTATTCTCTTTTCTTTCAGCTGATTTGCTCCTTGAAGGATTTAATAACTACAGATTTCTCTCCAATGGCTATATTCCTATTCCGGGACAACAAGACAAAGATAACTTCCAGGAGACAATGGAGGCGATGCATATAATGGGCTTCTCCCATGAAGAGATTCTGTGTATGTGTGATTTCTCTTAATAAGATTCTGATGCTCAGTTTTACCAAGACTTATAAGTTAGGGGTAAAAAACCTAAACTAGAGAATGATTGTGAAATTAAAGGGACCTGCCTCTTAATTTTATGAAATCCTGAGACTCATCTTTCTGAAAAGTTTTGTATAGCTAATTTTTAGCACAAAATACATTAGAATATGTCCTCTACATTTTGATATCATATCTTAATTTTTTTTTAATATCAACATACAGCAATGCTTAAAGTGGTATCTTCAGTGCTTCAGTTTGGGAATATTTCTTTCAAAAAGGAGCGAAACACTGATCAAGCCTCCATGCCGGAAAATACAGGTAGGCTGATGAACACTGATTTTATTTCTGTTTCTATGGCCTGTTGTATTCTCCAAAAATGTGTTACAACACGAGCATAAAAGCATCCTGAGGTGTCTCCCATGAGGCTCCACATGCCTACATAAGGGTCAGTCAGATTCCAGAGAGGAAGGAGGAGGATGGAGTGCCAGCTGAGGAGCGGGTGTGGGGACCCTGCCTTAGTGACGGGGGTTAGGATGTGGGAGTGGGCTGAAGAGACCGCACAGCTCGTGCCTAAGGGAGCTGCAGCTGTTGGCTTCCAGCCAGTTTTCTCCTTGCCAGAATGCAGGTCCAGGGCTGGAACCAGAACTAATTTTTCAAAGGAAGGTGGAAACCTAGATTTTAATATGAAATTTTCAAACTTTTAAATATTAAAAATGGATTCAAATTCACAGCAGTTAAAAACAAAAATTTGTGAACCATAAGGAAATGGCAACCCATTCCAGTACTCTTGCTTAGAAAATTCCATGGATGGAGGAGCCTGGTGGGCTACAGTCCATTGGGTTGCAAAGAGTCGGACACGACTGAGCGACTTCACTTCAAAATGTGTTTGTAAGCCTTGTGAGGTCTGCTTCCGACAGTCTGGAGACACAAAGCAAGCTGAGGCATCTGTGCCTGGTCACCAGAACGTTCTTTTGCCTCCCAGGAGCATCCTTCTTTCCTTTTCCTGATTCATTTATAGAACAACTGTTTTTTAAAAGCCAAATGGCTCCAGTGTTATTGCCTCCTGGCTGTTCATTACATCCCCAGTAATAGAAGTAACATTAATTGCTTTGTATTGAATAAGAAGCTTTAAATAATTACAACTCTATAAATTTTCTTGAATTATTACCTATATTAGGTAGTTGCTGCTGCTGCTAAGTCACTTCAGTCGTGTCCAACTCTGTGCTACCCCAGAGACGGCAGCCCACCAGGCTCCCCCGTCCCTGGGATTCTCCAGGCAAGGACACTGGAGTAGGTTGCCATTTCCTTCTCCAATGAGTAAAAGTGAAAGTGAAGTCACTCAGTCGTGTCCGACTCTTCGCGACCCCAGGGACTGCAGCTCCTCTGTCCATGGGATTTTCCAGGCAAGAGTACTGGAGTGGGGTGCCATTGCCTTCTCCGTATTAGGTAGTAGTGGTGGTTAATTAACACTTGCACTGTTGCAGTGTGCCAGAGTTTGTACTTTTTAATTACAGCATGATTTAAACATATGCGAGGGGAGAGCAGAGTGGAAGGACCTCCTACCACGTTCTTGTCTCCTGGCATAGACGACCACCAATCCATGGCCTGTGTTTCATTTATACCACTTCCCCTTTCCTAGATTATTTCAAAGCAAATCCCAGATACTTCATTTGTAAACATTTCAGTCTGATGCTCAACTCAAGATCAGAAAATGAGGACTTGAAGTGGATATATACACCTGGACTTCTGTTTGTATTGATATTTCTGCTTTCTCTTACCAGAGTTTTTCAGGTTATCAGTATTTAAAAAATTTTTAATTCTGGTAAAATTACACATAACAAAATCTGTCATTTTAACCCCTTTTTGTGCGTATAGTTCAATAATATATATTCACATTATCATGCAGTCACTCTGTAGACTTCATCTTGCAAACTTAAACTCTAAAACAAGTCCCCGTACCCCATCCCCCAGCAACCGCCATTCTACTTTGTCTCTATGAATAGGACGAGTCTGGGTACCTCTTATAAGTAGAATCATTCAGTGTTTGTCTTTTGTGACCGGCTTATTTTATCAGGTTAATATATTATTAAATGTTAATTTCCCATGGCATTTTTACATGTTGGTATCAAAATGGCATTTTTCAGAAAAGTCTTATTCTCTGCTATCATTAATAGGACTAAAACTAAAATTACTAAATTTACTAAAATTGCCTTCATCAGCACATCACTATGAAAACCAAGAAAAGTCTGCCAGGTCTAACCACCGATGTGTGGGGTGGCGGGCGCCAGAGGCATGTGTTCAGTGACCACGGGGCACAGTCAGGGTGAAGGGCTCCGATCCCAGTGACACCCAAACATCTACCTGCTCCCCACTGGAGTTTTCTCAGTGATATTGGCAGATTATTACCTTTTAGATTGAAAATGACTATAAAGAAAAACAAAAGTGGCAAATAACAGAGTAATAAGGCTTAGAAGTAGAAAATGTAATAAGGGACCTTGTTTTCCTTGTGGAGGAGAGTAAGCCAAGATAGAGTCACTCTATGAAGTGTGTGTTTTAGCCTCTAAAATGATGTTTATCATCACAAAAAAGAATGTGAGCAATTTGCTTTTTCTACTTCTGTGTATTTTTCAGCTTCCCACCCAACACGTATACACATGCATACCTATGTACATTAACTGAGAGGAGTCAGGATGTAGAGGGTGAGGAGGGCAGTTGGTGAGAAGACTCATAAACCAAAGGAAGTATTCCCTGAGGCACAGCCTCCCTGCCCACCCAGGGGTGCTGCTGGGTGGCCAGCAGTTCACATGGATCAGAGGAGTGGGATACAGTGCATCTTTCAGAATGAACTCGGTTATGCCTCTACATGACTCAAAATGTGTTTTTCCTTAGAGAATTTTATTGTTATTTTAACCCCTAATCAAACATTTATTAGTAATTGGAACACTTGTTGGACCTTAGTGACATTAGGCAGTGAACTTCTGGTGAGAAAAGTGCCCTAAATTTGGTGAGAATCCACAATAACAAAATTAGCAGCTTTTTAATGTGAGCCATGTAATCAAATAATTGATTTTTAAAATCCCTTAGGTTTCTTGCCTACTAAAGTACTAGGATCACTCTGTAGGCATGACAAATTATCTTGGTAACATGGTGATTTAAAATATTTTGAATACCATTTTTCTCATTCTCTGCATTATCCATGACTTCTAAGACTTAGTAACTTCTATCTATTAAGCTATCCAGAGTAAGTAATTGCTGACTAATCATCTCTTATGGCCTAAGGATAAGTGTTGTTAATATGAAAGGATGAAGGTAGTTTTTATAAGACCTAACACCTGTCTAACCTTAAGACTTATATTTAATTTCTTAATACAATTAGGTGATTACTAAGGTATTTCAACTGTTTATTGAATGTGCTATGATGAGGTCGGTAAGGAGGCCTGGTATTTAGGAGGCCTTTTACCCTCTAGTTGCACAGAAGCTCTGCCATCTTCTTGGCATGAATGTGATGGAGTTCACTCGGGCCATTCTCACCCCCCGGATCAAGGTCGGCCGAGACTACGTGCAGAAAGCCCAGACCAAAGAACAAGTAAGTTTAACACAGTTATCACACAGTTGTTGCTTGAGTGATTGATAACCGTGGTCATGACATCTTCTGATTGGCATGTAGCAAACTGAACCAATAAAAGCTCCATCATCCACGTGTTTCTTGGTACTAGTTGACTGTTCTCTTGCAGAAAATTTTTAGAGGTGACTTATAAAAAAGGAAGTTTGAAATATAACCTTGAATTTTCCCCAGGTAGATGAACCATCCAGGAGGAAAAAGCTGTGTACCCCAGCATCCTACCCAGCAGGATGCCTGATTGATCCCTTGTTCCTGTAAGGGGAGGAGGGCCCAGCACCGGGAATGTAGCAGTTAGAATCACCTGTTTCATGGTGGACTCTGGGCTGATAACGCTGCACAGAAGCCCAGGGGCAGGGGAAGGAAGTCATTTTTCCTGGGCATTTTCATCCATCTCCTACACTGATTATCTCCAGTCTATATCTAATTGTACTAATATCCTCTGTTGGATGTGTAAAACAGACATGATTAAGCAGTAAGTGCTCTTTTAGGGTTTGGAGGGCACTGTAGATCATTAAATTCCCTCCATCTAACAGCTTTTAGTGTTTTGCTGAGATTATTTTCAGACTAAAAGGTTGCTGTTGTCTAATTACAGGCAGATTTTGCAGTAGAAGCTTTGGCAAAGGCTACCTATGAGCGGCTGTTCCGCTGGCTCGTTCACCGCATCAATAAAGCTCTGGACAGGACCAAACGGCAAGGGGCTTCCTTCATTGGGATCCTGGACATCGCTGGATTTGAGATTTTTGAGGTATGTCACTCTCCCTCCTGCTCTTCTTGCTTCTGTTTATTCTTTCATCAGATAATCTTTCAGGCTCACAGTGTACCAATTGCAGTGCCAGGTACCAGGGATATGATGGCAGATAAGCAGGTACAGTCCCTGCCATTCTAGTAGAGAGTCAAACATTAAGTGACAGAAAAACGACCAAATTTTCGGGATTTTGAATAATGAAGTGAGAAGAGGGCTGTGATGGAAGGAATTGGGGAGACCCACAGTTCAAAGTGTGTCTGCAGCTGTTAAGAGCTCAGCATGAGAAGCCCCAGCCTCAGGAAGAATCCTCGGCAAAATGAGAGTAGGTCTAGTGGTCCTGCGGGAGAGAGAAGTTGTTAGATGTTCAGTTCAGTTCAGTCGCTCAGTTGTGTCCGACTCTTTGCGACCCCGTGAATCGCAGCATGCCAGGCCTCCCTGTCCATCACCATCTCCCGGAGTTCACTCACACCCACGTCCATCAAGTTGGTGATGCCATCCAGCCATCTCATCCTCTGTCATCCCCTTTTCCTCCTGCCCCCAATCCCTCCCAGCATCAGAGTCTTTTCCAATGAGTCACCTCTTTGCATGAGGTGGCCAAAGTACTGGACTTTCAGCTTTAGCATCATTCCCTCCAAGGAACAACCAGGGCTGATCTCCTTTAGAATGGACTGGTTGGATCTTGCAGTCCAAGGGACTCTCAAGAGTCTTCTCCAACACCACAGTTCAAAAGCATCAATTCTTCTGCACTCAGCTTTCTTCACAGTCCAACTCTCACATCCATACATGACCACTGGAAAAACCATAGCCTTCACTAGACGGACCTTTGTTGGCAAAGTAATGTCTCTGCTTTTGAATATGCTATCTAGGTTGGTCATAACTTTCCTTCCAAGGATTAAGCATCTTTTAATTTCATGGCTGCAGTCACCATTGCAGTGATTTTGGAGCCCCCAAAAATAAAGTCTGACACTGTTTCCACTGTTTCCCCATCTATTTCCCATGAAGTGATGGGACCAGATGCCATGATCTTCGTTTTCTGAATGTTGAGCTTTAAGCCAACTTTTTCACTCTCCTCTTTCACTTCCATCAAGAGGTTTTTAGTTCCTCTTCACTTTCTGCCATAAGGGTGGTTTCATCTGCATGTCTGAGGTTATTGATATTTCTCCCAGCAATCTTGATTCCAGCTTGTGCTTCTTCCAGCCCAGCGTTTCTCATGATGTACTCTGCATGGAAGTTAAATAAACAGGGTGACAATATACAGCCTTGACGTACTCCTTTTCCTATTTGGAACCAGTCTGTTGTTCCATGTCCAGTTCTAACTGTTGCTTCCTGACCTGCATATAGGTTTCTCAAGAGGCAGGTCAGGTGCTCTGATATTCCCATCTCTTTCAGAATTTTCCACAGTTCGTTGTGATCCACAATCAAAGGCTTTGACATAGTCAATAAAGCAGAAATAGATGTTTTTCTGGAACTCTCTTGCTTTTTCCATGATCCAGCAGATGTTGGCAATTTGATCTCTGGCTCGTCTGCCTTTTCTAAAACCAGCTTGAACATCTAGAAGTTCACGGTTCACATACTGCTGAAGCCTGGCTTGGAGAATTTTGAGCATTACTTGACTAGCGTGTGAGATGAGTGCAATTGTGTAGTAGTTTGAGCATTCTTTGGCATTGCCTTTCTTTGTGATTGGAATGAACACTGACCTTTTCCAGTCCTGTGGCCACTGCTGAGTTTTCCAAATTTGCTGGCACATTGAGTGCAGCACTTTCATAGCATCATCTTTCAGGATTTGAAAGAGCTCAACTGGAATTCCATTACCTCCACTAACTTTGTTCGTAGTGATGTTTCCTAAGGCCCACTTGACTTCACATTCCAGGATGTCTGGCTCTAGGTGAGTGATCACACCATCGTGATTATCTTGGTTGTGAAGATCTGTTTTGTACAGTTCTTCTGTGTATTATTGTCACCTTGTAATAATATCTTCTGCTTCTGTTAGGTCCATACCATTTCTGTCCTTTATCGAGCCCATCTTTGCATGAAATGTTCTCTTGGTATCTCTAATTTTCTTGAAGAGATCTCTAGTCTTTCCCATTCTGTTGTTTTCCTCTATTTCTTTGCATTGATCGCTGAGGAAGGCTTTCTTATCTCTTCTTGCTATTCTTTGGAACTCTGCATTCAGATGCTTATATCTTTCCTTTTCTCCTTTGCTTTCCACTTCTCTTCTTTTCACAGCTATTTGTAAGGCCTCCCCAGACAGCCATTTTGCTTTTTTGCATTTCTTTTCCATGGGGATGGTCTTGATCCCTGTTTCCTGTACAATGTCACGAACCTCCGTCCATGGTTTATCAGGCACTCTGTCTATCAGATCTAGTCCCTTAAATCTATTTCTCACTTCCACTGTATAATCATAAGGGATTTGATTTAGGTCATACCTGAATGGTCTAGTGGTTTTCCCTACTTTCTTCAATTTAAGTGTGAATTTGGTAATAAGGAGCTCATGATCTGAGCCACAGTCAGCTCCTGGTCTTGTTTTTGCTGACTCCATCTTTGGCTGCAAAGAATATAATCAGTCTGATTTCAGTGTTGACCATCTGGTGATGTCCATGTGTAGAGTCTTCTCTTGTGTTGTTGGAAGAGAGTGTTTGCTATGACCAGTGTATTTTCTTGGCAAAACTCTATTAGTCTTTGCCCTGCTTCATTCTGTATTCCAAGGCCAAATTTGCCTGTTACTCCAGGTGTTTCTTGACTTCCTACTTTTGCATTCCAGTCCACTATAATGAAAAGGACATCTTTTTTGGGTGTTAGTTCTAAAAGTTCTTGTAGATTTTCATAGAACCGTTCAACTTCAGCTTCTTCATCATTACTGGCTGGGACATAGGCTTGGATTACTGTGATATTGAATGGTTTGCCTTGGAAATGAACAGAGATCATTTAGATGTTAGAAACAGAGATCATGTTGGATGTTAGAAACTGCCAAAAGCCACAGTGACTAGACGTAGCTGAAGAGAGGGGCAGAGGAGCTGGAAACACATGAGATGGAAAAGCAGACGTGGGGAGAGTGTGGCGGGTGGTGGTGTCATAGCTCAGCGGCCAGATGATGGTGGTTTGGGTGGGGGTCGGGAGCAGCCGTGTGAGATGGAGAAATGAAGAGACGTGATGGTCTCTGTTCTGAAGACACACCCACAGCATTTGTTGTTGGGTTTCAATATATTTCATTATTAATCTGACTAGATTTCTCCAAACAGCATCAATCCATCAAAGGTTTGTAGTCAAATATCTACTGTGGTTTTCCTAAAACCTTGATAAAATTTTGGTCTCCTAAAAATGTAAAACTTTCTCTTTTGATAGACTGATTATATAGTAAGGCATAAATACTTCTCGGGATCAGTGTAATACTTTGGCCAATTGGATATTGAATTGTCTTGTTTTGAAATGAACCCTTTTGGATTATGTCTATCCTCATAAAACCTGAACTGTTATGGTATAGTAGTTTTATCCACCAAACTGCCACTGCCACTATAAGAGATTGCTTTAGTATGTACTGATTTGTGAAAAACTGAAGTCATGAAAGGCGGCTGCATGCAAATTGCATGTCTATTGCTTTCCTGCATGTAAACAATCAGCAGATACAATGAAGAAAAAGACCTCCACTTCCAACTGCAAACAAACAGATGAAATACCTAAGAAGAAATTTGAGAAAAAATGGGCAAGATTTAGTTGAAGACAACTTTACAGTGCTACTGTAAAAAACAAAAGACTTGAAGAAATGTAAAAATGTGCCTTGTTCTTGGATGAGAAAATTCAGCATTATAAGGGTGTAAATCTTCCCCAAATTTATCTTGAAATAGAACATACTTGTTTAAAAACTATTCATAGGAATTTTAAGGGATAGAGGAAGACTAGCAGCTAATTTGAAAAATAAATTAATAAAGCATACATAGTAAAATTCTGAAAAAGAAATGAAAATAGGATTCTAAGAGATATAAAACATAAAGCTGTAGAACTTCAGAAGTATGGTTTTGACATGAATATACACAGTAGAAAAATGTTTTAGATACTAAAAATGCAGAATTATTTAGTGAGCATTATTTATCATGGGAAAAGAATGGAAAAAGCCTAACTGTCCTCCATTAGGAGATTTATGTTCACCATAGGAGGTTGATTTGATTAATTATGACATATATCCATGTAGTAGGGAATTGTACACCCATTGTAAAGAATAGGGTGGCTTTATAGTACAGACCCCAAGATACTTTGTTAAGCTTAAAAAGTTTAGATAGCACACACATTTATGAGTGTGGAGACTTTCTGGAAAAATTGCAGGAAATAGGTGACAGTTATTGATTAGAGTGATCAAGCGGGTGATCAGAGTGAGACTTCTCAGTGCAACTCTCTGTACATTTCAGATCTTATACCAGGCATTAACCAATTGAAGAACAAATAATTTTAAAATATTTTTAGTAGCTTAAATATGGAAGGCAAGTAGACCTTTATTTAACAAAAATACCATCATACATGGTAGCTCAGGCTGAGCAGAGCGCTAAGTCTCGTGATCTTAAGGCAGAGAAAAATCTATTCACATAAACACGACCACCATCAGGCAGTCTGCAAATGCTGATACAGTTCACCAGAAATACAGCATTAAACAAGGCAGACACTGCCCCACCCTCCGAGCATGACCTCATTCTAAAACACTGAGTGCTGCACCTCCCAGGGAAGATCAGAATGGCTTTTTCAGACCGTGAGTCTATTCCTTGGGGATTGATTAAGCCTTCTGTAATTGAAGATCACTTTTTATAATGAAAGAGGTTATTTATGGCCCCATGGTACTTGTGTGGACAGCATGGAGGCAGAAAAAAAGGCTGAGTACTTCTCACAGAACACAATTGCTTTAAGAAAATTACCCCTGTTACTTCATCCTTTCATTTTTCATCCCATCAACAGCACCGTGGAGAAATGGGCAGAGTTCACACAGAGGGAAACTGAAATGTCTGTAACAGATGAAAAGGTTTTTTTTTTCCTAACTCACTCTGGAGCCACTGGCCTAAGTAAGGAGCAGAGGGGACAGGACAGCAGCCCATCTGTTCTCCATACCCGCAAAGCGCTCAAAGAAACACTTGCCTCCTCGGCCTCTGACCTTCCCGAGTCTTTTTTCATTTTTCTCACTTTCTCATTTATTCATTTCTCTTCATTAAACCATTCACTAGTAAAAATGGTTTTATTTGTAGATAATCAGTTACAGTAACTGACGTACTCCTTCCCCTATTTCGAACCAGTCTGTAGGGAAAGGAGTATGTCAGCTACTGTAACAACAGACTGGTTCCAAATAGGGAAAGGAGTACGTCAAAGCTGTATATTGTCACCCTGCTTATTTAACTTATATGAAGAGTACATCATGAGAAACGCTGGGCTGGAGGAAGCACAAGCTGGAATCAAGATTGTTGGGAGAAATATCAATAACCTCAGATATGCAGATGACACCACCCTTGTGCTAGAAAGCGAAGAAGAACTAAAGAGCCCCATAAAAGTGAAAGAGGAGAGTGAAAAAGTTGGCTTAGAGCTCTACATTAGAAAACTAAGACCATGGCATCTGGTCCCATCACTTCATGGCAAATAGATGGGGAAACAGTGACAGACTTTATTTTGGGGGGCTCCGAAATCACTGCAGATGGTGACTGCAGCCATGAAATTAAAAGATGCTTGCTCCTTGGAAGAAAAGCTATGAACAACCTAGACAGCATATTCAAAAGCAGAGACATTACTTTGCCAACAAAGGTCCGTCTAGTCAAAGCTATGGTTTTTCCAGTTTTTCCATGGATGTGAGAGTTTGACCGTAAAGAAAGCTGAGCGCCGAAGAATTGATGCTTTTGAACTGTGGTGTTGGAGAAGACTCTTGAGAGTCCCTTGGACTGCAAGGAGATCCAACCAGTCCATCCTAAAGGAGATCAGTCCTGAATATTCATTGGAAGGACTGATGCTGAAGCTGAAACTCCAGTACGTTGGCCACCTGATGCAAAGAACTGACTCATTTGAAAAGACCCTGATACTGGGAAAGATTGAAGGCAGGAGGAGAAGGGGACGACAGAGGATGAGATGGCTGGATGGCATCACCGACTCTGTGGACACCAGTTTGGGTAAACTCCAGGAGTTGGTGATGGACAGGGAGGCCTGGCGTGCTGCAGTCCATGGGGTCGCAGAGTTGGACACGACTGGGTGGCTGAACTGAACTGAGTTACAATAGCAGACTGAGTTTATCATGTTCTCATTTTAGCTTCTCAGTAACATGATGTGGGGGTGTGGGGGGGCGGGGCTTGTGCGTAGATTAAGAGAGATCCTCATCAGTCTAGGGTAGTTGAGACCTGGTTCATAACTCCTCGAGAACATTCTGAGAACAAGCTGACTGGTCCTCTCTTCCTCCCCCTCCTCTCTTTCTCCCCCGCCCCACTTCCGCAGCTGAACTCATTCGAGCAACTGTGCATCAACTACACCAACGAGAAGCTGCAGCAGCTCTTCAACCACACCATGTTCATCCTGGAGCAGGAGGAGTACCAGCGCGAGGGCATCGAGTGGAACTTCATCGACTTTGGCCTCGACCTGCAGCCCTGCATTGACCTCATCGAGAGACCCGTAAGACCCTCTCCTGCCGGCCGGCTCTCCGCCCAGGCTCAGGCGGTGCCTTGAGCTTTTCTTCCCATAAACTGAGACGGAAATGTTCCTGTCTCATCAGCGTGAAGATAATTTTCTGATCTAAATGTACTAGGATGCTTTGATGAAATACCCATTTAAAAAGTGAAGAGCCTGCAAGTAAGACCCTTCTCGAGCTGTCTTTTCTCTCAGTCGTGTCCTGTCCTCTCATGGGTGTGGGGCTCAGCCAGGCACATGTCCAAGACGATAAAGGGCTTCCGTGTTTAGCCATGAATTTGGTGGGTCATGCAGATCCATTTTGGGGGATCACTGAAGCTTATCCTCATAAGTACAAAGGTGCTTTTTTACAATGTTTGTAAGAGTTTATAATCGTAAAACATTTAACAATAGCATGTAGAATGATATGGGATTATTATTCCTTTGAGGAGCCTTTCAAAATGTAGAGTGAGGGCAGTATTTTCCGAAAGAAAATATCAAAAAATGACTCGGGGTGGGGGCACCTGCCAGACTGTCATCTTTCCTGATCTCTCATAATCCAGCCTCTGGCCAGCTGCTTCTGAAACTCTGACCAGGAGACAAAACATCGTCTCCTAAACAACTGTTTAGAAATCCTCAATTAAAAGGAAAAGTGATAACAGAGATCTTGACACTAAAGGATGAAATCGGAAAAATAAAAAGGAGACAAAATCGTGGATATTCTGAGTCATGCTGTCATGGAGTCCTTTAGAAAAGATTATATTTGGGCTCCTCTTTCAGAATTAAGAAATATTTTCATTGAAAGATTAAAAATGTAAAAATTATGGCAGAAAGATGTGTGTTTCACTTACCTTAGTCCAGAACTTCATTTCTCAAGGTTGTTGTGAGTGGGTGAAATCTGGTTAAATGCCTCTCTGGCCCATCTCTTCTGTAGGATCACTGCTAAACCTGCTTGCCTTTGATTATAGCTTTCTTTCAGCATCTCCGAACCCTGCAAATTCTTTTACATAGCGGAGCCAGGAACTAGACAGCCAGGGAGTGAGGGTCTTCGTCCTGGGCTTTCAGCTGCTTCTACCTGCTCCTGTTCTGTTAACCTCAGCCTTTCTCTGACCACGTTATGACATTTCAGTCGTGGTTACTTTTTTTTTTTAATGTTTATTTGTTTGGCTGTGTCAGGTCTTCAGTTGCTGCACACGGGATCTTTGTTGCGTCATGCCAGATCTTTCCTTATGGCGCACAGATTCTCTAGTTGTAACACACAGGCTTCAGTGGTTGTGGCTTAGATGCTCCACAGCATGTGAGATCTTAGTTCCCTGACCAGGGATCAAACCCATGTCCTCTACATTACAAGGAGTATATATAACCACTGGACCACTAAAGACATCCTTCCAGTTACGTTTTAATCATTATTGTACAGAGCCAGCTCTTCTGTAATAAATACAAAGGGCCTGTGAGTTGAGGAAAACTGGTAGGGATTTATCCCAAATGCTGATTTCATTGTTCAGTTCAGTCCAGTCAGTTCAGTTCCGACTCTTTGCGACCCCATGAATCGCAGCACGCCAGGCCTCCCTGTCCATCACCAACTCCCGGAGTTCACTCAGACTCATGTCCATCGAGTCAGTGATGCCATCCAGCCATCTCATCCTCTGTCGTCCCCTTTTCCTCCTGCCCCCAATCCCTCCCAGCATCAGTCTTTTCCAGTGAGTCAACTCTTTGCATGAGGTGGCCAAAGTACTGGAGTTTCAGCTTTAGTATCATTCCTTCCAAAGAAATCCCAGGGTTGATCTCTGTCCCTAGAATTGGTCTGTTCAGTCTTGGATCAGAAACTTGCCATATTTGCAGTATGGCAGTAAACCATGACCCCGAACCTCTATAGCGTAGGCCATCACTATTGTAATATTCCGTTTAGCTTTCAGGTATACGCCCACTTTCTTCCCACAAAAGGAAGCCCTTCCATTGGTTTTTGGCCTTCCAGAATAGCACGCTCCAGACACTTTTTTATTTGAGACAGAGTTCACTACCCTAAAATTTTTTCTGAAGTACAAAATTCAGTGAGCTTCAGCATAGAGTTGTACAACCATTACCACTGTCTAATCCCACAACATTTTCATCATCCCAGAAAGAAACTTTGTACTTCGGCAGTCATTCCCGTTCCCCTTCCTCAGCACCCCAGGCACTCGTCTGCTTTCCGTCTTTGTGTCTCTCAGGCTTTTTTCAGTGAGTTAGTTGAGTGAAATAACACAGGCTCTCAACACAAACCTAAAAAGTAATTGATAAATTATATCATCATCTTCCGTATATTCTACTTAACTGTAGCTTTAAATATTTCACAAAGTGTGAAATGCTCATTTAATCATCACTTAAACAGAAATCTAAAATTGACCTGGATAGGATATAAAATGTCTGAAGCATTCCAGGTTGTGGAGGGTTTATTGAATATAAAGATTAAGTTTCTCTACACCTTCCGTTTGCTTTCTGGTGTCTCTTATTTGCTACTTTTCGGGAGTTATCTACTTGGAATTTTTTTTTAATAAGTTTATGAAATATAGTATTCATCTGTTTTCTTACCAGTACTTAGCCTTTGAGATCTCAGCATTTGCGTTACAGTTATAGTTTGGCAATACCTGTTATCCTAGAAGTTTGCTTTCCGTAGATATTTATGAAGCTCTAATTGTTTTCGAAGTTAAACTGGCAAACCCAGTGGAAAAAATCCTTACACGTACAGTGATGTGCAGAATATGTCAATTCTTCTTGCCTCTTTTATCAGGCTAACCCTCCTGGCGTGCTGGCCCTTCTGGATGAAGAGTGCTGGTTCCCTAAAGCCACAGATAAGACCTTTGTTGAAAAGCTTGTTCAAGAGCAAGGGTCCCACTCCAAGTTTCAGAAACCACGTCAATTGAAAGACAAAGCTGATTTTTGCATTATCCATTATGCAGGGAAGGTAAGAGGGAAAGAATTCCATTAAAAGTACCATGCTTGAAATTTTGCTACTTTTGATGAGGGTTGTAACAAATGTGCCGGTATACATTTATAAACCCTTAAATACAGTACCTACTACAAATGCATTGCCTTTGAGACCACCATTGTTTGGACTGTTCTATGAATTGTGGAGAGGGAGAGGTGGGAGTGAAGCGGGGAGAGAGGTAATTATTGCATGGCCAAGCAGTGAGAATGGGCAGCTCATGCTTAAAATCCCCAGACTCCCCAGTGCTTTGGGAGGAAGGTTTTTAGGGGTGAAGGCTGCAGGGATATGTGACTTCCTTTTGGTTGGTTTTCTGGGGAGGGAACAGGGCAGTGCTCCAGGCACGTTGGGTTCAGCCTGAAGTTGCCATCTTCTGCCTGGCAGAGGCTCTGTGAACATTTGGGGTTGAGGCTGAATATGTTTCTCTTGCTTTTGTTTTTGCCCCTCTCGCCGCCTTTGGCTCTGGGCCGACAGGTGGACTACAAGGCAGACGAGTGGCTGATGAAGAACATGGACCCCCTGAATGACAACGTGGCCACCCTCCTGCACCAGTCCTCCGACAGATTCGTGGCAGAGCTCTGGAAGGATGGTAAGAATGTGCCCGTGTTTGTCATCGAGCTTGACTGGAGTCTTCTACAGTTAAGGCTTAAGTATGGTTCTTTACACAGAGATGTGTGTATATTTTCTTACTTTAAAGCTCTTCAATTTCCCTAGAGCAGGGCTGCCGTTGTGTCGGATTTTACCCACTTTAGAAAACTTGAGTAACAAGACATCTGCCTTCTTGGTCAGATGCTGTGGGAACATTCTAGTAGCACAGCCATAAGACCTGCACATTTGCCCCAGGCCACCCTGGTCCCCACACAGTCGTAACCCAGGGGTGTTGGGATGCAGAACCCTGGAAGCCTCTGCATTCTCAGACCATCTGCATTTAGGTCAGTTGTCTTTATCGCCACCAGTCCTCAGGTGGCGGTTTCAGTGGCTTTATCGTAGACCAGAGGAGCAAAGCACCTGTGTCCATGTTTGTAGTGGGACCGGTGTTTTCTGAGCCTAGCTGTCTACATGTTTCATCCTGGTTGTTCCCCCCACTTCACTTGGCCTCAGGTCATGAGGACCTTAGCTTCGAGTCTGTCCCTGCCTAGGCCGTGACCCTGACCCCAGGCCTGTCAGCTCACTTCTGCTTTTTCCGTAGCATCTCGAGACCTCGTCACCTAGGTGTCTCTGCACAGGTAGCGAGAAAGAAACCCAGAAGGCAGATCAGAGGGCTTAGGGCCATCAGGGCAAAGAGAAAGGAAAGAATGACCGCAGAGACAGTGAGCTGGGGACGATGACCATGTCAAAGACGGTCTAATCAGGCCACTTAGGTCAGCTCCAGCAAGTGCGGGGGTGGGCACAGCGCATGTGTCCAGCACGTGTCCTGGAGAGAGACAGTGGCTGTGAGACTGCACAGGCAGGAACTAGGGAAAGGTGCGGCTTCCAGCAGGTGAAACAGGCCTTTCGTCACTGTCCCACTGGGTGGACGTCTGCACCTGGCCGCTGCTGCTCGCTGTCCCTGGCAGTAACTTGGTTTGCCACGGCAGCCTTTTGAGGCCTGAGGAGAGGACAGGACCCCAAGGTGGCGTCCACAGTGCCCATGCAGCAGAGGGACTCTCGGCCCTGTGGTCTGGGAAGTATGAGAGTGGGTCTGAGCTGTGAGTCTAGAGCGGAAAAGGGGACCCTGAGATCTGGGGGCCACTGGGTCCACAGGGCCAGGAAGACCACACAGGTCAGTGGGAAACATCCCAAGAAGAGGAGGCAAGAGTGACTGGCGCTGCTCGGCAGGAATGTAGTGCTCAGTCAGGAATGGATTGTTGCACTGCCCTGGGCAGTGTGGGGCCCCCACACCCACTCCTGCTCCCAGCGTCGCTCAGGTCTCAGAGCAAAGGAGGTAAGACGTGTGGATGACTGCTGAGCGTTGGTGACCCCTGAGATGATTGTCACATGCAGAACAGAGGGGGTCTGCCTTGTTCCTGGGGTGCTAAGGTCAGATGTCATGAAGGAGGAGGCAGTCTTTCTTGTCCTTGAAAAATAATAATTTGTTGAAAAAACAAAGCCAGTGTCTCCTGAGCACGTGCTGAAGGCCGGGCAGTCTCCCAGCATCACTAGTGAGCATTTACATCCTGATCGGGCCTTAACCACAGAGGGTGACAGTTTACCTGAACTCATATCGGGGTGCGTGGTGGTTTTAGAAGTGATGTTTGTGTGGGCAAAGGGGGTGTTGAGCCAGTGGAAGGAATGATCACAGTGAGGAAGTGGAAAATCCCAGCTCAGGGTAAGAATCCCATTGAGGTTTTAGGGCAGGGCTGGGACCAGAAGGCGGAGCGAATTTTGCAGGAGATGAGAATGGTGACAGAGGAGGCTGGACCACAGAGAAACCCTCTGGCCGGTACCATGGGTTTGCCCTCATGAACTGAATGGCATCGGTAGGCTTGTAGGTCAGAGTAGGAACACAGTGTGAACTTGAAGAAGCAAAGAGGGCACTGGCTTGTTGGTAAAAGACCCCAGAAGCAGGGAGTTCAGAGTAAGGTGACCAAGGATAAAAGCAGTGGGCATGGAAGAAAAGCCTAGGAGAAAAGGAACAGAGGAAACTAGGTCTACCATTAAAGTCTCAAAAATGGGTTTTCTCTTTTCATTGTGAATGAGAAGAGAAGCAGGTGTTAGGGAATCCCGGCAGGAGGTCCTGGGTTTGACCAAAAGCAGTTTGGTGGGAACCACCTGCTGAGTCCCTGACCTGTCCACTCGTCCAGCCTCACACTAAGTTCCAGGACCATCTGCAGTCAGGAGGATCCCAGAACCGTGAAAGACTTGTTCTGCGCCTGCCCAGGGCTTTCCCAGGACACACTCAGAAGCGGGAGCGGGACGGAGGGCTCTGCCTTGGCTTCTGCCTTCCCAGCTCCTCCTCAGCCCCACCCTCCCCATCCAGATACGGAAGGGCCTTTGTCCGCACCAGGTCAGAAGTCTCAGGAATGAGAGATCTGGTGGCAGAGGTGGGCGGGGAGGCTGCAGTTGCCGTGAAGATGTGGCGTGTGTCCATGTCACAGGTGCAGGGAGGACCCTGTCTGGAGAGCCTTTACGCGCCTGTTTTATGCTTTCCCGAATGAGCTGTAGAGCGTTATTCACTTGATGACAGGATCTCTGAGAGGAAGGCGTGAGGCCTGCAGGGCCCTTCTGGCCTGGCCCGAGCCCTGTCCAGCTGTCCTCAGCTGTTGGCACTATTCTCCCGGGGCCTAACTTTCTCCACAGGCAGCTTGGGAGCACATGTCGCCACTGTGGTCTGAACAGGCCAAGTGGACTCCTACCCCGAGGGTGGCCTGGCTGTGCCAGTGTCCGCTCCAGAGTCATCCTGCATGCTTGCTGCTCTTAGTGGGAAGTCTTGCCATCCGTCAGCTCAGGTGCAGGCACTTGATGTAATCCGAGTGACGGGTTCTTGGAGGTGACCCACTATTGGGTGGGGTGGGGGCGGGGCAAGCAGAGCCGGATGCCAGGCTTCCCCGATTGCAAGGACTGCGTGTTTCATGTGTGAGCTCAGTGGCAGGCCCAGGAGTTTGAAAAGGGGTGTAGGGTGGAGAATTCATCTTGTTCACTCTAGATGTAGGGATGTCTTGGGAGAAGAAGAGCTGGAAAGAAAATGGTCCTGGAAAAAACGTAAAAATAGTTGCATATTTTTATAGCCATGTTAGTACAAAAGCAGAAAATGACAAGTTGACTGAATGTTTGAGGATATGATGTGTGACTGTAGTTTGCCTGCAAAGATGCAATACCTTGAGTATAAAACACTCGTGTTAAAATAGACTTTGTGTCAGAATTTTCTCCAGGCCAGACGAGGAGAATTCAGATTTATTGGTGGCAGCCCTGCCCTAGAGACTCATAGTGCCCAACTTTTTGCTAAAAGATGTCATGGGATCTCTTAGCAGCTACATGTGATTTCTTACTACTTCTAGGAGCTAACATACAGGGGGAAAAGACCTAAAAATTACATTTTCCTGTAAATGTGCCTCCTGAGATATTTTCATGAGTAACGGTATGATCAATAAGTATCGTCTTAGTTATTATTTGATTGTTACTTTAACATTTTGTACAATGGAATTTTGTTTTCCATAATGGTAGTTACTGTTTGTATTTGAAGTAAATTATATTTCCAAAATCTGAATTGGAAATAAAATTACACAGTGTATTTTTAATAGTAAATGCCACCTTGTTCAGAGTAATGTAACTTACTATAGTTTTGTCCTGATTTGTTAATAATTTGCAAGATAATATTATAAAAGACAATGCACATGGTATCTTGTTGCTCTTAAATTTCATCCTGCGTTTACATGGGGGTAACCATTTGCCTTTGATACGTTATATAATGCTGACACCTGGAGCTGGGAGTGGTTCAGCTGTATTCATTTATTTTGTAAAGAACTTTGTCCAGATGTGCAAATTCTGAAACAGTAATGTTTGCATGGGGTCTGCCCTGGACGAGCTACTTCTGTAGCCCGATTGCAAAGTTGACTTGTGATGTCAAATGTCTCTCACACTAACTGAAGTGTTTGTGTATCTGCCCTTCTGTCCTCCTGTTTTTGCTGTTTCTCTGCTTTAGAGATTCAGAATATTCAGAGAGCTTCTTTCTATGACAGTGTTTCTGGTCTTCATGAGCCACCAGGTGAATGGATAAAGCCTGTAGGTCTTCCAGACACAAAGGGTTTCAGCCCAGAGGAAGCACTTGTGGGGGGGCTGGCAGGGGGGCTGGGAGGGCGGGGGGTGGTTTCTGGGTTTCTGTTTTTGTTTTGCTCATAGACCTGCATGAACCTTCATTTCATGCTCAGTTTTATTATCCTTAAAGGCAACTGTTTGAGCTCATAAACAATTCAATCGCTACTGCCTACACATTGCTTCTTATTTTATGCGTAGCCCAAAGCACCGCATAGCAAAAGGTCTGTGCCCACCTTTTCCAGTAGTGCCATCTGATACCCAGTCCTCTAAGGGAATTGTTAGGACTTGATGTGCCAAATAATATGTCCCTTGTCTTTGAGTTACCTTTAGATTTTCAACTCTAAGGAACTCCAAGGAGGAGTTTTTTTTTCTTTTTCAAGTCATTAACATTTTGTGAACAATTAATTGCATAATTATCTCATGTCTGTTGGACTCATCATTATGCCTTTTAATTGGAATTGATGTGCATATCTGGCTACTTGGCTTTTTCTTTTGAACTGACCTGTCAATACAAGGCTTGATTTATGCACATTGAGACAAAGAGTGGAGTGTTAGAACCTGTACCTTGAACCTGAAATTGAGCTTTAGACATTTGGGCCTAAAGGTTTGAGTCCATAGCCCTGTTTAAAATACAGCCCAACCTATATATAGATCAACTGTACTTTAAAAATAAATGAATAAAGAGAAAGAATAAGCCTAAACATGGCAAAGGCTAATATAAACGAAGATCATGTAACCTTCTACTTGTTTAGTGAAACTGTCAAGCGAAAATTCAAAGATAAAGTCAAATTCATATTATAAAATTTCCTTCATGATTTTGGAACATAATGCTGAGATCCAAATCCATCTCAAAAGGTTTTTTAAAAATATGTTAAAACAAACATGCCCATTTTTACCCAAGATTCCTGCTGTCAGTTCTAGATCACCTACTGTGTAAAAATAGGTTGCAAGTGAGGGTGTGGGAGGGAGGGATAGAGGATGCCAAAGATTGCTCTGTGAGCTGGGATGGCTGTTCCACAGGAGGCGCCTTCACGGCTGATCATCTTTGGCCTTTGAGGGTGGGGGTGGGGGGGAGCAGAGCTGAGGAAGTGAAGAGGGAGTCAGGAGGCGGTTTGATGCTTGTGGTCTGCCTGGGACTTGTGCTGTGATAAAAGGTCAGCGGTCGAACTTTTGGACTTGCTCCCAAAGCAGAGTGCCCTCTTTAAATTCATTCCTCTGCCTCTTGGGTTTCTAGTTGTTTAAGAGACTTCCAGCCTGCGGGCCCTTGTTGCCCACTGTCACTCCCCTGCTCCTGGCACCAAGAGGGCACACCATGAAGTCACAGAGGGAGGGACTGGCTGGGCAAGTGGGTGCAACAGCCTCTCCCAGCCTCCCGCCACGGCCTTTCCCTGTCCGACAGCACAGAGGCTCTTTCCTGTGGGGCTGTGATCTTTGGGGTCTGTGGACCAGGTGCTTTCCGTCCCTGCAGGATCAGGTCCGTGGCTATCCTGGATGACAGCATTCCCACAGGGGGCCAGTTCACCCCTCCCCTGCTGCTGGCCTCATAACTGGAAATATGCCTGATCCATCTCTCTTGGGAGGTGGCCCCTGGTTGAGTTGCTCCGCTGACCTGAGTATCAGGGTCTCAGGCTCTCCTCCTGATGAGCCTTCCATCCACCATGGCTCCATGTGGTCTTGAAGTTGTGTGTAGTATTTCTACAGCAAAAATGTTCTCCTCTATATCTGCTTATGGAATCAAAGCCCAAGAAGGGGTAACAGGCTTTCAATGAAAACACAGGCATTAGTATTTTCAGTGATTTCTCAGGAGACAATGGATGAGAGGGATCCTAGGGATGAAATCATGGTAGCCTTTGACGCACTGAGGTGGTGGCACCTCTGAAGGAGAGAACACGTGGCTCACATGGGCCCTGTGCTTCGAAGTACAGTCAGGACATTAGGAAAACTCCACGGGAAGAACATGCAGGCCTTTGAGGTTAAAAATGAGAGATGGGTAAAGAGAGGTTTCCAAAACCATCAAAAAACAAGCACAGGGGAGAATGGAACAGAATTCCTGGAGGCAGAATAAGGAGGTCGTGCAAGTTTCTGCTGTAAACTGAAGGTCTGTATTTTCTTCCAAATAATTTGAAAGTATAGACTCCTGGGATAAACTGGTAATGGAGGATGCAGTGAATTAGCTAAGCAGTTTCCTAACCCTCAGAGTTGTAGGCGGGGTTTTTAAACTAAAAAGGGCCTGTGATGACAGGGGCTGCTGTCCATGGCTTTGGTCTTGATCCTGACTGTGTCAGGGGACAGTTGTGTGTAGTCTGCCCTGACGCTAGTTGACACCTACCACCTCCTTTACGGGGTAGTAAGGACCACCAGCAGAAGCAGCCGTGCAGGAGACACTGTGGCGAGGAGAGGGGCTCCCTGTGCCCAGACTGGCTTCTGCAGGGACAGAAAGCACAGACGGGACAGTAAAGGAGACAGATTCAAGGTCAGCTCTGCACTGGTGCTTGGGAGAAGCAAGGTTGCATTCTCCTTAAATCACATGCTCCCTGTCAACCTCCAGGCTTCCTGGAATTCTAAAACTTCCCAAAAGTCCTACAACCCAGTTAGGTAACCACTGTGAATTTGTTACTACTATATAATAGGGGTACACTGGAGATAGTCTGTTCAATGTTAGGATTGTTTCTAGAAATGCACACGGTACTTAAATGTTTGTTTCAGAACCTTTTTTGGGGCTGTGCTGCATGGCATGTGGGATCTTATTCCCCCAACCAGGGATTGAGCCCGTGCCCCCTGCAGTGGAATTGTGGAGTTGTAATCACTGGATCAGCAGGCAAGTCCCTCGGAATCTTGACTTAGTAATGCTTTTGTGTACCTCACAGTAGAACTGTCTTAGTCGATATGAATGAGCGTCGAGGGCCTCTCTTGGGTAGAAGTGTGAGATAGAGTTCCTACTCATCAAGGCTGGGTGTTACAGTTAACCTTAAGATGGCTTCTACCCCCCTTTTTGATTTCCAGCTCTGTTAACTAGAGAGAATTTCTGAAGAACTGGCTTAACTGTGTCAAGTGCTATTAGATCACTATTTTGTCCCATGCACAGATTTAAAGAACACAAACATCTGTCTCCTGAGACTGTCTGCTAGAAGAGGAGCCAGTTAAGCATTCTGGCCCCACACGATGCCAGTCCTTATGTAAAACTATTGATGGCAGCTTTATGAGATGGGTGATTACAGCTGCATTTTTTTTCTCTTAAACTATGTGTATACCCTTACAGGTCCCAGGTCTGTGGAGCTCATCTCATTTCTGACTGTCCACGTGGAGTTTGTTAATAAATTAAGTGTTGATGTGCAATACTTTAAACTCTTTACAGGCTACCAGGCAACCACATAATGAATTGCAGTGCCCACCAGCACCCTCACTGGCCTTGCCTGGCCCCTCAGATAGAAGAGCAGAGGGAGAAACAAAGCCACTCTTCACCCTGAAGCCCTGGGCTGGGGCTGGGCGATGCTTTGAGGTTTTAGTAGCAATATTAGGTCTTAGGAGAAGCAGTGCTGCTCTTCTCGGGGAACTGCAAGGATCTTGTCTGCATTTTCCTGATTGCTGCTGTAACCATTTTCAACAAAAAAATATTTTTTTAAATAGAGGTTTTTCTTGGTCTCGGTTTTTTGAGTTAAATTATATGAGTAATGGGGCCCTGATTATTTAATGAAGTTCCCATGGTGTTTCTGTTTTACCTACAAGATAATTTTGCTCAGTGGTAGAAACTAACCCCAAGTTTAAGTTTTTCAATTAAAAAAAAAACCTGAAAGTCTAAAGCATTAATTTTTTAAAACTGTTGCGTATTTAGCTTGGACTTACCCCTATTAGAGTTAAATTTGAAAATCAGGCTCTTTTTTTTTTATTATTATTTAAAAAAAAGTCCTTCCTTGGAACTGCCTCGTGGGTCCCTGCAGACCAGTGCGGCTGAATCCCCAGAGTCCATGTGGTGCTTCTTCTCTTATTGTGGGCATGACTTGTTTCTGGGAATCATTTTGTGTTCATTCAGTGGATATTTGTTTAAAAAAATTACTGTGCACCAGGGACCCTACTCAGGCCAACATCGGGCGGTGGGATGGGCAGAAAAAGCTGTCTGAGCTGGTGATCAGAGGGGCCCAGGGACACTGGGGATCAGCTCTCAAGACCCCTTGTGTGTTCAGTGCTGGAGAGACGTCCCAAGAAGCTTAGTCCAGTGGAAATATCCATGAAACGGAGTGGAAGGTTTGTCCCAGAGTATGGGGTCTGTGATTGGAAGGTTAGAGGAGGGAGTGGCCTGTTTAGTCTGGAGGCAGGTGGATGCTGGAGCCTAAAAAGAGGTGGCGGGAGAGGAATGGAGACTTAAAAGCCATTATGAGTTTGCTGGGAACCGCTGCGTAGGGGCAGAGTTCCTTGGCTCCATTGCACAGAGAAACAGACTGAGGCTTGGAGAAGCTGGGTGACTTGACCCAAGATCACACAGCTTGTGGCTGGCAGGAGTTTGTCTGGGTGGAGCTCTTCATCCTTGCACTCTCCCATTGGGGCTACTTGGACCGTATCCTACAGGCTATGGGAGAAATGGGATTTTAAGTCTAGGAACAAGTAGCTTGTTTAGTTTTAGAAATATCTGTTAATCATGACACTGGAACTAAAGGTATGAGTGGAAAGCACAGTGTGGCTGCAGGGGTCGGAGGATGAAACAGGAAGAAGGAGCCAGGAAGGGTGTTGTCACAGACCGGGGCAAAGACTCTGGTGGTCTGTCTTGAGGTTCCAGTAAATCAGAGGCTGGGCATGGGACGGGCATTGACGCTGACTCTGGGTTTCTGGCTGGAGTCACCAGTGGCCACATCTGCCCAGGAGGAGAGACGGGGAGCATCTGCTTCAGTTCAGGACTTTGACCTCAGCTCCCCTCTTCTTCCAGCCCCTTCTCCTCCCCCTTCACCAGCTCCTCCTTGCTCTGGCTCCTTGGGGCTTGCCCAGCACCTCCATCTCTGTTCATTCACCCTTTAAGGGGCTCATCCAGCCCTGTAACTTTAAACCCTACCTGAAAGTCAGCACCTCCCAAACCTGCCTTCTCTCCCTCGGACCTACTTGCCTACCAGCAGACGGCAATGTTCTGCAGTCCACTCAACATCTCCACCTCGGTGTCTCACCGGCATCCAGACTTACATAGAGCTTGGGTCCATCTCCTCTCCCACAGAACCCCTTTCTCTCATCATCTTTCCCGTGGTACCACCAGCCACTCACCTGCTCAAGCCCAGATCCCAGGAATTCTTGCCCTGGCCCTTTACCTGATTCTCCATGTCAAGTTCATCCTAAGAGCAAGTCAGTTCTCCCACCAAAGTACATCTGGAATCCTCTTCCTCTTCCATCTCCTCCATGATCTCACAAGTTCAGGCTACCATCATGTCTCTTAGAGCCTGGACTTCGACATGAGTCCCTGTCATCTTGCTGACCCCTTCCCAGTCCACCCTCTTACTGTGGGTGTGTCCTCACTTCCCCGCTCCTGATGCCTCACTGGCACCAGCTTCTTTCACTTTGTCCTGCTCCTGTCCTTCACACCTGCTGTTCTCACCGCCTGCCTGCAATGATCTCTCCACCGGCTCATCCGTACTCTTCAGGCATTAAATGTGATTTCCTAAGGAGATCTCTAACTGCCCATCCTTTATAGCATCTTGTTCTTTTCTTTTGATGCATTTCTCACTGGTTATAGTTCTGAAAGCATTTAATTTGTACTGCATTTATTTGCTAACATATGTGTATCGAGCAGGTTATGTTCCAGACATTGTGCTAGGTTAGAGGGGGGTGATACTGAGGAAAAACAGACGTTGAGAGGCTTTTTGTGACCTGGTAGACATGAGAGTATAGGTGTTTGGTGACTGGTGCTGGGTAGTCAGGTATAGGAGTTCAAGGCATAAATGAGATGCCCAGGAGGAGACTGAGGCTTGAGGAAGGCAGAAGGTCAAGTGCACTTGTGTCCTGCCCTAGTCTAAAAAGGATTTCAGGTGAGCTGAATTTGGGCCCCTAGTGAGCATCATGAGATACAGAAAGAAGCAGCAGTTGGTCATCAAGGAGAGTGTAGTAGTTAGAGAGGTGAGTAGAGGGCCAGCAAATGGTGGGGTTCACAGTTCACAAAGAAGCCAGGTATGGAGACTCTAGAATGCTGCTGTGATGGTCAGCAGGGGTTTTAAATGGACCAGGGTCAAGTGAGATAAGCCCTGGACCGGAGTTGTGTAAGGCTGGGAAGGAGGGAGGCCTGGAAGCCAGTTGGCTGCACAGAGAGAGGAGGAAGGAGGAGGAGTGAGTGGCACGTGTGGGGCCCGCCCTAGAGAGAGGCTTGGCTCTGCGGAGACGAAGCAGGGGGTTACACAGGTTCATCGTCCCGGCATATGCAGGCACCACCCACCCTTCCTGCGCCTTCCACGCAGGCCTGCGTGACTTGGGCCCACTTCACGTGGTGCCAGGTCCCTGCATGCTCTCTGCCCTGGAGAACACAAGAAAGAAACGGGCCCGACAGGGTCAAAGAGAGTGATGATAAGGCTAGTGCAACTGTTATTTTGATTTTTTTTCAAAATACTATTTCAGTTGAATGTTTTATTCTTTCATTAGATGTTTTTAAATGAGAGCATATTAGGCACCAAGCATTTGGCCGGCAGCTCCACTTGCTGGGCTCTTACGTGTGAGCCTGTCCCTTGAAGTAGTGGGTCTACATGGACAGTGGACACTGACGGCTGCTTTCATAAGAGCATCGTGTCTGAGTGGTTTAGCCCTTGTTGAACTCAGCTCAGGCACTGATTCTTTCCAGAAAAGCCTTTCGATGTTGCATTCTGGCCCTTTCATGCATGTCCTGGTGCTTTGAAGACAGAGCTGAAGCTTACTCATTCCTGAAAATCTGAGCTGATTTGCTGTAACCTTCCTGCATTTGTTGGCTTTTCTCATTGGCAATCAAATGACCAATAAGAAGTGACTCTGGCCCCTTAATTGGAGCATATTCACTCAGTGGATTTGCTTTGTACAGTCATAAGTTTTAATGTACAGTTTTTAGAAGCCATTTCCTATTTTGAGATTTACAGTGCCAGTTTGTATTAGCAATGCCAGCTAATGACCTTTCATTTACCAAATAATTGTATATGTAACAGGCAGATGTTATCAGAGACAGTGAGTTCCTGACACTAGCGCAGCGGAAGGCACCTGCTGGTATGTGGTACGAAGCACTACCGTATCCTCCCCGGAAGTGTGTGGCTGTTGGTTCACGGCTTGTGCAGTGTCTAAATATGCTGACTGCCTTACCTCTACGGCATCTCCTGTCATCTGTCCCACAAAGCTTGTGCTGCCGCACTTTCACTCTGTCTTTTCTTTCCTTGCTAAAGAGTTAGGTCTGACTTCTTTCCCCTTGTCTCTCTTATTTCCACCAGTGGACCGGATCGTGGGTCTGGATCAGGTCACGGGGATGACGGAGACAGCCTTCGGCTCCGCCTATAAAACCAAGAAGGGCATGTTCCGCACCGTCGGGCAGCTCTACAAAGAATCGCTCACCAAGCTGATGGCGACACTCCGGAACACCAACCCGAACTTCGTGCGCTGCATCATCCCAAATCACGAGAAGCGGGTATGTGTTTCAGAGCAGGTGCTGCCACTGGAGACGGATCTGGGCCGGCTCAGAGAGAGGAGGCTCTGAAACTGTTGTCTGCTTGATTAGGCTGGGAAACTGGACCCACACCTGGTGCTGGATCAGCTCCGCTGCAATGGCGTCCTGGAAGGGATCCGCATCTGCCGCCAGGGGTTCCCCAACCGGATCGTTTTCCAGGAATTCAGACAGAGGTATTGCTCACCTTGACCTGTGCTTACCTGAATATCCAACAGTGTGATGATGAGGAAAGACTTTTCCTTGTTCCCCAGAGAGTCTCTTGTTTTCTTTTCACAAAGCAAGGGGGTCGTTGTCATCATTACCTTTCTCGGCGGTCAGGAACATCGACTGCCTGCTTTGCAGAGGGGCAGGGTGCCAATAACTTCTGTGGGTGCAGCACAGACAGCTCCTGTCCTCGGGGTGCTGAGGCAGTTGTGAGGAAACACTGAGAGCTGAGAACATACAGTTCACTCATTCAGACAGTTCTACCTAGGATTTAAACGTAATTTTTTTTAAATATATGAATAATGTATGTTCCTTTTAGGAAATGTTTTAAACGTAAAAGGTAAATAAGAGTTACTCAGGTGTGACTCCTGAAAGCATTTTGGGATGTTTCTGTCTGTCTTCAATGAATTTATCTGTTTATGTGTATGTATGTGTGTAGGTTTGTATTTTTCATGCTGTGTGTGCCCATGTGTGTATACTTACAGTCCTTTTACTAAGATAGAATAGGAATAGGAGAGATCAGAAAAGGAGAATTAAGAAAAAGACAAGAGGGAGAAGATCAGGGGCAGTAGAAATGGATGAAAACATATCGATGGGCTGCAGTTACTTTAAGAGTCTGTTACTGTAATTTTGTTAAATAGTCCGTTTGCCTTTTTTCTCCTGGAAATCAAGTTTCCAAGTATGACAGCATTTGTTGTTCCATAAAATAAACAGGACTGTAGGTCAAAGAGTGGCTTTCCTCCCACTGTTCCAGAGAGAAACCAGTTGAAAATCTGTTCCAGTCCTTACAGGTTTTCAGGGAAACCCTAATCATGGCCCCACTGTATGATAAAGGGGCTGGTAGAGTTTCACTTTTCATTGATAGGAGAAAAGGAAACACAGTGACTGGCTTCCAGAAAACCGTTCATGTAGCCAGGATTCATCTTTTAATACAGCCATTGTCTGAGACTGGGACTTCCCTGGTGGTCCAGTGGCTAAGACTCCACGCTCAGTGCAGAGGACTCGGGCTCAATCCCAGGTCAGGGAACTAGATCCCACGTACTGCAAGAAAGAATCCACAAGCTGCAACTAAGACCCAGTGCAGCCAAATAAATATTGAAAACATACATATATATAGTCACTGTCTTTGTACTAACATTTTCTTGGAGGTAACCCACACACAGTAAATGCATGGGCCTTGAGTGTGCAGGTCAGTGAGCATGTGTGCTCCCAGCCCAGCACTGTTCTGAGTCACCCCAATACTTCCTCATGTTCTAAACAGAGGCCTCCGAATGTTGCTCTCATAGCCTTTTTTGTTATCTGGTAAGTGCCTACAAGCTGACAGTGACTGAACATGCAAAGAGTCAGATTCTCCTTGCATCTTAAGGATGTGGATATTTTATAGGAAATGAAAAACAAAAACAAAAGGTTTTTTCATCACCGTGTTTTTTATTCTTCTCTGCCACAACTACTTAAATATGGTCTCTGACCGGGGAATTCACTGCATTTTCACTTTGCCACTTCTTTTAAGAAATAGAAACTAGATCTGCAGAAAACCTCCAATCATCAGCTGGTCATTTCTTTATTCTTAATTTTACATAATTGCCCATCATATTATTGCCTCTTAGAGAAAGCAGAACTCATCATTAATAGGTGAACATTTCCACAGATTTTGACAAAAGGCTTTATGGCTGCTTTTCTTACAGATACGAGATCCTCACTCCAAATGCTATCCCTAAGGGTTTCATGGATGGCAAACAGGCTTGTGAACGAATGGTGAGCTCTCCTGGATTTTTCTGGTTCGAGGACTGTTGATATAATCTTTCCTATAGCAAAAATAATAAGCAGACACTTTCTCTTTTAGATCCGGGCTTTAGAATTGGACCCAAACTTGTACAGAATTGGACAGAGCAAGATATTTTTCAGAGCTGGAGTCTTGGCACACTTAGAGGAAGAACGAGATTTAAAAATTACCGACATCATTATCTTCTTCCAGGCTGTTTGCAGGGGTTATTTAGCCAGAAAGTGAGTAGAAAATCATGAACTAAATGCTTGAAGTGTGTGCTTGTGCTGAGATGCGTTTTGTGCTAGAAATAATACAGAGGCATGTGAGACGTGAGGTCCCTGTCCTCTGGGTCTGAGAGGCAAGTAAGCAGATAACTCATTCTAAATAAGGACATAAACAATGGGCTGAGAGAGACAGTGCAGGGTCGGGTCCTGCTCAGTCCAGGTCCTCCACAAAGGCTTCTCAGAGTCTTTGCCTGTGAATGAGAGGCATCAACGTGATGACCTCCAGGAGGGAAGAGAAAGAGTACCTTCGAGAAAGGAATGTTTCTCCCGTGACAGATACAGAAAGAAAAGGGTAACAGAGGACTGATGAGCACGGCACAGGGAAGGGGGAGAAGAGCCTTGGTCAGACCGGCACGGACACACACGTGTATGGAGGTAGTTGGCAGGGGGTTGTTTGGCCCGCATCTGTGAACCAAGTGCCAGGTCCTGTGACACATGCCGAGGTCAGCTGAGCAGGCCAGTGACCCAGCAGGGATGTGATCATATCCCTGACCACCAGCCCAGCCCCCCTGGATCGTTTGCCTCTAGTAAGTCTCCATGACGACAGCTGTCTAACACAGTTCTCTCTTATTTGCCATAGACTGGATATGTGCCTCAGATTCCTAGGTTGTAATCTAATCCCCAGAGGGATAGTGTTTTGGAGGGGGGCAGGGGCTTAGGGCTGATTCGCACATGAAGGTAGGGCCCTCATGAATGGGATGAGTGCCCTTGTGAGTGAGACCCCAGAGAGCTTCCTTGTGCTTCCACCGTGTGAGGTGACAATGAGAAGACAGCTGTCATTAAGGAAGTGGGTCCTCACACAGGGAATCTGCCGGGACCACAGCTTGGCCTTCAGCCTCCAGAGCTGGGAGAGGTGAATGTCGTTGTTAATCAGCAGGACAGAAACACAAACAGGGTTTCTTGAACCAGTTTTCCCTCCTCTTCTTCAGGGCCTTCGCCAAGAAGCAGCAGCAGCTGAGTGCCCTGAAGGTGCTGCAGCGCAACTGTGCCGCGTACCTGAAGCTGCGGCACTGGCAGTGGTGGCGCGTCTTCACCAAGGTGGGCGCCTGGCTCCCCGGACAGCAGGCGGGGCCGGGGGAGCCCCGGGGGGTAGCGGGGATGCAGCATTGGGTGTGCGTTGGTGTCCTAGGTGAAACCACTCCTACAAGTCACTCGCCAAGAGGAGGAGCTCCAGGCCAAAGATGAAGAGCTGCTGAAGGTGAAAGAGAAGCAGACGAAGGTGGAAGGGGAGCTGGAGGAGATGGAGAGGAAGCACCAACAGGTACGGCTCGCCAGCTCCCACATGGCCCTGCGTGAAGAGGCTCGTTCCTGCTGGTAGGAACCGCCCAGTGAATTCTCAGCAAACAGCGCCTTACTTTATGTGTATTTTCCACTCCTTTCCAAAGCATAGCCGTTTGAACCTAGAGGGAGCAGGTGCCCTAGGCCAGGCATTGGGATTTCTATACATAGGAATCAGCTTGACCTCCTGCACGTTTGCCTCAGTCACTCTTTGACACACAGGTGATCACACTTGCTCTCAGGTGTGTGAGACCTGTGAGACTCCTCCTGGTACTGTCACTTTCTGTGGCTCACGAGGGAAACAGAAAAAAGTAAAAGGATGAGATTGTTCAAGGCCCCCACCTGCCTCTTCTCCAGCCACAGTGGTCATGAGTCCACATCCTGTTCTTAGGAACTGTGCTTCATGGACAGAGCAGAGACTTGGGAAGTGTTTGTGGTTGAAATGACAGGACTGATGTGTTCAGGGCCAAAAACTAATAATAGAGGCCAGAATATATATGTATGTGTGTATGTGTATATATGTGTGTATATATATATAGTCTGTCTTTGTGCTAACTTGATAGCATTGGTAGTATTTCCGTGCAATTCCTTGGCCCTTTTGTGAATTACCTTAATAGTAAGAATAGGAGTTCTTAAAATAGCATGAATTTAATGTGTATTATTCAGGATAACTTGAGACAACAAAAACAACCCATAATGTTTTCATTCAGGTTATTTTGCTTGCGCTGAAGACATATTTTGAAAGTGTTGTCCGTGATATTATATATGTTTAACCCTGGGTTTCTTTGGGGACGTGCCCTGACCACTGCAGTCCTTCCAGTGACCGTCCCTTGTGCTAACCAGCCAGTCACAGCAGTGGGCACTTTGTTGTGATTGCAGCTGCTGGAGGAGAAGAATATCCTGGCAGAGCAGCTGCAGGCAGAGACTGAGCTCTTTGCCGAAGCAGAGGAGATGAGGGCCAGACTTGCTGCTAAGAAGCAGGAATTAGAAGAGATTCTCCACGACTTGGAGTCCAGGGTAGAAGAAGAAGAAGAAAGAAACCAAATCCTCCAAAATGAAAAGAAGAAAATGCAAGCACACATTCAGGTATCGGTGGCCGTTCTCATAGGATTCCAGTCTGGGTTTTCCAAGTGTATCTGTTGAGTGAATAGATGTTGTGGGTTTGGATTCTCGTGTCCACTGAGGAGCAAGAGGAGCCTAAGTGATAAGTCCCCACCCTTAAAAGATGACCAGCATTCGAACCACACACGTACTGGGTTCCTTCAAACATAAATTTGTTCTTTTGAATGGGACTCTTTCTTTTTTTTCCCTTATGTTCTTAACACCTTACAGGATGCACAGTGATTCAGAGGAGAAACATCCCAGGGTTTGTGGGGGCTGAGGTTGTCCTTGTCCTTTGTATTACCATTAATACAATTAATTCCACTGCTCACTCCAGTCATTAGTGAGGCACCTGCGAGGTGGTTTGGTCATAAGAAATGCTCAGTGCTGATGCAGGAGGTGGCCAGGAATCAGAATAAGCCACAGAGCCACCCTTTCTGGTAACTGCTTTATTTATTTATTTGGCTGTGCTAGGTCTTAGTTGTGGCATACAGGATCTGGTCCCCTGAGCAGGGACTGAACCCAGGCCCCCTGAATTGGGAGTGTGGAGTCTTAGCCAGTGGACCAGCAGGGAAGTCCCTGGTAGCTACTTCCTTACAGAGATCGAGCTGCCCTCACATGAAGCACAGCTCTCTCTCTGACTGAATACCCAGACGGCTGATAGAGACACCAGTAACTATGCCTGTACCCTGCAGCTCACCCACTGCTTTTTCTCCTTGAACCTCACCCCAGCTTATCCAGTATGGCCTTGAGCATCAGTGTTTCTATATCTAACACCACTTTTCATGGGTCTAGGGCCAGACTTACTTTCTTCTAACTCTCTCCCTTAATTTTTTCCCATCACATAGGTTATCTTTGCAAAGCACAAACAATTCAGACATTTCTCAAAGCCATGAAAGAGACCATATTGTTTCCTTGACAAATACCCAGAATGGTAATTTATCTAGACTCTCTCCACTCTTCAACACGGACAGCTTTCAAGCATCCTCTAGTAGTTTGGCAGAGTAACACAAAAACTGTAAACAGTACACATTAATCCAGCAATTCTAGTTCTAGGATTTTATTCTAACCACAAATCAATGGAAGCCTACTTATTGTCTAACAATGGGGGATTCTTAAACTATGCTAATATACCATTTTAAATTAAAAAGATGTTTATTTTACAGGTATTAATAACATAATAGAGTTGTAAAATAATATATACAATAAGCTCTAGCTAAAAGTATTTCTATATAACTTGCAAACTTTATGTATGATTTTATAAGGGACTATGCAGAAGCCCTAGAGTAATATTCACCAGCAGTGGTGCATTCTGCTGGTATTATCGACAGTTTCCATCTGCTCTTCGTTGGAAGTGTGCTCAGTTCGGTGGTGTTACTTTACTCCGTGTGGGCTGAGCGTCTGTGTCGAGTTCACTGCGCTACTGTCAACTTACTGTGTGCTTGAAGTTTTCGACAGTCGTTAATCTAGTGCGAAGGTTTCATTCCAAACCCAGTCGTGATAAACTTGAGCAATTATGTCGAGTCCTATTCTGACACACGTGTTTATTAGCTACACTCAGGCAAAGTATGGAATAAAGAGAAGCCATTGCAGTAGAACTGTGCGTACACGCTGGAATCCCACCCTTCTGGTGATGCGCTCACGCGGTGAACCTGGCGTGACCTGAGACAGCCCTTCCTCAGCGACCTGTACTCTTTCTGCTGTTGTTTCTGAGTTCTCTTTCTCTGCTCTATCGGCCAGACAGACATAATAGAATAAATCAACACATTATTGACAGTGATTTTTGCATAAACTAACATTTGTGGCCGATGATTTGTTATGTAAATGGATATGAGTGAAACACTCGGGTTGGTAACGTTTGGGTACCCAAATACATATAAATACATCTCTGATCAATGAGGTAGTATGTGTTTGATATAGTTTTACTACATTATTCATATTTCCCTGTGTTAACTGTTCTAAAATATGAGTTATAATTGCTATATGTTACTCCATTTTACAAATATACCCACTTTTAATTACGAAGGCTTTAAGTATGTTCATAACACCTCAATATGATAACACTTTGCTACAGGTTTTTAAAAAAGACACATATGACTTTTCCTGAAATTGCCTTTTAAAAGAAATGCTCTTTTTCAGAGCAGCTGTTTTTCCCATACTGGCTTCTAGCAGGATTGATCCACTTTGTACTTAACCTATAGTGGATACAAGTGTCTGTTTCACATAATTACATTTTGCATTAAAAAAAATATCCCTGCTATTTTGAAAATCAAAACTTGGTATTTTGTTGTGACCTGAACTCCTTGATGGTTGGTGTGTACGGAGTCTCGTGGAGGAAGCAGGGAGACTGACCACATGGCTTCTTTACCAGGACCTGGAGGAGCAGCTAGATGAGGAGGAGGGGGCTCGCCAGAAGCTGCAGCTGGAGAAGGTGACAGCGGAGGCCAAGATCAAGAAGATGGAAGAAGAGATTCTGCTTCTGGAGGACCAGAACTCCAAGTTTATCAAAGTAAGGGAGTATTTCCATTGACGAGCTGATCTGAGAATATGGGAAATACTTAATGTCAACGCTCTCAGGAAATTCTTGGGATTTCATTTACTCACTTTTCTCTCTTAAGTCTCTCTGGATTTATAGTCTGTACTACACAGACTATAGATGTCTGAAGGCAGAAACTATTTCACTTTCTAAATTAACCAAACAGCCTCATAATCTCTGAGATGGTTTAACCTGCACGTGGATCCCTCACCTTGATCCCCTCTGTATGGTCACTGATCGAGCACTGGCTGTGGGGCTATGCAGGCCGAGCCCCGGGGGTTGTCCCACAAGAAGTGGTCCGTCCTTTTCTGCCCTTTTTTGGAATATACAGTCTGCTGGGGGAGATAGTGCCGTATTATTAATACTTGTTTCCTAAGTAACAGTCAAATCCAGCTGTCATTTCAAATGCCTTTTCTGAAGCTGTTTTTCTTGTTCAGGAAAAGAAACTCATGGAAGATCGCATTGCAGAATGTTCCTCTCAGCTGGCTGAAGAGGAAGAAAAGGCAAAAAACTTGGCTAAAATCAGGAATAAGCAAGAAGTGATGATCTCGGATTTAGAAGGTTAGTGTTTGGGGGTTAGAGAAATTGTAGGACTACGACGTGTTAGTGTTTAGGATTTTACTTGCATCGGTGAAGTGAAGGTTGCTCAGTGGTGTCTGACTCTGCAACCCCATGGACTATACTGTCCATGGAATTCTCCAGGCCAGAATACTGGAGTGGGCAGCCTTTCCCTTCTCCCGGGGATCTTCCCAACCCAGGTCTCCCTCATTGTGGGTGGATTCTTTACCAGTGGAGCCACCAGGGAAGCCCAAGAATATGAGAGTGGGTAGCCTATCCCTTCTCCATTTTCCCGACACAGGAATCAAACTGGGGTCTCCTGCATTGCAGATGGATTCTTCACCAACTGAGCTATCAGGGAAGCCCAGAGAACTTATAGCAGAACATGCCGTAACAGTAAATGTACATGAGGACTGCTCATCAGTTAGGGTTTACTAGACTAGGCCTCTTACGTCATCTGCCTAGTCACGAAATACTAATACTTATGATGGAAAGGCACTAAATCATCTTTAAACTTGCACTTTTTAAAGTCAGTTTCTGTGGTAACACACACTGCCCTTTGGTGGACACAGCTGGGATCTAAGTCAAGTTGGAGCCATGCAGGCTGTTGAACTTGTATATGTTTAAACGCTGTGTTAAGGTGCCTGGTTCTCACTTCACAAAGGGACAACTGCTGACACAGAAATGGGCAGAGACAGGAGAGTATGTGGAGACTGGCAGTGTCTCACTCTGATGGCCCAAGTCATGTCAGGAAATGCTGTAATTTTTTGCAAAATCTGAATCATTGCCTTCTGCAAAAGAAACATCAGGGTGGAAGTTAGAAGGAGCACAGAAAACCCTCCCTTTGACCAGCAGCTGCCCACAAGTGTCTGAGGGAGGAAGAGTGTAGCTCCAATCACCCTGCTGTCCCCAGATCTTTTATAACCGGAGGAAATAAGTGGTTTCTAGAAAATATTTGGGATTTTGTTGTCCTCATTCTCAGTATGAGATTCTTCCCATAAACCATTCTTACCCGCAGATGATACTAAGGCAGCAACAGGCTTTAGAATACAGTGACTTGTTTTCGACTTTAACCAGTCTATGTTTTGAATGTGTCCCTATGGAGTGATGTTCACTGTGTTGAAGTGTGTTGTATCTTGCCCTAAGAGCGCTTAAAGAAGGAGGAGAAGACGCGCCAGGAGCTGGAGAAGGCCAAAAGGAAACTGGACGGGGAGACCACAGACCTGCAAGACCAGATCGCCGAGCTCCAGGCGCAGATCGACGAGCTTAAGATCCAGGTGGCCAAGAAAGAGGAGGAGCTGCAGGGCGCCCTGGCCAGGTGTGCCCTAGACACGCGGCTTCCGGGTTGTTAGGGTGACATAAGGACCTGGGGAACTTGGGAGCCTTTGTGTCAAGGCAGCCAGAAAAGCTCATCAGCCTTTCTTGGTATTTATATTCAAAAATCATGAGTTGTATCATGAAATCCTTGGAAATCCACACCAGATCAAATGGTTTTAACCATATCAAATATTCTGGTTTCTGTACATTATAACTGGTAAAAACCATATGTTTTACAAGTTTTGAAGAAATCACTTTTCAGGAATTAAATCCTTCCCTCTTGCATCTAATACAGTTTGCTGTTCAGTCCTTAACCATTCAGTTATAGAATGGAAGTCATATAGTTACACCTGATACTTCATTTCTTTATCAAGATAACTATTAATATTTGACTGTTTATACTTTATTATGATCAGGAAAATCTTAGAAATTCTTCTCTGCAATTGCTGTTGGTCTCTGGCCCCTTAGCAGGTGACTGCTTAGAACCCAGAACTACAGTTCTCCAACCCCGTAATGCATCAGCGTCCCACCTCCCCCAGTCAGAACTCCACCTACACTGAACCCCGCACGTGAGCAGAAAGGTGCACCAGAGGAACTAGAAGCATAGGGTGGAGGGAATGAAGGTGGTGGCTCTGCTTAATTAGAGGAACAGTTTGCTTGAGGAAATTTTTAAATACTATAATCATTAAAGTAAAAAGGTCCTACCTTTTCATGCCCATGAGCCCTTTGGACAGGGCCTAAGCCCCATCCCATTAGCAGCTCTGGGCCCTTGAACTGCTCCTGGGTGCAGCCACCCCTGCCTGGGCCATGACTGAGGGTGGAGGGCTGTGTGATGGGGCCCCTATGGGAGGAGTCCCCGGGCGCCGGCTCTGAGTGCCTCCCGTGCCCGGGTGTCCTGCGCAGGGGTGACGACGAGACGCTGCACAAGAACAATGCGCTCAAAGTCGTGCGAGAGCTGCAGGCCCAGATCGCCGAGCTGCAGGAGGACTTTGAATCTGAGAAGGCTTCGCGGAACAAAGCAGAGAAGCAGAAGAGGGACTTGAGTGAGGAGCTGGAGGCGCTCAAGACAGAGCTGGAGGACACGCTGGACACCACGGCGGCCCAGCAGGAACTGCGGTGAGCGGGGGCCGGGCATGTCTTCTGTCCAACAGCCTCTCTCCCTCCTGGAGACAACGGCAGGTGGAGCAGTAACCACACCTCCATCCAGCCTGTGGTAGGAGCACAGGCGTGTGGGTGGACGACACAGGGCGCATGGGGAGGGGTGACCAGAAAGCCCCATTGCTAGAGAAAGCTGCTCACAGTAATGGACATGCCAGCCTGCTGGAAAACGTCATGTGAGATAGCCAGAGGAACCCACTCATATTTCGGACAAAAGCAGAACTGTGATAATAATCATTCGACTAACTCTGAGTTAATTTAATGTCTGTAGTACAAAACGAGAACAAGAAGTGGCGGAGCTGAAGAAGGCCCTTGAGGAGGAAACGAAGAGCCACGAGGCTCAGATCCAGGACATGAGGCAGAGGCATGCGACCGCCCTGGAGGAACTGTCGGAGCAGCTGGAGCAAGCCAAGAGGGTAGGGGGCCGCGGGGCACGGCAGCGGCTGGGCTCTGAAAGCACACTGCTGGCCTGGGAGAGCTAGGCACCCCTGAGCTGGGTGGGTCAGCTCTGGTCTCCAGGCCTGGTCCTCTCAGTGTCTCCTCACTGACACCTGCTGACTCAGTGCAAAACCTCCAACAGTTGGTGTCCTGCCCTTGCTCACCTGGTGCCTCCCCCACCTCTGATCTGCCCCAGGCACCACACAGGGTGTCTGTCGCCTTTGTTCACTGTTCACGCTTCCATGTCTCGTGCTGGCTTCCAGAAGTGGCCCCCCTCCCCCCATATCTGTATCTGCTGTCCTGAGTGGTATGTTCCAGCAACAGACATCTTCACACTCAGAACAAGTGTTTTCATTCATTCATTCAACAGATGTGGACTGCACGCTCACTCAGTGTCAGCACAGTTCTCCAGATACCAGAGCAGTGCCCTCTGTGGCCTTCATTATAAAACTGCTAGTGAACTGTTTTTCCTCCCCTCTCCTAGTTCAAAGCAAATCTGGAAAAGAACAAACAGGGCCTGGAGACAGACAACAAGGAGCTGGCGTGCGAGGTAAAGGTGCTGCAGCAGGTCAAGGCTGAGTCCGAGCACAAGAGGAAGAAGCTGGATGCCCAGGTCCAGGAGCTCCACGCCAAGGTCTCAGAGGGAGACAGACTCAGGGTGGAGCTGGCTGAGAAAGCCAATAAGTTACAGGTAGGCCTGAGAAACCATTCCCAGACATCACCCTCAGTGTCGGGCAGGGACTGACATTCAGGGGTACACAGGCAGCCCCCAGCTCCTTGTGTTGGTTCTCCCACTTAAAGCTCACATCCCCCCCGGATGAGTCTGGTAGATGAGGACGTGACTAGCTCGACTGCCTCTGGGACTCAGCTGGCAGTTCTCAGGGGTAGAGCTGCAGGCAGGCAGCCCAGAGCCTTCCCCACCCTCAGTGGCCAAGACTGCTGCGTCTTCCATGTGCCGTCCCTTTGCTCATGTGATTGTGGACACTACTGGGTTGGTCAAAAAGATGCAGTTTTTCCATAACAGAATCACCACTCTTTTCTATCTGACTGCCGTTGAAGGTAGTCTGATCTTTTATTCCTCCTTGCAGAATGAATTGGATAATGTCTCAACTCTTCTAGAAGAAGCAGAGAAGAAGGGTATTAAATTTGCTAAGGATGCAGCTGGTCTGGAGTCTCAGCTCCAAGACACACAGGTATTCTAGGGGTGGGGAGGGTGTTCATCAGAACTCTCCTGTTTCTGTCATCTGTGAGCTAGTGAAACACGCTCGTCCCAGAACTGGCCTCTTATCACCTCTTTCTGATTTCCTGTTTTACTTTTATTTTAAACTATCTTGTACCACAAGCCTTGATGCTCAAGAGCCCTCCTCTGAGCTCATATCTAGAGCCTGTGTTTCCATGTCTGTAGGTTGTGTGGGCGCCTGGCAGGGGGCTCTGGCCAGCCACTTGGGCGCTGCCTGGGTGTGGTTCACCAGGCGGCTGTCCTGTTGTACGCTCTTGCATTGCTAGCCATGTTAAATAAGATGGTTTTCTTACGGTTTTTGACCCATTCCACTGACCTGAGAGCAGCAGGAAGGGATTCAAGAAGTGGTGAAGGATGTGGGAAAGGGAAGCTTGCAGGTCCCTGGCCCTGGCTCCTGGGGGTGGTATTGCCATTGCTTGGGAACAGGATTGATTTTGTGGTGGTGTTTTTTGGCCACCACTCGGTTTTGGGGATCTTAGTTCCCCAACCAGGGATGGAACCCATGCCCTGGACAGTGACAAAGCTCAGAGTCCTAACCACTGGACCACCAAAGTATTCCCCAGTGAACAAGTTCAAAGCACTCTTGTATTAAGGGCACTGTTTAAATGATCACGTATGTTTTAAAATCACTTATTATCATCACTACGTATTCCTCACACTCCGTTTTTTTAACAAGGACATGGTGGTTTGGGTAATGACTGTAACCTGAGTACTGACCTTCTATCAAAATGAACAGGAGCTTCTTCAGGAGGAGACACGCCAGAAACTGAACCTGAGCAGTCGGATCCGGCAGCTGGAGGAGGAGAGGAGCAGCCTCCAGGAGCAGCAGGAAGAAGAGGAGGAGGCCAGGAGGAGCCTGGAGAAGCAGCTGCAGGCCCTGCAGGCCCAGGTGCGTGAGGCCATGGGGACTGTGGGCCTCCACGTGTGTGTCATGTCCCTGTCCTGCTGGGTGGTTCCAGCTCCATTTGTGACGGTTAAGTGGGCCTTGTCCTAAGTGAAACCCCTTAAATGTGTTTTCTTCAACCTCATCACACACTAACCCTATGCTTGTTACAATGCTGGGAGATGTAAGGTTCCAGTCCATTCATTGTGTGTAGATGATTAGTGAAGAAGTTTATGGTCTAAGATTCATTTGCTCAGAGTCACAAAGTATTGATTTGTTTTAGTCTTCTCACAAGATAATGAAAACAAGTTTTACCTTTTTTCCTCAAATGTGAAATCCAGGTAAGTTCTTTAATGTTGATCTTTTTTCCTTTAGTTGACAGATACCAAGAAGAAAGTAGATGATGACCTGGGGACAATTGAAAGTTTGGAAGAAGCCAAGAAGAAGCTCCTCAAGGATGTGGAGGTGCTGAGCCAGCGCCTGGAGGAGAAGGCCCTGGCCTATGACAAGCTGGAGAAGACCAAGACCCGCCTGCAGCAGGAGCTGGATGACCTGCTGGTAGACCTGGACCACCAGCGCCAGATCGTCTCCAACTTGGAGAAGAAACAGAAGAAGTTTGATCAGGTGGGGCCCACACTCCCAACCCCAGGCTCCAAGGCCAGCACCCCACGTTTCCTCCTGCCACAGCCCTCACTTTCATCATTTGGGTTTGAAATAATCCCTTATTTAAAACAAGGTGTATTTGTAGCAAAACTGGAAAAAGTCCAGTATAAAGGAGGAAATAGGAGAACACCCATGATCTAGTGGTATTCTCTGCTATAAGTCAGATATGCAACAAATGAGAGAAGTCCAACATTGATCTTTACTGTTTCCTGACGCCATCCCGTGTAGCTGTTAGCGGAAGAGAAGAACATCTCTGCCCGCTACGCAGAAGAGCGCGACCGGGCGGAGGCAGAGGCCCGAGAGAAGGAGACCAAAGCCCTGTCCCTGGCCCGCGCCCTGGAGGAGGCCCTGGAGGCCAGGGAGGAGGCTGAGCGACAGAACAAGCAGCTGCGGGCAGACATGGAGGACCTCATGAGCTCCAAGGACGACGTGGGCAAGAACGTGAGTGCCAGGGCCCAGGCCATTACAGGGGCAGCGGCTCTGGGAAGGGCCAGCCCAGAGTGACGTGGACGAGGTGGTCTCAGCCCATCAGGTCAGGGTCTCCTGGGATGAGCTGTCAGGTTTTCTCCTGTCTGTTCCCGGTTACCTGCACCAAAGCCAGGCAGGGCATTCGTGTGGTTTTCACGGACCCTCCCCACCGTAACCTGCATCCTCGCGGGGGTCTTGTGAATGGAGAGTTTCATGGGTGGTTATCAAAACCAAGTATCAGAAGTTGCCTCAGATTGAGGGCAGTGGGGTCTGTCTCCTGCACAGAGTGGGGAACCTGGAGAGGAGCCAGGAGGACCCCTTACCCCCTAGCTGCACACGCCTTCACCGATGCCACCGTGATGTTTGTCCACCCTGTATCCCTCCCTTAGTGTCGGAGGTTTGAGGAGAGCGATGGGGACCCAGGGCTGGAGATCAGAACAGGTTCAGCGTTTGACTCTCCCCCAGCTCCATTCAGCCTCTCCACATTTCCTCTTGTGTCCAGTGGACATGATACTTAGCTATTTCATGAGGCTGCTACAGATGTGCTCTGGAAAAACACAGTCCTCTCTAAAAATAAACTCTCATTTTCCTGGGACATGGGCCATCTGGCCATACAATGAGGGTGTGGGACTGCCCTTCCTGCTGAATCTTCTACAGCCCAGTGGACAAGAGCCCCCTAGCATAGAAATGGCCAGGGTTACATAGTAAAGTGCAAAGAGAGAATTCCAGCACTGAGTCCGTCTTCTTGTTCCTTATTGGTTTTCTCTAGAATAAACGATAGTCACACATTCTTTCCAAAAACGTTTCCTCTGTGCCTGTGAAGTGCCAAGTAGCAAAAGACACAGGCCTCCTCACGTCCTAAGGCATCTTTTGTCCTCAGGAGAACCGACATGGCCATGAACTCCAAAGGGACACATAATAATAATAATGCCTGCACGTGCCTGCCTGAATGTTGTCTCTGAGATCAAAGGGAACATGACGGGGAGCACCCAGCACAGTGCTGGGCACAGAGAACTTAGTAAATGTGTGCATGGTGGGGATCTCTGTCCAAAGAAAGGTCAGACCTCTTTCTCGCTGTACCCTGCTTCCTAGGACTCACACACCTTCATATTTAAAAATCTGCACACGTGCATTTTCAAAACAAATGATCTTCACCACAGCAAGAGGGAGGTGCTGTGAGACCGCAGGCCAGTGGCCAATCAACAGGCCATTGCCCTGACACCATGCTCTTTGACTGATCATCAGCTTTTAGAGATCTCTCGGCTGCATGATCCGTGGTAGAGCACACGTGCATGATGTCAGGCCTGTCATTCAGATGGTGCACTCTGAGATGACTGGTGCAGCGGCTGGGTCAGGGTGGGGAGATTCCTTGGGCAGGGGTTGGCTATATAATAGAAACTACTGTCCATGCATGTCCCTCCAAGGGTCATAACCTGTGCTGCTTCCTGTGGTCTAGGTTCATGAACTTGAGAAATCCAAACGGGCCCTAGAGCAGCAGGTGGAGGAAATGAGGACCCAACTGGAGGAGCTGGAAGATGAGCTCCAGGCTACAGAAGACGCCAAGCTTCGCCTAGAGGTCAACATGCAAGCCATGAAGGCCCAGTTTGAGAGAGACTTGCAGACCAGGGATGAGCAGAACGAGGAAAAGAAGCGGCTGCTCATTAAACAGGTAGATCTTAGAGGTGTGTCCCCCAGAATGGGCCCTTGTTTGTGCTCAAAGACCAGTTTTTGGCCAGTGATATTTGCATTGGAAAATAGTAGCTGGAGGAAATTTATTGGGTCATATAACTTTATCTTTAAAATATAATGTAATTGGTTTTGATTTCCTATTTCTCAGATTATCATTACTACTTAAAACCCAGTGAGCGTCCTGGGACATGTAGTCAGGTTCAAGTTCTGGGAGTCTTACAAGTGTCAGTAAAGGGAAGAGTCAGTACATACCTGACAAGGTGATTCAGAATATTCTGAAGGTCAGATGGCATGTCCTCTTTAAACCACTCTTTAAAGGGAAAACTCTAGATATTTACATTTTTGTTATTTGAAAACACTGCTTGGACACTTAACAATTTATATACTTTTCTGAGTGCATTTAAACTTCTAATTTAAAATTTTAAAGTGAACCGTTCCCTGAGCTATCAGAGGGCTTCCCTGATAGCTCAGCTGGTAAAGAATCCACCTGCAATGCAGGAGACCTGGGTTTGATCCCTGGGTTGGGAAGATCCCCTGGAGAAGGGAAAGGCTGCCCACTCCAGTGTTCTGGCCTGGAGAATTCCATGGACTGTATAGTCCGTGGGGTTGAAAAGTCTCAGACATGACTGAGCGACTTTCACTTCAACATTCCCTTGGAGTTCATGGTATCAAGTCTTGGATCTGGGACACTTTCTTATTTTTGGTCCACTAACATTTTATTAGCCACTTATTGCTAGATAACAGATTAGCTCAAGCTTAGTGACTTAAAATGGCACACATTAAATGAGTTTCTGTGAGTTGGGAATTCTGAAGCAGCTTATTAGCAGGGAGCATCCATCATCTGAAGGGCTGACTGGGGCTGGAGGGAGTGCATCCAAGCTGTTTGCCCATGTGGTTGACACATGGGCCCCTCTGCTGGGGCTGGGGTGTCCCCATGCTGGGCAAGGGGGGAGCTTCCCTAGGAGCTTGTCTCATGCCTTCCAATCTCATTGCATCACCTGGACTAGGAGCTTGAGATCAGGGGTTCTGCCTCCTTACACACTCTTGCCACAGTCAGTCAGTCAGTGGAAATGATTTGTACCAGGTGGAGATGTTTATAGACCTCTCTGTACAAATTCAGCTGCTAATAATAATGATCGCTTGGAGGCAGAGAGCCCCCCTCCTGAGTAAGTCGAGCCCCCGCGGGCCTGTTCTCTGTGTGCGGATAACGGATCTGACCGATGTATCCTGACACTGCCTGTCAGGTGCGGGAGCTTGAGGCAGAGCTGGAGGATGAGCGGAAACAGCGGGCCCTGGCTGTTGCCTCGAAGAAGAAAATGGAAATAGACCTGAAGGACCTGGAGGCTCAAATCGAGGCAGCTAACAAAGCAAGGGATGAAGTGATCAAGCAGCTCCGCAAACTCCAGGTGAGTGCCACCAGCCATCAGGGTGTGATGGTGGGGTGATCAGGCTCTGCTGAGACCACTGAGCACGACACGGCCCGTGATGCTGGAGAGAAGGCTCTGGGCAGCATCCAGCCACCATCATGCTGGCGGGCTCAGTGTTGCCATGTCACTGCTGCAGGGCACAGGGCCGCTGTCATCCTCAGCTGTAGGCTGGGGCCACAGGCCATAGAGATGGTACGTGTATAGCTCCAGCGTCTACTGGGTGGGCTTGGCCCCATTTGGATTGAGTGAGGTAGAGTTGCCTGGTGGGCACTCACTAAGGGACAAGCTCTTAGGGCTCTGAATAACATCTCGTGGTCAACTAAACACACAGGCACCCACTGAGAGTAGGTGGTGTCGACTTTGTTGACCAGGGCCATGAGCCGCTCCTGCGGTTAGGGGGACATGGCAGGCCCACCTGCAGTGTGGTCTGCAGAAGCAGTCGTTGAGCAGCTCCATGTTGCTCCTCCTTCAGTTGCACCTTTCTGTCCAGTCAGCATCGCTTTAGCTACTCAGAGAGCATGCTGGTTTTCACTGTCACAGTGACAAAGTGATTTCTGTAGTAACTTGCTGTATTGGCAGGATGTGATGTGCTGTCTCGTACAGGGACACACTTCTCTGGAGGGAAAGACAAAAGCTTTAGAAAATTTCCATTCCTTTGGCCTTGGTGATTCTGCATCTTCTTCCATTCTCTGGATTATCTATTCACTCCCTCATTGATACTGTTTTACAGTGCAAGTTTTGATGGAGTTCAGATTATTTTTTCCTTTGTTTCTTCTGTTTTTACTATTTATGAAGCCACTACCTAATCCAAGGTCCTGAAGATTTAGTCTTAGTTTTCTCCTAAGAGTTTTATGCAGTCCATGTGGTCACAGAGTCACACATGACTGAAGAGTTTTATACTTCTGGCTCTTTCTAAATCCATTTCAATTTTTATTATGTAGTTTGATATATGAACTGAATTTCATTCTTTGGGATATGGATATTCAATTGTCCCAGCACCATTTGTTAAAAAGATTTTCCCCATTGAAATTATCTTGGCCCTCTTGTCAGAAATCAGCTGACCACAGACTTGTGTCTATCTCTGGACTCTTAGTTCTATTCCTTGATCTCTATGTCTGTCCTGCCAGGACCGCACAGTCTTGATTACCATGGCTTAAGGTTTTGCACTTGGGAAGTATGACTTCTCCAACTTTCTTTTTCATGACTGCTGTTCTGGGCTCCTTGCAGTTCCATTTAGGATCAGCTTGTCAGTTTCTGCCCCCGCCTCCCCTAAGCCAGCTTGGATTCTTATTTTACGTTGACTCGGTAGATCAATTTGGAGAGTATTACCATCCTCACAAAGGTATTGAGTTTTCCACGAACATGGCTGTCAGCCCATTTAGCTATTTCATTTTTTTCTATGATGCTTTATTTTAGTTTCTGGCATACAAGTCTTATACGTTAGCTAAATTTCACCCTTTTGATGCTAAGTGTAGCTGCTCTATTACTATTTACAGTGTTTATAGTTAGTGTATTGAATTTCAATTATTTTTGTACAGTTGTCCCTCAGTGTCTGAGAGGGATTGGTTCTAGGACCAACCCCTCCACCCCCGTGGATACCAAAATCCACCAATGCTTAAGTCCCTGATAGAAAATGGTGTATTACTTGCATAAAACCTGTGAATATTTTCTCATATACTTTAAATCATCTCTAGTTTACTCATAACAACCTGATACAAGGTAATGGTTGCCCACGTGGCAAATTCAAGTTTTGCTTTTTGAAATTTTCTGAGAATGTTTTTCCCCTGAATATTTTTGATCCATTATTGGTTGAATCCATGGGTGTGGAGCTCAGATATGGAGAACTAACTGTATTGATTGATCCTGTATGCTGCAGCCTCACTGAACTTATTAGTTGTAACATTTTTTTAATGGACTCCTTAAGATTTTCTATACTTTTTCATTAGCAAATTGAGCTAAGTTTTATTTCTTCTTTCTCAATCTGGATATCTTTTATTTCCCTTTCTTGGCCTAAATGCTTTGACTAGCATTACACTGTTATACATTACAATGTATAATGTTATCCATTACATTGTTATACAGAAATAGTAAGGGCAAAAACATCCCTGTCTCATTGCTGATTGTAGGGAAAAGCATTCACTCTTTGACCATTAAGTATGATACTAGTTTTTCATTTCATTGATTCCCTTTATCAGGGTTGGGGAAGTTGCCTTAAGTTCATTGAGTGTTTTTATTTTATTGTTTGTTTTTATTCTTTTTTTTTTTAATTTTTTTGAAATTTAACTGGAGGCTAATTACTTTACAATATTGTGGTGGTTTTTTGCCATACATTCACATGAATCAGCCATGGGTGTACATGTGTTCCCCATCCTGAGACCCTCCCTCCCCATCCCATCCCTCAGGGTCATCCCAGTGCACCAGCCCTGAGCACCCTGTTTCATGCATTGAACTTGGACTGGTGATCTATCTCACATATGATAATATACATGTTTCAATGCTGTTCGCTCAAATTACCCAACCCTCGCCTTCTCCCACAGAGTCCAAAAGTCTGTTCTTTACATCTGTGTCTCTTTTGCTGTCTCACATACAGGGTCATCATTACTGTCTTTCTAAATTCCATATATATGCGTTAATATATTGGTGTTTTTCTGACTTAACTTTGCTTTGTAGGCTCCGGTTTCATCCACCTCATTAGAACTGATTCAAATGCATTCTTTTTAATAGCTGAATAATATTCCATTGTGTATATGTACCATACCTTTCTTATCCATTCGTCTGCTGATGGACATCAAGGTTGCTTCCATGTCCTAGCTATTGTAAACAGTGCTGCAATGGACATTGGGGTACACATGTCTCTTTCAATTCTGGTTTCCTCGGTTTGTATGCCCAGTAGTGGGATTGCTGGGTCGTATGGCAGTTATATTTCCAGTGTTTTAAGGAATCTCCACACTGTTCATAGTGACTGTACTAGTTTGCATTCCCACCAACAGTGTAAGAGAGTTCCTTTTTCTCCACACCCTCTCCAGCATTTATTGTTTGTAGACTTTTTGATAGCAGCCATTCTGACGTGTGAGATGGTACCTCATTGTGGTTTTGATTTGCATTTCTCTGATAATGAGTGATGTTGAGCATCTTTTCATGTGTTTGTTAGCCATCTGTATGTCTTCTTTGGAGAAATGTCTGTTTAGTTCTTTGGCCCATTTTTTGATTGGGTCGCTTATTTTTCTGGAATTGAGCTGCAGGAGTTACTTGTATGTTTTTAAGATTGTCAGTTGCTTCATTTGCTATTATTTTCTCCCATTCTGAAGGCTGTCTTTTCACCTTACTTATAGTTTCCTTCATTGTGCAAAAGCTTTTAAGTTTAATTAGGTCCCATTTGTTTATTTGTATTTATTTCCATTACTCTGGGAGGTGGGTCATAGAGGATCCTGCTATGATTTACATCAGAGTGGTTTGCCTGTTTTCCTCTAGGAGTTTTATAGTTTCTGGTCTTACATTTAGATCTTTAATCCATTTTATTTTTGTGTATGGTATTAGAAAGTGTTCTAGTTTCATTCTTTTAAAAGTGGTTGACCAGTTTTCCCAGCACCACTTGTTAAAGAGATTGTCTTTTCTCCATTGTATATTCTTGCCTCCTTTGCCAAAAATACGGTGTCCATAGGTGCGTGGATTTATCTCTGGGCTTTCTATTTTGTTCCATTGATCTATGTTTCTGTCTTTGTGCCAGTACCATACTTCTTGATGACCGTTGCTCTGTAGTATAGCCTGAAGTCAGGCAGGTTGATTCTTCCAGTTCCATTTTTCTTTCTCAAGATTGCTTCGGCTATTTGAGGTTTTTTTGTATTTCCATACAAATTGTGAAATTATTTGTTCTAGTTCTCTGAAAAATACCATTGGTAGCTTGATAGGGATTGTATTGAATCTATAGATTGCTTTGGGTAGTATACTCATTTACACTATATTGATTCTTCTGATCGATGAACATGGTATATTTCTTCATCTATTTGTGTAATCTTTGATTTCTTTCACCACTGTTTTATAGTTTTCTATATATAGGTCTTTTGTTTCCTTAGGTAGATTTATTCCTAAGTATTTTATTCTTTTCATTGCAATGGTGAATGGAATTGTTTCCTTAATTTCTCGTTTTCTCATTGTTAGTGTATAGGGATGTAGGGATTTCTGTGTATTAATATCCTGCAGCTTTACTATATTCATTGATTTAGCTCTAGTTATTTTCTGGTGGAGTCTTTAGGGTTTTCTATGTAGATGAGCATGTCATTTGCAAACAGTGGGTTTTACTTCTTTTCCAATCTGGATTCCTTTTATTTCTTTTTCTTCTCTTGTTGCTATGGCTAAAACTTCCAAAACTATGCTGAATAGTAGTGGTGAGAGTGGTCATTCTTGTCTTGTTCTCCTGACTTTAGGAGAAATGCTTTCAATTTTTCACCATTGAGGGTAATGTTTGCTGTGGGTTTATCATATATGGCTTTTATTATGTTGAGGTATGTTCCTTCTGTGCCTGCTTTCTGGATGGTTTTTGTCATAAACGAATATTGAATTTTGTCAAAGATTTATTGAGTGTTTTTATATTGAAAGGTATTAGATTGTTTCTGTGTCAGTTGAAGTGATCACATAGTTGTGTTGGATGTCAAATCAACCTTGAATTCCTCATATAAATCCCACTTGGAGGTGTTAATGGATCTTATTGGTTTCTATTTTGTTGAGCATTTTTGCATCTATATTCATAAAGGATATTGACTTGAATGTTTTCTTTTTCATCACTTCTACATACTTTTATAATAAATTCCTATTTTATAATCTGAGGGGAAAGGTATGTTTAAATAAGAATAAACACTACTCCAAAACTTGCCTGCTCCTTATGCTTAGGCTCAGATGAAGGACTACCAGCGTGAGTTAGAAGAAGCTCGTGCATCCCGGGATGAGATTTTTGCTCAATCCAAAGAGAGTGAGAAGAAACTGAAAAGCCTGGAAGCAGAAATCCTTCAGTTGCAGGAGGTTTGTGTGTTTGTTTATTCATCTATTTGCTTAACAAATATTTGCCCTTGGAATTTCTCTAAGACCAGATAAATACATTTCAGCGTTTTTGTAGCCAGTGTAATCTCACTGACCACTTTTAATGTGGTGCTGGACCATCTTACTGCTTCACTTGAGCAAAGTGGTCCCATTTGATATTGTTCTACCTGACTAAAGACAGAGAGGTTGAATAGTGTATTTCTCAAATCTGTTTATAATTTGAGGCGCACTTGGTGCCTCAAGCAAGGTGGCAGCAGCCAGAGCTTACATGACAATCTGAACTCATTCAGGAACTTGCCTCATCCGAGCGAGCCCGCCGACATGCTGAGCAGGAGAGAGACGAGCTGGCGGACGAGATCGCCAACAGCGCCTCTGGCAAGTGAGTCTCCTGAGCATGTGGGAAGGGGTGGGTGTCTCACTGGTCCTCACAGGCACTAAGTCAGCTACAGGGGTCATCTGGCATTGGGGAGTCAGTGGTTGGTTTGCTCATCTGTTCAAAGTCTGGAGAGATGAGCATGAGATGCTGGGCCTCAGCCAACTGGCTGAAGCCCTGCCAGGTCACACCTCCCTGTACCAGTCACGTCCACACAGGTCTGCAGAAAAGGCCTTCAGAACCTATCTGGCCTCCATAGGACTGCACAGCCTTGCAGTGCAGGGCCTCGCTTTCACATTTGTTAGGTCTCTTTCCCTCGACATACGTTTCACTGAAAGCCAGATTTTTGGGTTTTTTTTTTTTTACAATTAAAAGTTGCTTTCTCCATTTAAAGGCTGTCCTAAGGATCCATTGTGGTCGTTTGCTAGTGTGCCATGAGGAGGAGCTGGCTTTGGATCTTGGTGCACTAGAGAAGCTAGGGAACATCAGAATCTTTTTGCACTTTTAAAGCTGACACTGGCTGTGGAGCAAAGCTGGAGGGCTACACAGCGATCCAGGTGCAAGATAGCGGGGCCTGGCCAGGTGGCAGGCCTAGGGATGGAGAGAAGTGGGCAGCGTGTTTGGAAGCAAAACCAACAGGACCGGACAGATTGGGGTGGGAGGAGGAGAAAGAGAAAAATTAAGAATGCTTATGGCAGCACAGTGGGTGGAGGAGCCCTGGAGAGTTCTCTGTGCTGAGTGTCGCCGCCTTGGCCGCAGGTCTGCACTGCTGGATGAGAAGCGGCGTCTGGAGGCTCGGATCGCACAGCTAGAGGAGGAGCTGGAGGAGGAGCAGAGCAACATGGAGCTGCTCAACGACCGCTTCCGCAAGACCACACTGCAGGTGGGTCTACCATGTCCCCTCACCCCAGGAGGGACTGTGCCATCCCCTGCACAACTGACCCATCTCCCCTTCAGGTGGACACGCTGAACACTGAGCTGGCGGCCGAGCGCAGCGCTGCCCAAAAGAGCGACAATGCGCGCCAGCAGCTGGAGCGGCAGAACAAGGAGTTGAAGGCCAAGCTCCAGGAGCTAGAGGGCGCTGTCAAGTCCAAGTTCAAGGCCACCATCTCTGCCCTAGAAGCCAAGATTGGGCAACTGGAGGAGCAGCTTGAGCAGGAAGCCAAGTAAGAGGTTTTCAGTGCTATAATCCAAAAAAAGGTTTTTACAGTATCTCTGCTACAGACCAAGTCCAGGTTTATAGAGATGACACCAATGCCCCTTGTCCTAGGGGAGCTTTGTTGCACAAGGGCACATATAACCGGAGAGGCTGGTGTGAGCCCTCAGGGAACAATGGGCTCACCTGTCAGCTCTTCCCAGGTTCAGCTGAGGGCTAATCATGCTGTGTGTGCCCCATGATTTGCTGGTGCCATAGTTTACATCTCTGCCCAAGGCTGAGCCCAAGTTCACCGCATCACATGAAATGCTACAGTGTGTTGGCAGAGAAGAAATGCAGTGTAACAAAAAAGACAAGTTTTTTCTCCTTTAGGAAGGGATTGCTCAACAGTTTCCATTCTGGTGTCATAAACCATTCTGAAATTTATGAGGAATTGCACAAAGCAGCTTTTGGGCAGGCATTTACATATATATTAGAATAGAATCTCAGATGGCCAGAGCTGGAGCAGACTTTCAACTTCACCCTCTTATTGAGGAGTTTGGGGGCCCAGAAACACAGGGTCTGTTGCCCAGAGTCCTCCCCAGCCTAGCATCTGAAACTTTGTCCCCCTGCTCTCAAACGTAACAGCTAAGGGTTTGTTTGTTGTTAGTTGTAATTGACATGACTTGGCCCTTTCAGCTGACTCCATCCTATCCATTTTTGCATAACATTTGTGAAGGAACAAAAGACCCTTTTGTGTTTTCAGCGGAGTTCTCCAAGTAAGTTAACTCTCCTTCCTTCACGTGGGACAGTGGAGGCCTGTCTAGAACATGGTGCCTTGATTCCTAACTGAAGTGGGGGGAGTTGTTTCAGTGTTCAGCTGCTCTAGCATCTTAGTAAGTACGTGCTAAGTCGCTTCAGTCATATCCGACTCTTGGCGACCCTATGGACTAGCCTGCTAAGCTCCTGTGTCCATGGAATTCTCCAGGTAAGAATACTGGAGTGGGTTGCCTTGCCTTCCTCCAGGGAATCTTAGTCAGTGGGAGTGAGTGAGCAAGTGAGGTTGCTCAGTCGTGTCTGATTCTTTGCGACCCCGTGCGCTGTAGCCCATCAGGCTCCTCTGTCCAGGGGATTCTCCAGGCAAGAATACTGGAGTGGGTTGCCATTTCTTTCTCCAAGTCAGTGGGAAGTAATTTTAAATTGAAACAATAATTAAATTGAGTGTTTTGTTTTCCAGGCTAAAATGTTAGGTGATAAGAGTAACCAACTAAGGTTTTTATTTCCAAAAACTCTACACTCAATGTAAGTGACCTTTGATCTTCAGAAGATCACTAAGGTGATAAATATCCACGCATGAGGGAATAATGCAGGTGTTCTGCCTATCAGCATTAGACTACGTTAAAGGCAATCCACAGTTCGACCAGAAGGGAGAAGTTTCTGGACTATGTTGATCACGATCATACAGGGCCCTGGAAAGCGCTCCAACGTGTGTCATCTTATAGAAAAAAGGACTTAAAATATTTTCATTGCAAGAACTGTGAAAATGAACATGTTGATCATTTTCACAGGGAAAGAGCCGCCGCCAATAAACTAGTTCGTCGTACCGAGAAGAAGCTGAAAGAAATCTTCATGCAGGTTGAAGATGAACGCCGCCATGCTGACCAGTATAAAGAACAGGTAAGGAGAGAAGGCACCTAAAGGGAACATGTCTTCCACCCTGAATGCTGTACAGGAACACAGACAGAAGACCAGCCATGTTACTATGTGACTTGCTGACTGAGGAAGAAACTCTTCCTTCTAGTGTTCCAGTACACATGCTGTTTCTTGTTCCTGCTGGTCACTCCTGAGTGCTGGGGATACAGAGGTGGTTAGGACGTAGCCCTGCCCCACAATACATGTTGAGAAGGGGTGGGCAAGAGCCTTGGGGAAGGCTTGTAGTGGGGAGGCCTGAACTGATCTTAATTACCATGTTTCCTTCCCTAGAGTAGACACTGCATGAGTGCAGAGATTTCTGCCTATTTTACCTACCATCTTCTAAATGCCTAGAAAAGTTGTAGTTGGCAGTCATAAGAGTTGACTCATTGGTAAAGACTCTGATGCTGGGAGGGATTGGGGGCAGGAGGAGAAGGGGATGACAGAGGATGAGATGGCTGGACGGCATCACCGACTTAAGTGAACTCCGGGAGTTGGTGACGGACAGGGAGGCCTGGCCTGCTGCAATTCATGGGGTCGCAAAGAGTCGGACACGACTGAACTGAATGTTGGCTGGGTGGAGAGGCAGATGCAGGAAGTAGTATGAAGGGAAGAAAAGGCGAGTGCACTGCACATGGGACCCAAGTGGTCGTCCTCGTCTGTGTCCAGGCATCTGTTTCCTAAGTGTCAGGGCGTGTCAGCTCTGTATTGGCTGCAGCCTGGGGGGCTGTGCTCTCGCTCATCTGGGAGACCCGAGGATCCACTGCCTCTAGCCTAGACCCTCCCCTCCCCATCCCAGGACCTAGCAACTCAGAGAGCAGTTCTGGATGGGTGTGAACTGGACCGGCACGGTGTTGGCCAGTTTCTGTGGCTCAGGAGTGGGCGGGCTAGTGGCAGGCCAAGTTCTGACTTGGTTTTCCAGAGTGGCTTGGTACTTACCGTGTTGAAAGGAGGTGTAAAATGAACACACCATCTCCTGGGGGTGGAGATTATCTGTGTTGCTGGTTCTTCTGTGTTTTGTAGCAATAGCAGTTTCCTTTCATAATTCCATAGATCACTCGTGAAGATGTCATTTTTCTGTAGAAAACTCAGGGATGAAAATTGGTTTTCAATTGTTTGTAAGTTTCCTTTAGCCTAATATGCTGTATAGACATGGTTGTGCAGAAATGGCAGGGGTGTGCACACACGTGTGGCCAGTGGGGCAGAGGCCTGTGCTGAAACATTCAGGACACAGTGATGTGAATTTGGATTCAGCGGTTTGGTTTGACTTGGTTCCTGTAACTTCCTCGAGATGGAGAAGGCCAACGCCAGGATGAAGCAGCTCAAACGGCAGCTGGAGGAAGCAGAGGAAGAAGCCACACGTGCCAATGCATCTCGGCGCAAACTCCAGCGGGAACTGGACGATGCCACTGAGGCCAACGAGGGCCTGAGCCGCGAGGTCAGCACCCTCAAGAACCGGCTGAGGTGAGTGGCTCCAGACACTGGTTTTCTTGGCCATGTGTGAGGTCCTCCTTAGCATGTACCTGTTCAGGACTCCTGACCGTTGGTGGTCTGGAGAGGGGGGAAACAACAGGCCACTCAGTCACCGGCTCTGTGTTTACTCACGGCTTGTGTGCCAGCCCAGGAGTCTGTCCATGTCCCTCGTGGGCAGGGGCAGCCTCTCCATGGCAGACTTGATGCACCCCAGGACACAGGGAGCCAAGGCTTCTCCCTAGAAGGACAGCCTTAGCACAGGTGTGGCCTGTGGGCTGGAGCCTGTCTGCCCGGCTGTCGTATGCTAAGAGTGGTGTTGACATTGCTAAAGGTTGTAAAAAGACCAGCAGAGACCTTAGGAGGCCCGCAAAGCCTGCACAGAGCATTTCCTCTCCATCTGCCCTTTGGGGAGCACCTGGCCGGGGATGAGCTGGTGGTGCTGTCCTCACTGTGCCTGGGAGGGACAGTAGGGGCCAGCCACCACGGCCCCTAGGACAGTGCTCAGCAGGTGGCAGTGGTGGCTAAGCACAGAGCCCTTCTGATCTCCCCACCACCCCAGGGGCTGCATCCTGGGCAGGGAGCTTTGAATCCTCAGGTGGGTGGAGACTTGGCAGCCACATGCACCTGCTTTCTGTTCCCTCCAGGCGAGGCGGCCCGATCAGCTTCTCCTCCAGCCGATCAGGCCGGCGCCAGCTGCACATTGAGGGCGCATCCCTGGAGCTGTCGGACGACGACACAGAAAGTAAGACCAGTGACATCAATGAGACGCAGCCACCACAGTCCGAGTAAGTCCAAGGAAGCTAGAGGAGGCAATATCGCGGGACATGCAGGAAGTCACCGGCGCCCCCACCTCGGGGCCTCCTGCAGATCTGGGGAACCGGCGAGCTGCGAGACTCCTTCCTGAGAGATCAACTGTGTCTTAAGGCCTCATGGCCTACACACACGTCTCCTGCTTCAGATTTAGGTACAATTGCTCCCCTTTTTATATATATATATATATATATATACACAAAACCTACACATATTAAACAGATCGCCTCATCATTGCATCTATTTTCCATATATCCACCCAGAGACCATTTTATAATACATGTTAAGAGAACCCTTTTTCAAACTAACTCCAGACCCGCTGCCAGTCGCTGGGTCATGGGGCCGCCTAGCGGTTGCCACCCCGTCGCTCTGCATGCTCTGTCATACAGACAGCTACCTTAGTTCTGTGTTCACGTGGCCCCTGCCTCCGCAGCCACATCAAGTCCCTTAGAACGTTGTGAAACCTAAACTGCACCTGTAGCTCTCATTTCCTTCAGATGAGGATTGACACTATTTCAGTGCGCAAACTGTGAAAGGGGCTTCCGTGAGATGGGGGGTGGGTTGGGGGAAGCAGCATCCATGGGGGTTGCAGTGCCCCTCTCCCTCAAGTCGTGGGGTCCCCGCATCTCTTCACGTGAACTGTCTTCGGCCGGAGCTGCTCTGTGCCAGCAGGACAGTGGCCACGACGCAGCTGAGGCCCAGGGGCAGCCATCACAGTGACTTCTAGATGGTCTGCTCCTCGCAGCCACAGGCCCCCCAGAGCAGAAGCTAGGGGGACACCCTTCCTCGCCAGCCAGGCTCTCATGCTGACCTTGCAAATTCAGCCGCTGCTTTGAGCCCAAAATGGGAAGATTGGTTTTGTGTCCGAGACTTGTTCAAGTCTGTCAGTGAGGGGGACAGCACCTCGGGAACAGAGGCCACCCGCCTGAATGTTGACATGCCAGTGGATGACTCCTTTTTCATTTTTCCCTCCCCACCCCCTCGGGACAGTGTTACAGTAAACATTAGCATTCTGTTTTGGGTTGATAGTTAATCAAACTGACATTACAGAAAGTGCCTTAGACACTACAGTACTAAGACAATGTTAAATATATTATTTGCCTCTGTAACAATTTAATGTATTAAGTTTTGACTGTGCTTCATATCATGTACCTCTCTAGTCTAAGTGGTATTATAAACATTCAGTGACAATGAATCAGTGTTAATTATAAATCCTTGATCCTCTGCAACGTGCTTGAAAACACAAACCTTTTGGGTTAAAAGCTTTAACATCTGTTGGGAAGAATTTGTCATGTGGGTTTGGAATCTTTGATTTTTCCCCCTTTATGAATTGTACTGGCTGTTGACCACCAGACACCTGACTGCAAATATCTTTTCTTGTATTCCCATATTTCTAGACAATGATTTTTGTAAGACAATAAATTTATTCATTATAGATATTTACGCCTGCTCTGTTTACTTGGAGGAAAAAGCACCCGTGGAGAATAAACAGACCTCAATAAACAAGAATAATCATGTGAATGTGCAATCTGTTTTCTCACCTTCTGTTCTGGTTGGACGCTATGTAGACTTACCATGCTGATAGCCAGGCCGCTTGTTCTGAGGGCACCGCACGCCCAGAAACTGTCAGGTGACAGGTGAGTTCTCTGGGCAGGCTGGCGGCTGTCCTGCTCTCCTGATGAGCGGTCCAGGACTGTGGGATGAAGCCTCGAGGAGGGTTTGTTTCAGTGTCCAATCAGTGAAGCCCATTACTGGATTAGAGTATTTCAAGAAGCCTGATAAGTTTCAGGCTATTTTCAGACAGGATGCATGTTAAAAATGCTTTTGGGAGGATTCGGTGGTGAGATCCACAGGCAGCTGTGGGCCAGGTAGGATGGGCCAGAGAGAAATCTAGGGGAACACAGTCATGTAGCCATGCTGGGTTTGTTTTTTTTTTAATATGCTCAAGTTAGGCTGGTTCCAGTGGTCTGAAGTACATACTGAAGCTGCTTAGCAGTTGTGAGGATATGGAAAATGGGCTAAAGTGTTCCCTTTCTCAAAACTGTCACTACCACAGGAGAAAAGGTGAGTTGCACTTACCGTCTCTCATGTGTTCTCACCCTTGCTTTTGGTATCTCAGTCCAAGGGTTTGTGGAATTCAGAGGCTTTTCTGAAAAAGAATCCTTTCCTTGCTAGCTGGTTTAACTGATGTTCACGTCATACTGTTTGCCAGCTCAGGAGAAACACGACCTACATGAACAGATTCCAATTCCTAATTCCACAAAGACGCTATCTAGACAGGACCTTTCTTCACTAAACAAACCACTGCTTCATAGTCTGAGGTTGTTCATGAAACTCAACTATAGCTGGGAGCTGGGTTCTGGGCATGTCAAAGACAAAGCAGCTGGCCAGCGCCCAGCCACGGGCATATGGTCCAATGTGAGGGGGGGTTCCAGAATGTGTGGAGAAACCTTAGCCTTTTGTGGAATGCAGTCTAGATGAACTCTCTTAGAATGCAGACATTCTAGAAGACTCTCTTTAGCACAGATAACACACCTGTTCCCAGCCTGCCTATCCTAGGCATGCTGACATCAGGAAAACAAGCACCCTTTCTGTCACCAACCTTCCCCCTCCCTGGAAACCTCAACTAAAATGAAATGAGGTGGAAACCAAATTCTTAACCAGCCTTCCCTATGGCTCTGGGTATCACTGACTCATGTCCCTTTCCTCCTGAAGCCAATGTTGCTATGACAACAGACATGTTTATCAAGACAGGAAGAGCCCACAGTTCAGACTCTAGGAACCACCACTTCCTTAAAAAAAAATCACAACAGTCCATGAGTTAGAATCTAGAAAGTGGACACGATGGCTCCTCACCCCCTAGTTCAGGCAGGCAGGCCTGAGGGAAGCCCATGGCTGAAAGCTGAGGGGAGTCCCCATCCACAGAGGTTTCCCAGTCCCAGCCCCGAGAGCTTTCCCAAATACTGCGCGTTTGCTGAAATGCTGCATCTGCGCACCATCAGGACCAACCGGGCAGTCTACTTCCTTGTGTAGCCACCATCTTTTGGGAATCTAGCAAATCATGTGAAATGTCTCATACAATCCTTTTCAGAAATGTAGTACAAAACTTATCAGTAAGGGTATATTGACATGATAATACCAATTTCCCAAGAATGTTAACCCTAATTACAACACCATGTACTGCATGTAGAAAGTATGATTACCGTAATTACAGCATCCATGTACCACACACACAAAGTATGATTACCATAATTACAGCGTCTGTGTACCACACATACAAGTATGATCATGTCCCCAAGCCTTAAGCCAAGATTACAAACTCACGTTTGATGCATTACAGCAGTGAGGCCTGTTTATTCTTTCAAAGAAGCCCAATAATAGATTCCATGCCCACTAACTGGATGTCGTGAAGCTTACTCAAGATGTAATGTGACATAATCGGACTGTTCAACACTGGATCTGACTGGGACATCTGAGCAGAGTGCTGCCTCCGTCAAGGACCATACCATATGGAAGCTGAGATGCTCCTGTTCGCACGTGTGTCAACTCAGGCACCCCACAATCACCTTCAGGAGGTGGCAGCTGTCATGTGGTTGTCACTGCCTGACTCCTGGTGAGGTCATTAAAGCCCAGCACCAGATCTTGTAGTGAGAGTATCAGCAGCTTAGAAGAAAGTTCTGGAGCCAGCAGCGGAGCAGAGCTGCATGTCCAGTGCTCACCGTGCCGCAGAGGATGACATTGCTCAGGAAAACATGGACAAGGACCCCTTGGGTCAAGACACAATTCAGAACATCGGAATTACAATGTGAAGTCTAGGAGTATGTCTCACATTTTCCTTTCTGTACATGAATTAAATAAGTATGATATGATGAAAATTTGCATAAAGTCTAGAAGGGCTCTTTAAATAAATACAAAGTCTTGGGGCTTTGCCAACGGCTCAGTGGCTAAGAATCCGCCTGCCAATGTAGGAGACGATGGGTTTGATCCCTGATCCAGGAAGATTCCAAATTCTGTGGAGCAGCAAAGCCCCTATTGAAACCTGAGCTCTAGAGCCCATGCTCTGCAACGAGAGAAGCCACCACAATGAGAAGCCCACGATCCACTCCTGGAGAAAGCCCATGTAGCAACAAAGCACAGCCAAACATAAATTTAAATACAAAGTCTTAATAATAAGCATTTTCATGGTTAGAATTGCACGCTTTTCCTACTGCTTTACAAAATAAAGGTGTGTCTTATAATTGCTGGCACTTAAGCGTCTATGAAATACAGAACTCTCCTCACTAGCTGTTCTGGGGTGGAACCTAAGGGCATCTGCGTGGTAAAATTTCCCCCAAGGAGGCCTCAGCCCAGTCACCTGGTAGGTCCAGGGAGCCCCTGCTTTGTGCTACTTACTCAGATCTCACAACTCCTAGCACATGTCTTCAGTGAAAGAAAATCAGTCTCGTGACTTCAAAATTTAGGCCACTTAACAGGAAAATTTAGGATCCACAGAGTAAAACTAGTCCATCTTTTCACTTCACTTCTGTTTTACAAAGCTGCAACTGCATGTTCATCGATTTTGTGTCCTTTTCTTACTGACGCATGGATGCGCGTGACTTACAGGTCAGTGGCTCCGTGGTCACTTGTCCAGCTGAGCAGTTATCCTAACCACGGCATTCCCCCACCAGCAGACGTTTGTATTAATGCTACTGAGACTGACTTTGTTCTTACTACCACAGATGAGTAGTTACAGCTTATCACATTGTTAGATTGATTCAAAACTTACAGAGGGTAATTCAGGCTCTGAGCCTCACATGACATCACTGCTGATGCAGGCATGTGTCAGAAAACCCGCCCAGGCCTGCCAGCCCAGCACCCTTATCCCAGACCTCCGCCTGCAAACCATGATCCGGGCAGGATCTCCCATATGTTAACAGGGGCAGCAAACTTGAACACACCCCACAAGTGAACTAGTGAAACATCTGTTCAGCTTCCCTTGGTGAAGACTTCAGAGTTGACAGGAAACATTAACTCTTGTGGGTGCAGGCGGGCAGCAGAGTAAAGTATTACCCCACGTGCAGAACACCAACACCATAAGCTTTATCCTGTTTTCAAATTGGCCTCCTCTTCATGTGGGCTATCTTACATAAGAAGCCTGTTACATTAGTATTACTAGAGACTTTTCCTCCTTAAAATTAAAAAAAAGGGCTTCCCTGGTAGCTCGGTGGTAAACACTCTGCCCGCCAATGGAGGAGACACAAGTTCATTCTCTGATCTGGGAGGATCCCACATGCTGCAGAGCAACTAAGCCCATGTACCACAACTACTGAGCCTGTGCTCTAGAGTGTGGGAGCTGCAACTACTGAGCCACGTGCTGCAACTACTGAAGCCTGCACGCCTTAGAGCTCATGCATCGCAATAAAGAACAGCCCTGCTCACCAACTAGAGAAAAGTTCATGAGCAGCAACAAAGACCCAGCAAAGCCAAAAATAAATAAAATTATTAAAAAAAATTTTTAAGGGCTACTGTATTTCTTGCCTAGAGAATTCCATGGACAGAGGAGCCTGGTGGGCCTATAGTCCATGGGTCTCAAAAAGTACGACACGACTGGGCGACTAACACACACACACATCCCCGTATATCATATTTTTAACAGCCATGGGACCAGTTTTCAGATAAGATGCTCCAAGTCACAGGAACATGATTGCAAAGATGCCGCCTGCCTCCACTCTCATTTTTCTTAAAAAAAAAAAATCAAGTAACACATTTATATTTTAAAGGCCAAGCTAGTGCCCTCAGTTTGCTTCAAATTTTGAGGCAGATTACAGAGAAAAATCACCCATGAAGTCAAAAAACACAGAAAAGACTTATCTTAGCATCCTCTGCGCAAACAACGCAGACAACTTACAGCCTGGGCCCATCTCCCTCGGGCCCTGTTCCCACCAGCGGCCAAGCCGGATACTCCCCGGCTACAGGCTGCCTCTGAAGCCACTGCTCCACCCAAGATCATGTCCTCACGTCCCCTTCCCTACAAGTGCCAGCTTCCACCGTGGCTCTCAGAAGATGCTAATGGCAGCTCCAGTGCAGCCTGAGAAACAAAGCCAACACCAACTGACACAGGGGGAGGAGGTGTGTGGATGAGCCGTGAGCCACTGTGCTCCTGCTGCCGCCCCCTCAAGCATCATTTCCAAGCATTCAGAATCAGCTCACCTCCTGACACAAGCCAGAGTCAAGACCAGCGAAGCCTCCAGTCTGATGAAGTGGTAAACATAGCAGAAAAGGACACTGGGCCCCTTTCCAAACCTGGCTTTCCCATGAACCAGCTGTGTGAGCTCAGGCCAGTCACCTAAACCCTGGGCTTGCTTTCCCTTCTATAAACTGAGGAAAAACCAGCTCATCCCGCTCCCGGGTCACAGTATACAGCTCTCCCTTGCCTCCCTGGAGACCCCACAACCCAGCTCTGGCACCTAGCAGGACGACGAAGTTTCAGGAGCAAGGGATGGGAATGAATAGTGAGATGAAAATACCTGGAAGCAAGAAGCTGTCCTTGGCCACCAGGGAGCTCACCCCCTCCACGCCCATGCAGGGGAGACCACCACATGGAACCAGCCCGGAGGAGGGCTCATTCCTGAAGGTTTCAGTGAGAGCTGCACACACAGGCAATCCTGCAGCGCTAGGAGGAGGGCCCACTCAGAGGAGATTAGATAGGCAAACAATACACAGATCTTTCAGACCGGGAAGCAAAGGCTCTATGTGAGCGTGTACAGAGCAGCATCGTGAGCCAGATACAAACGGTGACTGACTTACAATGGTCTGACTTAAAGATTTTTTGACTTTACCATGATGTAAAAGCAAAACAATCAACAGAAACCACACTGAATTTTAGATTTTCATCTTCTCCCAGGTAGCGATACACGGTGCGATCCTCTCACACAACACTGGCAGGGCATTTTCCAGTCAGCCACATGATAGACATGACGACAGCCATTCTGCACCCAGATGACCATTCCATTTTTCACTTTCAGTACAGTATTCAATCAATTATATACAACAGTCAACACTTATTATCAGGCTTTGTATTAGATGATTTTGCCCAATTGTAGGCTAATTCAAATGTTCTGAGCATGTTTAAGGTAGACAGGGCTAAGCTGTGATGGTCAGGCGGTTAGATGTAGTAAATGCATTTTCAATTTACATGAATGGATTTATCAGAACATTGTCTCACTCTAAGTGGAGGAAGACCTGGAAAGCTGAAAGAAGCCCAAGGAATCATGCAGCTTCCTCAGGGGAGTCATATGCCAATGGTGCTGCAGTTGTAACAAAACCAGAACTTCAAGGGAGTTCACACTCCACTCCCACAAAGTGAGCAGGCAGCCTACTCCTGGCTGCCTGGCCTGTGCTCTCCTGGACTCAAAGCAAAAGTGCTGACATCAAAGAACAACACATAGGCACCACTCCCAGCCGTTGCCTGAATAACAACTGACAGAGCTGTGTGGTGAGATGATCCCAGGGGTCCACAGCTGGGGAGGAACTGAGATGTCGCTGGGGAGCCAGGGACAAGGATTCAAGAACTTATCTTCGCTTTAACTAGAGCAGCTCTGTGTGTTGTGCTTTAGATGTGGGGCTCCTGCATAGAGATGGAGGTCTGACACCTCTGACCTCATCCAGCCCCTTCCATGATGGCCGGGAGACTGCCTGTCAGTGAGAGGCTTGGAGTTCTCAACTCTCAGCCAGCAGGGCTGGGCAGAGCGCACGCACGCGCACACACACACGCGCACACACACACCCCTTATGACCACACACACACACCCCTTATGACCACACACACACACACACACACACACACACACACACACACCCCTTATGACAAAATCTCCAGGAACAACTCAGAGAAGCTATTCCTGCCGGCGAACTGAGAGACAGAAGAAAAAAAATTTAATGTATCCTACACCTCAATGTTTATTCACTTAGAAACTGGAATCACTTAGTTTTCATTTACATATAGTTTTAAAATGACAAAAGCGATTCTGTTTATGCTCTTTGTGTAAGCAGAGCTCAGAATCTGACACAGTCGTACAGACCCCCAGACTTTACTTGTTCCTTAAGTTCCATCAAGGGATGAGGAGAGAAGCCCAGACCCAAGTAACCTCTGATCCCAGAATACCAGCACGTTTTGTAAAAAGCAGCCCAACAAGAGGACCAGTCTCCTGGACCCACTGCAGTTACTCCAGGACTTAGCAAGTCGTCTCCTTCAAAGTCCAGGCCCTTCCTCCCAGAGGTCCACACAGGGCCAGGGCCATTCTCAGGCTGCTCCCGGAAATCACAGCTAAGAGCAGAAACCAGAACCCAGAGTCATCCTGAGGAATAAATTAGCCACAAGGACGTATTGTACAACACAGGGAATACAGCCTGTATTCTACAGTAACTATTAATGGAATATAACTTAAAAACTGTGAACCACAACACTGTAGTATCTGTAATTTGTGTAAAATTGGACCATACTTCAATTTAAAAAAAAAAATCAGCATGAAGACATCCGCTCAGCACATCAGACACATCACGAGGCCACAAGAATTTTCTATGCCTGGTTCTGTGGCTGCTGTCCATCTTGTGTCCAGTGTCAGAACAGAAGTGAACTTGGAACCTGGCTTCCACTCCGGCTTTTCTCTCGCAGGATGGCAAAAACCCAATAAAGCAACCTCAATCCTTTTTTTTTTTTTCTGTGAAATTTATTGTTTCCACATTAAAAGATTTTTTCAAGGGGAAGTATTTTTTTTAACCACATGATGATCCTATACAGCTGCCCGGAGTAGGACACCATCATAAGTCTTTAACATGCCATATGAGTTCTGAATAAATAAAAGCTACAAAGCCCAAGTTATATACAAATATCTTAGGCAATAATGTTTACAAACCTATGTACAATAAAACAAATGTAAACAGTAAATGCAGCATGAGAGTAATCAAAGGATGCACAGGGAGGACCACTTATGGTCAGTCTGCCCCCCGGAGCTGCCACCAGCCGGCCCCTGGAATCAGGCCACGCAACCCTGACACAATGGGACAGGCCCTCCAGAGACAAAACAAAAGCGCTCTGAAGATGTCATTTCACTGAAGGACCAGAGAGCTGCCGAGAGGGCGGCCACCCCCCCTCCCCCAAGTCTGAGGCAGTGGAGGAGGAGACGGCAGGGCCCAGCCCTGAGAGCACCCAGGCCCCAAAGCTCCTGCTATCTCAGACGGGCCTTTGTGGCTGCTCGGGGAGGCAAGTCTACGGAATGATAACTGAGAAAGTAAAACCAGAAGGTGCAGAAAATGCTCCCTAGTTCAGTGGCCTTCCTGACTCTTCACCATCCACAGGCCCAACCTGGGGGGTGGGGGGAACACATGATCATCAGCACTGGAGACGCTTGGCCGAGAGCTCAGGAGACCACAAGTTGACCTGATTTGGGGAAGAACTTCTAGAAGATCTGCAATGTCCTAAACACAACTAAATCCTATCGGTACAGCAGGGCGGGGCTAGGAGATGCTGTGATGAATGGGTACTTCTGCATCCAGTGACCGAGTAATACACGCATGTATCACCTTGTGACCCACAAAAGTGCAATCATGTGAAACCAACGGCACTACGGCGAGAAGAGAAAATAGCCAGTATTGATATCGCGCAGAGTCCTAGGGCCGGACTGGGCCCAGCAGCCGCCACTGCATGCAGCCTGCCCTCTGCCAGCCGTGGGGAGGCGGGCGGAGGGGCACGAGCTGGGCCCAGGCACCGAGGGGTGAGGCGTGGGTGTCCTGGTGCTTGGAGGGGGGCAGGAGCCCCCATCTGGAGGCCGGGCACTCATACACTGAGTGGCAGCATACCCGGTGCTGACGACGGGCGCGAGGAGCCCAGACCAGGAGGAGGAGGAGCCGGGTCAAAGCCGTTTACTGCCCTGTGGGGGTGACCAGAGCAGAGAAGGGAAGGGGAAGAGAAAGAGACTGTCATTTAAAATCACTCGACACACAGCATAATTCATCTGCTCTCTACAAGTATTCCTTTTCCTGGCCCCAAGGAGAATCCTGATGGCCCAAAGGAGAGCACAGCATCGAGCACCCCGCAGTCCCACAGCAATGGGATGACTCTCTTCTCGGCAACCTCATCACACTGGCCATGGTGGCTGCAGCCCTGACTCACTTCCCAACAGAGCAGGTTAAATGTCTACCAGCAGGGAACCAGCTAAAAAGTGTACAACCCGTGAAATATTACACGGCCTTTAAAAATACATTTCAGAGTTCTTAACAGCATGGGAAATATTCCGAATGCAATTAATGCTAGGTGGAAAAAGCAGCAGGTTACCAAACTGGATATGCTCAACAATATGAAGAAAAAAATTAACAGCATACGTTCTGGGCTATAACCCCTTATATAGCTAGACATTGCTATCCACAGAGCTAAATCTAGAATGTGTGAGGATGCGGGCACTCATACACACACACTTACGTATATCATAAAAGCAAAATTTAACAGTAGTTACTTTTCTTCCCTCTGAGTTGTGGGTAAGTTTTATCTACTACTTTGTACTTTTTTGTTTCCCAAATCTCCTACAATGTACATGAATATCTTAAATAAGGGGGAGAAAAATAACTTTTTTAGATGGTTCAGCAAGCAAGCCAGATGGGGACGCTTCTCTGCAGGCTCAGGAGACACCAGCCCCACCCACACAAGTGCCCGCAGCCAGGACCCTGCCCCGCCCCAGCCACCGGGCAGTGCAGCCGCAGGAAGGCGTTGAGGGAGTGCGTGCAAGGCCTGGAACCCCTCTCAGGAAGCCACTGCAGCCCTTCCGTACTGAAAAACTTCCTAGGGAAATGGGTCTCATTCACAGCCTGGGAGATGCAGCCAACTGTAAGGGGCCGAACTGCCCCACACATGCCCACCACTGTCCGCACTGGCCTACTCATCTGAGGGGCCCAGGGAGTTGAGTATATAGACTCACGGACACAGATTCTCTGAAACAAAACAAAACACAGACACACATTCGCCACCAAGATGACAGTTTCATACACTGCGGAGGTGAGGGCAATCTCATGGAGAAACAGGCATGCAAAGAGACTGGACTAACGACCCTTGACTACTCTGAAGAAACAGTGCACATCTGAAGAAACTAACCTGAGTGTAGATTTTGAGTTGGAAATCAAGCCTCCCACACAGGCCAAGAGCAATGGGAGGGGCTCTGACAAGGGTTCTCTCTCCCCACCTCAGTGATGCACGCTCAGAATTTTCTCTTCTCTCTTTGGGTTGGGGAGGTCTGATCTTTGAGCTTCATCACATTTGAAAACTTGAAATCATCCCTCTCCATCCTGCCAAAACTAAGTGCCTGTCCCTCTTTTCTGGGGACAGAGACTCTATATGCCATTGTTGCGCTCGCAGAAGCAGCCATTTGTCTGTCATTTGTTTGCTTGGTCCCCGAGCCCCGATGCCTGCCTCTCCTAGAACCTCAGGGAGAACTAGGCAGCCTCACAAAGAGCTTCAGCCCTGAACACTGACCATCAGACTCCCAGCCTGTCAGAGCATGGCAGCAGGCATGGCTAGACAGCCCCCAAAACTTGGCAGAAGGAAGCACTGCTGGGTACTGAGAAGAACCTAACCCCTGTTCCACAGGGCGGGCAAAAGCAGCAAATTTGAGGATGGCCCCACATGTAGGTTTAGAACTGAGCTTTCTGCACTTTCAAGCACAATGGACCTTTAAAGAATGTCAAGTTCATCCCCACTGTTATATTGCCAAGGAAATAAAAACAGAAGGTCCACTGTTCACCAAGCTCACCCCGTGAGCCTGTCACTGGGGACCTGGGCTCACAACCTGCCTCCGCATACCCAGGCCAGCATCCTTTCCTAGCCTTCTCCCACCCAAGGACGTCCGAGAAGCTCCATGAGCAACCAACTTGGTGCTCCCAATGCAGGTTAGCTCTAATAGGAAAAATACCCAGTGCAATCCAAAATATGAAAAGAAACCAAGAAACTAAGTAAGTAGCTTCCCTGTGTGGCTGGAAATGGGAATTCTGACTCTGAAAGTTGGGTGGAAGAGAGAACAACAATCCAGCAGGGTTCTCACTAGGACTTCTCTGAGTTAAGTAGTAGTAAGTAAAAGACCAGAAGGAAGCTGAACCCAGAGGGAGAATTCTCAGTCTGGTGAAGTCCCTTGAGGGAACTGAAAAGTGTGCAATGAGGACAGGTTTCTGAGAGAAGAAACACCTCCATACTCAACACATTTGGTCTCAGGGAGCAGCCAAAAAGCCGAAGGGAAATGTCCCAGTGGACAACACAGGACCGAACGGAGAAAGAATGGGCAAAGATGGAGATACAGATCTGGGAATCATCTATGTAAAAAGGGTTCCAGAAGCTATGAAATTTCATGATCTTACCATGAAAATCTAGTTTAAGAGTCTGAAAAATAGAAAACCCGGCTAAGACAAGGAATGAAGGTCAGTTGTAAATGGCCAACAGAACTAAAAGAAGGGTTCAGAAGCTGGTCGGGAGGACAATAAAATTAACACAATATAAAGCCTGGGGACTAAATCTGCCAGAGCAAGAACAGTTCACCTGAGAGGGCAGGAGAAAAAAGGAACAGAGGCGCTACAGCTAGTTCAGGAGAGGAGACAGGCCACCTCCAGACCCGTCCATCCAGTTAGAAGGAGAAATGGAAGCCCAGCGTAGCTCCAGTCCTCAGCCCAGGCTCTGCAACTGAAACATACGTTCCTCAAAAGGAAGGTAGATTTTACACACACGTCCCCAGCTACCACTCCACTTTCCTGAGGAACACAAGCATGAGCACAGAGGTGAGGCCCCACACAGCAAGAATCCACTATCACCAGTGCTGAGAAAACAGAAGACATGGGTAACAGGAAGCACCCCAGGCCCATGGAGGCAGTCAAATGTGGTCCCAGAGCCTGGCAGTGACCCTGACCCCCACCCCAGACTGCTGGTGTCCTCTCTACAGCACCCTGTACAGGAGTACATCAGCCCATTCACAACCGCCCCAGGACCACTAACAATTGCTTGTTTTTGTTTGCACAGCTGAACTAGAAATAATGTACACAGTCAAACCAAACAAGAACCTGCAAGTTCACTCATGGGCTGGAAGCTGGTTAAAGCAGAGTCAGCCCCATGCAGTTAGTAAACCCGCTTGTTAATGCGAATGCGTCTTCCACCACACACCATGATTAAGAATGAAAGAGCACAGCAAACAAATTCAGTTACCCATGAACAACGTGGGAAATATGACTTTTTCTTGCCTAATAAAAAAAGGAAAAAACATTAAACAGTAATAAAATACTATTTTCACACTATGCCCTAAAATTTGTCTATGCTCACCTACAAACAGCCTGAAAGAAATCACGCTGGCTTACAAAATTAGGGCGGAAGAAACTAAACAAAAGCTATGGAGGAAAAAGAACATCTTTGGGGGAACTCAAGTAGCTGTGCTACCTGTGAACTAGTGTCTTTATGGATGAGTGATGTGAACAGCTGGTACAGGTTGGAGGAAGCAAAGCAACACGGAGAAACAGGCCCAGCGACCCACATTTTAGGAACTGGTGACATCAACACAGACTAGATAAAATCCTGACTCCAAGAAGCCCTCCACTAACCAGAACTTACACTGTAGTTTCAGAACCCATAAAGCAATATATAACAAGAAGGCTTTATGTTTATGTGGTCAAGACTCACCCCATCTGAGGATTCTGTGGGAGGCAAGAGGGCACAGTGCATACACGTACACTCACATACTTGCACACGCATGCAAACCAACTCTCCCAAACAACGTTTCTGTGGGCTCCTAGGAGCGTCAGGAAAACTACAGTTAACAGTGCCACAGACAGACTCCTTAGGAGTGAGAGGCATGCCAGGCAACTTCTGGAGCCAAAGGCTTTTTCTCAAATGAAAAGCTTCTTCTCATGCTGAAACTGCAAGCTACGCTTCTACCAGAACTGGCACTTTTTCTTTCAACCAGTTAGATGCAATAATGGCTTTGGGAGTGGGGATATTTACCCCTTCCTTTTGCAGCAGGTATAAGCCATCATGGTTTTTATCTAGTGGCTAGGTCAGCAGGAAGGAAGGCCAGAGGTAAAAAGCTAGGCAGGCCAGAAAGAAGCCAAAATCAAAGCAAAGGATCAAGGAAGTAAGAACACTGCAAAACCCACATAAGAGTTATCCTCAGGAAGACGGCAACTAGATACACACAACTCGAGCAATAATAGGTTCATATTTGAGTGTGCATATACCATTTGTTTACCATACCAACTCAACACTTAAGAAAAGGCCAGTCCACAAAAAATATTTATTGTTAATAGAGTAAAATTAAAAATCTGTACTATTTAATCAGGTCCTCCACAATCCTAAACACCATCTGTATCTATTTCTATCAAGAAGCATATTTCCAGGTTCAGTTCAGGACATAAAGCCTATCCTACACCTAGGATCTTCAGGGGCTCTGTCACAGTGCCCAGGGCCCCTCCTGGTTTCAGGTGACCCTGAATCCTCTGCCATCTGCCTAGGCTGGGTTCCTCTCTGGGCAATCACTGCCCTGGTAAGAAGACAGAATGGTGAGCCTGAACTGATGATATTATGCCTCCTTCGTCATGACTGTTCTAAGGACTATTTTTTCGCAAAGGCATCTGCCAGATCAATCTATTTACAGTTTTGCGTCTTCTTACATCACAAGGGGCCTACGGCCCATAAGAAATATTCCAGACAGACGAATAACTACTGTTTAGAAGTAGCTATAAGCTCCAGGAAAAATCATTAGGCACTATTTCCAACACTCAGGAAGACTTCCTTAAACTTTCGCTGTATCGTTCTGGGAAAATGCCACTTCTAATGTAAATATATCTACCTTTTTATTTCACACTTTCCATTATAGTATAAAAATGGCACTCCTCAAGGCTGCCTGAAACTCCTAAACCTAAGGAATATTAATTTTATTCCTACCACCACTGGGGAGCCCCAATGGTTAGAATAAAACTCTGATTTATATGTTGACATTTTAGAATGGGCTTTTAATGTAATGTGTATAAAGAAAGCCCTGATTTATATATTATTTGAGAATATGCTCCCTAATGAAATACACGTACTTTGAGGTAGAATTCTTAAGGGAGAAAGAGAAACCAGAATACTCCACTCCACAAGGACGAACAACAAAAAGCTTTAAAGAGTGGACTACATATCAAATCAGGTCCCCCACTGGGGGAGAATGGGCATATGTATGGTCCAGTCCCTTTGCTGTCCACCTAAAACTATCACAACACTGTTACTCGGCTATAGTCCAGTATAAAATAAATTTAAAACAATCAGGTTCTCTACAATGTACCACCGTCACTGAGGAAAGCAGAAAATACAAGTTCCTTTAGGTAACTAGGAAGATTTCTATATTGCTTTCACAGAACAAGGACCTATGGCCCCTCTAACTCAAAGCAGAGACACAGACCACTGGTGCCTCAGCTAACTCCACTGCCAGCCACCTTAAGTCCCAAGGTCAGCATTCCAGACCACAGGCTCTAACCAGTTACCTAGACCAAGGCACACCCATACAACAGTATAACCATGCAGTGTTTTGTGGTTTTTTTCCTTTAATTGAAGCAGAACAATATGTACTGACACGGAAAGCTACTGGCAGTATCAGTCACCATAGGCATGTTGCAAGCAGTATTTAAGGTATCTCATAAGTTTTTAAAAGCAGAGCAGATGCATAAGATGATTTTACGTGCTTAACTGTATAGATGAATACATGAATAACTGTAAAGATGCAAAAATAGTGTGAAAACAGATGACATGTATTTTTACTTTATATATTCTGCACCAAAAATTTTTTTGCATTAGTAATGTATTGCTGCTTTAATCTTATGACAATTTTTTAATTCTCAATTCCCCCCAAAATATCTTCACATCCTACAAAACTTTTTATGTCCTAAACTGTACTTGATCCAGTGGTCTTATATTTTTTCTAAAATCTTCAGACAGAAGGTTTGTTGAAGAGTTCACACATAATGTGATCACCATGTTCTCTTCTACTCTTAGCAAATATTTGCCAAGATAGTCTACTATCCAGGAAGCACCTTGAGAAAACACAGAGACCATATCACACTCATCTTTAATCCCTGGCTGCCTTTCAGAGTCTGCTTCCCAGGACAGAAGCTTCAGAGTCAGGGTTCCCAGGGCAACAGACTCCATGGGGACTAGAAGACAATAACAGACTTCACATCCCCTAAGATCTGAATGATAACACTTCATTCAGGTAGATTTATCAAACTGAGTTTATCTTTTCGAAGTTCAATGAACTCAATAATATGCAACTTCACTAACCCAAAAATTAACATTTAGAATTTCCAAAACTTACCCTTTGTCGAAGAAAGACGTGTGCCCTGACCGAGAGAACTTCGTGCCATTGCTATTCATCACCCCACAGTTAACATTCCCTGAAATATAGGATTTTCGTGATGCTTGGTCCTTTGCAAAATTCCTGCAAGCTGCTAATTTGGATTCTAAAGCCTAAAAAGGAAGAAGGAATGATTAGGTTGTCAAAATAGTAGCTGCACATAAAAATTTGCATTTCAAACCATTTCTATTTCAAGACTCAAACTTTATTCTCTCAGTTGGTAATGGTGGCTATTTAAGCCATTATCAATCACCTTTCTAGTAGGAAGAAGGGATATTCACGCTGGCTCCCTTTCTAATGAACTCAGAATATTTATCCCTCTCGGTATTATTGAGGGATACAGAAATAATCCTCATCTTACAACTAAGAGAAACGTGGCACAGTAGATAGAGATGGATCCCAGGTCCCTTGGCCCTAATCCACTGTTTTCCCTCTGACCTCTGGACTGCTGGTTGGCTGGTTGGATGTGTGCATATGTTTTGGAAGCAAACATTACAAAAAATGCAAAAACATCAATTGAGGACTTTTTAAAGCGGCCAATTCTTTCTTCAGGGCTTCACGTTAGTTTCTAGTGTATCAGAATGGATAAGTGCATTTACAATGCCTCATGTGAAGTTAAATTCTATTCTGCTTCTGAGAGCACACTGTAAAATGTCTATACCCTCTGCCTATAATTAAATAATTCATTTGAAAATGACACCAGCCCTTTAGCATTTACCTCTAAACTGAGTGCCTGCTTAGCACCTGTCACCACAACACCTGGCCAGTGCCAGCCTCTACAAACCAACAGATGACACAAAGAGAAGTTTCCCATCAATTTCCATCACACACAAGTATCACTAACTCCCCCTTCCCACAAACACTTTGCCAAATCAAACCCCTCTCCTTGCAAAAGAGAGAGAGAGAAGGAAGGGGATTATAATCCATGAGGGAAAAAAAGGGCAAAGAACACTCCAATCCTATTATCCTTGACACTAAGGGATTTGGAATGCACTGGTAAATTAAATCCACAGCTAAAATATTTCACTCTGAAAACCATCCTCCCATAATTTCAATAAAAGCTATTTAGAAACAGCAACAAAAACAGACTGAAACTTCCTTCTCTTTTCCTTTCCTAAAACACCATGACTCAGTAAAATAACAAAAGAAGGAAAAGAGGTTGGATAAGCTCTAAATAAGCATTTTTTCAGCATCTTATTAAACAGACACATACACAGTAAAAATTGAGAGCCATTAATTTCCTATATTCAAAACATTCATTCAGATATTAGATGAGGATCTATCATATAATAGGTACAAGTTGTATCTGAGGCATCAGTGAGACAACCTAATACAAGTACTGGGCCTGGCACTCAAAAACAATGGCCTAGAAATCAGATTTAAGACAATATCCACACCAAGTAGGAGATGAAATCATGGCTGTGAAGGAGATAATCAGAAAATTAAGGTCAGAACTACTCTGAGTAAAGTCAATACTGAAAGGGCAGGCAGATGAAAGGGCAACAAGATGACAAAGAGGAATGGGCAGGAAGACGCGAGGCAGACATGACACATCATCAGAAGAGCAGAGGAAAGTAGGCATTTCAAAAAAAAAAAGTCAGTATTGAACGTTCAAGTAAAATGAGGATAGAGCAGCATCCACTGGATTTGACAGCGCTGAAATCATCAATGAGCAACTTGAGTGGAGTAAGCGGGAAACAAGAACCCAGACAAGGCTAGCTGGGGAGCAAGTATGCCGTCACAAATATTAACAATAAATACATGGAGACAAGCTCTCAGAAGCTTGGTGGGGAAGGAAAGAGACAAACTGAAAGTTAAAGAGGGACACAGGGTAGAAGGAAAGAATAACGGCTTTTATTTTTGCTTTTAAGGTTAAAAAATTGTGTAATGTGTAATAAATAAATGTTAGATATAAAGTATGTATATCTAACGTTTATATATATCACACATTCAGTTCACTTCTGTCGCTCAGTCGTGTCCGATTCTTTGCGACCCCATGAACCACAGCACGCCAGGCCTCCCTGTCCATCACCAACTCCTGGAGTTCACTCAAACTCGTGTCCGTTGAGTCAGTGATGCCATCCAGCCATCTCATCCTGTCTTCCCCTTCTCCCACCTTCAATCTTTCCCAGCATCAGGGTCTTTTCAAATGAGCCGGTTCTTCACATCAGGTGGCCAAAGTATTGGAGCTTCAGACTCAGCATCAGTTCTTCCAATGAATATTCAGGACTGATTTCCTTTAGGATGGACTGGTTGGATCTCCTTGCAGTTCAAAGGACTCTCCAGAGTCTTCTCCAACACCACAGTTCAAAAGCATCAATTCTTCTGCGCTCAGCTTTCTTTATAGTCCAACTCTCACACCCATACATGACTACTGGAAAAACCATAGCCTTGACTAGACGGACCTTTGCTGACAAAGTAATGTCTCTGCTTTTCACTATGCTGTCTAGGTTGGTCGTAACTTTCCTTCCAGGGAGTAAGAGTCTTTTAATTTCATGGCTGCAGTCACCATCTGCAGTGATTTTGGAGCCCAAAAAAATAAAGTCAGCCACTGTTTCCAGCCAGCTTTTTCACTCTCCTCTTTCACTTTCAACAAGAGGCTCTTTAGTTCTTCACTTTCTGTGTATCTGAGGTTATCGATATTTCTCCCGGCAATTTTGATTCTAGCTTATGCTTCATCCAGCACATATTACACAGAGGAAACAGAGATCAAATTGCCAACATCCACTGCATCACAGAAAAAGCATGAGAGTTCCAGAAAAACATCTACTTCTGCTTTATTGACTACACCAAAGCCTCCTGTGAAGAATTCTTAAAGAGATGGGAATACCAGATCACCTTACTTACCTCCTGAGAAATCTACATGCAGGTCAAGAAGTTAACAGAACCAGACATGGAACAACAGACTGACCGAACTGGGAAAGAACTACGTCAAGGCTGTACATTGTCATCCTGCTTAACTTATATGCAGTGTACATCATGTGAAATGCCGGGCGGGATGAAGCACAAGCTGGAATCAACATTGTTGGGAGAAATATCAATAACCTCAGATACCCAGATGACAACACCCTTATGGCAGAAAGCGAAGAGGAACTAAAGAGCGTCTTGATGAAAGTGAGAGAGGAGAAAAAGCTAGCTTAAAACTCAACATTTAAAAAACTAAGATCATGGCATCTGGGCCCATCACTTCATGGCAAATAGATGGGAAAACAGTGGAAACAATGACAGCTGAAGCTCCAATACTTCGGTCACCTGATGTGAAGAACTGACTCACTGGAAAAGACCCTGATGCTGGGAAAGATTGAGGGCATGAGAAGAGGATGACACAGGATGAGCTGGCTGGATGGCATCACTGACTCAATGGACATGAGTTTGAGCAAGCTTTGGGAGTTGGTGATGGAAAGGGAGGCCTGGCATGCTGCAGTCCATGGGCTCGCAAAGAGTCGGACACCACTGAGCAACTGAACTGAAATATATATTTATATTACATAATATGGTATACATAAACATTGCACATAAATATTAAAATATATGGTAAAAGGCTGAAGATACAGGAGATATAAAGATGACAAGGCAATGAGATGCAAAGCACAGAGGGACAAAATTAGCTGTGAGCAGGAATGTGATACTTTTCACCACTGAGACACAAAGGAAGAACAGAGGTAGTGAGGAGAGTACTAAAAGAAGGAAAGTGAAGAAAACGAAGCGTAAATAGACAGCCTTGATTTCTCAGTGGAAGAGGATGTCAGAGGGGGAAGGGGCTCCCAGGTGAAGTCAGTGGCAAAACAGGGCAAAGAAGTAGGGGATGAAACATTCATAAAAGTACACAGGGGCTGGTGGAGAATGGCAGAAATTCTAACGACACCCTAAAAGACAAACCGTCTGCTGAACGGGTAAACAATGCAAGGACTCCGAGTTCAACTTTCATGTACCATTTATGAACAAATTACTTAAGATACTAAAGCAAAACAGGGAACAAAAGAAAGATGACAACAGAGGTCCAGGAATAAATAGGCAGAACTAACCTACGAGTATAATGAGGAGAATTTGAGGATGACAGCATGCTGCCACCCTAGAAGCACATCAGAGCACTCGGCAAACAGTGTGAGTAAGAAGCCAGAAGATACAACATACAGCAAAGAAAGTGTATGTTTCTTCTCTCCACAGTGAAAAAATAATAATAATAATCAGAAATGCTAAGAACCATGAACAAAAATATCCACTGATACACAAGTTATAAACGCATACAAAGGCTGAGTGCAATTTTTAAAAATGAAAATGGCTTAATCTGTTGAAATGACAGGATTTCAAGAGCTTTTTTCTTTTTATTGTGATTTGGTAAAAATTGTTTTGCAGTGAAAATAATAAGATAGCCAGTTTTTAAAAATGTCAAAAAGGCATACATGTCAGCTATGACACAGACACAAGAAAAAAATCTATTAATAATATGCTTCTGAGTAAAATAACAGGTAAAGAACAAAATGCCTGAAACATCTGTTGAGTACTGTAAGTAAAATGGCCCTAGAGCCTAGCTCCTCCTCTATGATTCTGCAGGAAATAACACACAGGTGGGCATAATATTGTAGGTGCTATTGACTAATTTTCAGCACTACTAATGGAGAGTTCAAGAAGGGACAGACTTTAAATAAAGTTACAAAAATAACCAAGAAAAATTTTTAAATTAGGAGGAGTAAAGTTATTTTTTTTCTTAAAGTTGATAAGACACTGAAAAGCAATATTATGTCAAATTATAGTAACAAATAGATTAAACTATTACAACACAATTTTTACAACAAATAGGTTTAAAAAAAAAGATTATGGTAGGAGTGAAGGAAGACTATTCTATGTGCTGTATAAATGATGTGTGCACATGACTTGTTACAGCAACTTTAAAATGCAAAGTTATTGATGGTCAGAAAATAATTTTATGAGCCAGAAAAGGTAAACATAGGATCTCATATCTTGGCCTCCCATTTCTTCTTTATATAAAGTAGCATATAATTTCTGCTTTCTTTGGAGTCTCTCTCTCTCTCTCTCTCACACACACACACACAAGTAAGTGAAAGGGCAGTGGAGAATTGGAACTTTCAGGGGTAGATTATTGATCATAGAAATAAGTCACTGAGAGAACCAGGAAACTGACTAAAGCTAGAAATTCTAAGTTTATACTGGCTTAAAAATCTACCAGGTTACATAAATGTTTCCAATGATCTTGATGCAAGAAAGAAGTCCAGTTGCTCGACTAATCCAACCTGCAGGTCTCCCCTATGACCAAAGAGACCAGGAGTCCAGAGTGACAGAGAAAGTGACCCATGGATCATAGATAAGTAGGAACCAAGTGAAAGCAAGAGATGACTAAAAAAAAAAAAAAATCACAGCAACTACTCTCAATGAGGTCAAAGAGTAGATATACAATGTAAAAAACTAAGTAGAAAACCAAGTTTAATATTCCAAAAGCCGAAATGTTCTGGAATGCAAGGTTAGAGCCAAGGAGATGGCACTCGAGTGGAGATGGCCAGGCAGCAGTGAGGTGGTGACCAAGAGCAGAAAAGTCATGCCATGAGCCAATGCGGAGTCCTCTGAAGAGAAAGCCAGGCGATGACCAGGACAGCAGGCAAAGCACAGAGCAGGATGAGGGAGGGATAAGACACACAGCAGGGCTTCAGAGAGCATGGGAGGAGTCAATGCTTCAGAGACAGCCAGCGGGAGCATGACAAAGGCCCAGCAGGGACTTGGGAGTTCTGTACCTCCACCTTCTGCAGAGACACTGGAAAGGCTGAGCCCAGAGGTGTTACCTGAACCAGTCTCAGGTGGTCAATGGATGCTCTTGCTTCTAAGCTTAATTATAGCCTTTACCTCACCCTCACTTCAAGGTAAGAAACAATTCAGTACCTTGGCAGCTGAAACACCTAGTGATAAATAATGAAATGCTTACCCCTACTTTCCGTAAGAGATCCCCCACGATGTTCAGTGCTGATATCCTAGCTGAAGGAGTCAGTGGACTGGTACCAAAACCGTTTGGTATAGCTAGAGAAAGGTAAAAGGCGAGTGATTACTCTGGCAACTCCCTTTACATTTGGGTTTTGTTTCAGTTTACAAAGCAGTATACACTCAATGAAAAATCAATATAATACTCTAAACTGTGGATATAGTATAAAGTGGAGATACCACAAAAACGTTTAACCATTTTCCAAAGGATATTTAGGTTATATCCAATTTTTCATTATTATAAACAATGCTAAATGGACATATAACCTTAAAATATCTAGACAAGTATTTCTAGAGAAAAGGTTCCTAAAAATAGAACTGCTGAGTCAGAGGACATGCCCAAATTTTCACCTTAATAGTCTACTAAAATGCTCCCTAGGTTGTGTCAATATTAGCAGCCCGTATGGTAGTGCTCTCAATAATAGCAGACATCTTTTTTTGTGTGTGCCCAACTTGATAGTCACTTTAACTTTTGTCTCCTTAAACCAAGAGTTATTTAAGTCTCTTTTTTTGGAAGTCATCTGTTTTATCTTCTGCACTTTTTCCTGCTGGGTTGTCTTTTCTTTAATCAGCCTTCAAGAGCACTTGTAACCTTGCTGGGTATAGATATACAGATAATCATCCTTTCTCTTATATATATTTCACCATGTGACATTTATTTATTTTTGGCCACACTATGCAGTACATGAAACTTCCCCAACCAGAGATTAAACCTGTACTTCTGCAGTGGAAGCACAGAGTCTCAGTCACTGGACCGCCACGAAGTCCCAAAGGTCACAACTTTGTCTAACCACCCTCCTCCCTACATCCTGGGTAATACATGGCACCTAAGACATGCCCAATGTGATACAAAGTGCTATACTTTCCTTGGCAGGGATTTCTGGATCTTGTTCTTCCTATTCTACTCGAATTTTATATTTTCAGTATTATTAAATCTGTACTTTTATGGAAAGTTGTTTTAAATGGTTTTCGGAAACAGGCATCTTAACAATAAAATGCAATTACAGACAGACCACTTCATAGAGATCAGCTCTTCAATCCTGCCACTGATTTCTCTAACCGTCGGCTTCTCACTGTCTGTGTGCCAACTTCCTTGCAATGAAACAGCAGCTTTTAGGCCAGGGAAAGTTCATGCCATCAGTTCCAATCTAAAAATGTGTCTCTCTGGACAAATATTCTTGCCTTAGGCTTGACATATCTTCCTTCTGTGCCAGAGCAAGCTCTGTGTCCTATTGACACCCCCATGAGGCTCCAGATAATTCCAATTAGTGCTTAGCTGAAGAATTTTCAGAACTTACCTGCATAATTCTAATTAGTAACATTTAAAAAAAAAAAAACAGATCTTAAATGTTAATTCTCATATGCCACTAATTCTAAGGTCCTCAAAAATACAAGCAGCCATTCTGAAAAATGACAGCTTTGGATGCCTGCTGTAATCTATATACTGCTTACTCTGTATTCTCAGCAGCAAACTCAGCACATACAGCTGCAATCAGCAACAAAATTACACAGAACTTTTACATACCTTACCTCACCTCACCCTCATAAAAAGACCACAAAAAGGGTGAATTATCTATTCAAGGGCTTCTGAGCACTTAAGTATGGCCAACACAATTATAAACTGTTTAAATTTTTAATTCATTTTAATTAATAAAAATTTAAATAGTCACATTTGAGTGGCTACTGTACTGGGTAGCACAAATATGGAGATAAACGGAGGGCTAACTGTACTAACTGAAATTACTTCATAGCATTCTGAAAGATAAAATCCTGTATTTTAAAATAGGGTAAGAAGAAAGTACAAGAGAGTGAAGCAGCTGAAATATGATCTGCAAGCTGCAACAACTAAATAAATCTCAATTAAGAGTTTCAGGGTTCCATTCTTAACGTTCTATCTAGTGGCTACTTAATCGTTTTTTTTGCTTATCTGGATTTCAAAAAACACCTTGACTGATGGCAAAAGGAATATTTTTTATGCACTATTCAGCTATCAATAGTATGTCACCTATGAATGAATATGGCAGCTACTGAGGTATGTCATAGAATGGACATGCCCATCCAAGCCAACTTAGATGAGCCTGAATGGTAACTCAATGAGTCCCTGTACTTTTGGCTTCTAGTCTCCCATGATATGTTCAGTGGCAGGGCCCAGAAATAAAACTGCATTTAAATATGATCCCAAAACTTGTAACAAAGTGGCATAAACACAATAAAGGACACACAACAGAAAAAAATTCAGTGTTAATAATAGTTGACTTTAAGCACTAAGACTGCAGATGAATTTTATTTTTTCTCTTGTTTATATTTTTATATTTTTCTACATGAACATGTGTTACTGCTATAATCAAATCAAATTTCCTTAAGATCTTCAACTTTTTTAAATTTCAATTTATTAAGCTGTTCTTACCTCAAATGTAGCTCTCACTTCACTGTTTCCTATACATGAGTGAGTGGTGTAGGAGAACAATTCCTTCTGTTTCACGTACAGCTAGACTAAACCAACCTTTAAACTAAAAAGACTGCTTAAACCTTAGAAACCCCTGCTTCATAAGCAAAGCCTCTTAGTTGATAATCAGCCATAGGTTCAGAAAGAAAAGACATTACAAACCTTTCGGTGAAGGAAAACTGTTCTCTGTTCCTTTGCCAACAGGGGTAGCTGGCAAAGAAAGTGATGCTTGGACAGCAGAATCCATCTTTTCGCAGTCCAGCGTTGGAGAACTGGGAGCTGATTTTCTAGTTACTTCCTGTTGTCTTTCCCGAACAGCTAGTTCTTGCCTTAAATCTGTAAAATGTTGCAAAGGTAGCAATATTCACTAGAGGGAGCAAATACATCAAGGAAAGTTACATCTGAGATGCCATAAAGACATTCTTCCTAAATTACTTCTCAAAAATGATTTTCATATTTAATAGTTTTTACTTCCAAGGGAATAAAAATGACAACCCTACTGTCTAAATGGTCATTTAGAATTTTAAAATGCTATAAATGTAACAATTATTCTGTCTTTATGCAAAAATAAGGCAGAGTCTGAAGCAGAACGCACAGTCAACAGATACGACACAAATATAAATATTCTTTACCAACTTATTTGCATTTATTTTGAAATGATGATGTAGTTTGGGGATTATTACAAGATCCATGAAGAGCAATTTTGTCATTTTTAATGGGTTAACATTCTTTTACCCATTTTCCTATGAAATATTTTGTTTTAGAAAGGAAGCAGTCAAAATAGTTGCAAACTGCTTTCTGGTTTTCAAATATTTAATTTTTAACCCAAAATTAATGTTCTCTTTTCCTGTAATGCAACTGATCAATAGCAAGAATACTTGCTAACTGTATGATTCCACATATATAAGGCATCTAAAATGTAGCAGTTCTCCCTTATCTGAGGAGAGTATGTTCCAAGACCCCCAGCAGATGATTCACTGAACGAGACAGCAAAAAATGTCACCCTGTTACTCAGAATGGTGCACAATTTAAAAGTTAATGAACCGCTTATTTCTGGAATTTTCCACTTAATATTTGCAGACTGCAGCTGACCATGGGTTATTGAAACCGTGGAAAGCAAAACCATGGATAAGGGGGGACTACCGTAGTCGCACATAACAACAGAAAGTAGAATTGCAGTTGTCAGGGCTCAGGAAGGGAGAAATGGGGATTTGTTGTCCAATAGGCAAAGAGTTTCAATACTACAAGATGAAAAAATTCTAGAGGTCTACAAAACAATGTGAATATAGTTAACATTACTGACTTGTACCCTTAAAAATCATTAAGATGATAAATTTTATGTTACTTTTAAGAACAATTGTAAATTTTAGAATAGGATAAAGTTAATATTTTATACATTATATAAATTATGAGAAGTTCTTTAAATGAATAAAGCCCCCCAAAAAAGGAAGTCATTAAAAAAATTTTTATTGGCTACACAGTTTGCGGGATCTTAGTTCCCTGACCTGGGATCAAACCTAGCCCCCTAGCAGTAAGACCTGAGTCCTAACCACTGGACTGCAAGAGAATTCCTGAAAAAACAATTTTTAAAAGACCCAATAAACAGATGAAAAGTTTTCACAAGTACCAACCAAAAAACTACAAATTAAAAGCAAGGTGATATTAGACAAGAAGTTTGAGATGGACATGTACACACTGCTATATTTTAAAAGGATAATCAACAATAACCTATTGTAGAGTACATGGAACTTTGCTCAGTGTTATGTGACAGCCTGGATGGGAGGCGGGTTTGGGGGAGAATGGATATATGTATTATATGGCTGAGTCCCTTTGCTGTTCATCTGAAACTGTCACATTGTTATTCAGCTAAACCTCAGTACAAAATAAAAAGTTTAAAACAATAAATAAAATTTTAAAAACTTAAAAAAAACAAATCAAACAATGTGGTATTGGGAATTCCCTGGCAGTCCAGTTGTTAGGACTCCTCACTTTCACCATCAAGGGCTCGGGACAGCACAACCAAAAATTTTTTTTTAATTTAAAAATAAATAAAAACAATGTAATATCGATTTTCAAACAATTTTTAAATTTACAATACTAGAAAACAGTATTCACAATACTAGTGAACAGTGTGAGGACGACTGAGAGGCCTCTCAATCACTACCAAAGTAAAGGTACCTAAAAAGTAATTTAGGAGCATCTGTTACAACCATTAAAGACACTTATATTCTTTGCTATTTCTAAGAATCTAGTCTAAGAAAATCAAAGATACCCCCAAATAGTATGTACAAGGACTCTATTTACAGCACTATGTATAGCAAAAATGTAACTTCCAATAACAAAGGACCTATTAAGGAGTGAAAAAAAAAAACATGGTTCAATTATATAAAGGAAGAAAACAAACAGGTATGCTTATGTATAGTTATAAGAAGACTGGAAAGACACCAAACTTTGGTGAATTCTCTCAAGGTAAAGAGATTAACAGTGACTTCTAGTTTCTTCTTTACAATGCTCTGTATTCTAACATGCATAAAAGAAAAAAAGAGGGAGGGAAGGAAAATTTTAAAAGAAAGTATATATTCACTATATGTATTATACACACATATACTGCAATATACACCGAAGAATTGATGCTTCTGAACTGTGGTGTTAGAGAAGACTCTTGAGAGTCCTTTGGACAGCAAGGAGATCCAACCAGTCCATCCTACAGGAAATCAGTCCTGAATATTCATTGGAAGGTTAGCTCCAATACTTTGGCCACCTGATGCAAAGAACTGACTCACTGGAAAAGACCCTAATGCTGGGAAAGATTGAAGGCGGGAGAACGGGATGACAGAAGTTGAGATGGTTGGATGGCATCACCAACTCAGTGGACATGAGTCTGAGTAAGCTACAGGAGTTGGTGATGGACAGGGAAGCCTGGAGTGCTGCAATCCATGGTGTTGCGAGGAGGTGGACACAACTGAGCTGAACTGAACTGATACTGCAATATGCACACATATATAATGCTGCTACTGCTAAGTCGCTTCAGTCATGTCCGACTCTATGTGACCCCACAGACGGCAGCCCACCAGGCTCCCCCGTCCCTGGGATTCTCCAGGCAAGAATGCTGGAGTGGGTTGCCACTTCCTTCTCCAATGCGTGAAAGTGAAGTCGCTCAGTCGTGTCCGACTCTTAGCAACCCCATGGACTGCAGCCTACCAGGCTCCTCCATCCATGGGATTTTCCAGGCAAGAGTACTGGAGTGGGGTGCCATTGCCTTCTCCGATATATAATGCTATTATGTGCCTAACACAAAATTATTTAGGTACAAGGAAAAGGAAAAAATCCAAATAAAGCAAGCAGTATCTGCACAGTGGTGATGACTAAGACCTTGGCAAACAGACCAGGTCTGAATCCCAACTGACAAGCTAGAAGACCTTGGACAAAACCCAAACTTACTGTGCCTCGGTTTTCTAACCTATAAAATGGGTATAATAATACCTACCTCCTACAGTTGATGATACAGCTATTAAGTCAACAGACTAAAAGTACATGGCATAGTGTCTGACCAAAGCATACAAATGAACAGCTTTAAAAAGTTGATCCTGAAGCAAGCTTAGCACTCTGGCTTAGGGACAGTAAGTGATAAATATTTTTTAAGTTATAAATTTTACCTCTTGCTTCATCCTTTAACCTCTGCACAGAGACCAACAAAGATTCCTTTTCATCAAGTTCACTTTCTAAAAATGCATTTCGTTCAATGGCTTGATTTAGCCTTTGTTCAAAGTCTTCCAGTGAAACTATTGTTGCCCTAAAAAAAAAAAAATTAGAGTCCAAGAATTAAACAAATAATGTGCAACTAGCTACTACAAAAGGAAACAGTCAGTTTATCTCGTGCTACTTCCTGACCTAGAAAGCCTGGCCCAGCTGAAAGAAAATGATCTCACCCCTTCTGACCTCTGGTGCATTTACTGTCTCTATTATCATTTGGCCATTCAATATATTCTTTTCTTTTATATTCCTATCTAAAGTCCTTCAAGTTTCTTAAAGACAGGCTACTTATTATACAGGTTCTATCTCCCCACTGGATTTTAAACATGTTTCAATGAAGTTTACACATTTTCAGGAAGAAAACTGTTCAGCGATTTCAGACTATGTAAGAATATGTAAAAATGTACTAAGAATTTGTTTAAAACACAGTCCCAGGTCCCCATCCACATACTTTCTTCCTATCAACACTTTTCTTCTTCCTGCATTTCTCATTTATTCAGCAAACACTGACAGGTACCTACTATGTGCCCTCCATCCACTATGTGCTAACTGGCTACAGAATTAAAATTTCCTAACCTCAAGTTAGAACTCAATGCCATGTCCAATTTTCCCAAGTCCTGTCAACTGTCTCTCAGCTCCAATCTTTTACCCCAGGCTTAATTCTTCACCCATTCCTGGTGGCTCAGACAGTAAAGAATTTGCCTGTAACGCAGAAGACCCAGGTTCGATCCCTGGGTTGGGAAGATCATCGGAGAAGGGAACGGCTACCCATTTCAGTATTCTTGCCTGGAGAGTCCCATGGACAGAGGAGCCTTGCGGGCTACAGTCCATGGGGTCACAAAGTCAGACACAACTGAGCCACGAACAAATCAAATCATCTGGGTTACTCCAAAATGGTCTTCCCATCTTCTCCTCCCTACTTCTAATTTCTCAGTAATATTTTTCAAATCGCAATCTGATAACACTCCTTTGTTTAAAAAACTCTTGAGAGTGCCCCTTTGCTTACAGAATGACTTTCAAACATAGCCAAGCACAAGGTTCTCCGCAACCTGGCCCCAAACACCTTCCAGTCTTATCTTGTTCAGCCAAACTGTCTTTATGCACTTCAACTGAAGTAAAATATTTAAACACCTCGTGCTCTTTTCCTGCCTCTCTGCCTTTGAATCTCTCTCTTCATCAGTTAACATCTACTTCTTGCAGACCCAGCTTCCCCAGTTACTAAGGGTAGTTGAGTGGCTCCTTTCTCTATTCCCTGGAGCAGCTTGTACATTCTTTGTATTAATACCAGTGCTATCACATGGACTGTCCATATCTATCATGCCCAAGGGCAGTGGCAAGCTTATCTTTGTATCCTCAACTCTAGCATCATGCCAAGCATTTCAGAGTTACTCAAATATTAAGGAAAGAAATCTCAGACAATGACTGTAAAGTAATACAAATTACATTTGGGATGGTTAAGAAACAATGATAGATATATGAAATCTTGGCAAAGTAATGGCAGGTTCCTATAGGCTGTTCAGCAAAATCGTAATAGAAGCATTATTTCAAGAAAATTCATTGGTAAGTATTAAAACAGAAGAGAAAAGGAGTGAAAACTTAAGGACAGATCAGTTAGGAAATAACTGCAGGATTCAGGTATACAACATGAGGACCTTCAAAAAGTGTCATAATATTGAGAACACAGAGGGAAGACGGAGGAATGAATGAGTCCTTTTAAAGAAAAACCAACAGGATCCACAATGGTACATGAAAGGAGGAAAAAGGGAAAGCAAAGCTTCGAAGGGCATTATCTAGGGAGATAAGGATTTTGGGCAAGTTTCAATGTGAGGACTTACAGGTGACTTGAAATACCAAAAGGAATTGTTCTAGGACTAAGATTTAGGTAACTGGTTTAATCTAAAATAACTTTTTAATCACAGATTGCCAACTTCAGTTATTCTAACAATATGCACATCATTCACTTACCTTTTTGCTCGCTCCAGGTCATCATTGGCCTGTTCCAGTTCTCTTACATACTTATGTAACTGCTCCTTAATGGCCCGAGTCTGACTTAAATCATCTTCTAATACTGAGACCTGCTTGTAGCTCTGTGCATATTGATGTTCTAGCTTCTCCTGAAGGAGTGGGTATTATAGGAAGGAAAGAACGCGTCATTAGCATATAGTTTTCTTTAATAAAGCAAGTAACCCAAATAAGGGGCAGGTTGCAGAAGGATCCAAAAAATTCACCCACAATCTGATAGTACTCTTTTCTCCCTTTTACAATGGTAAAATGACACATTCATTCCCAGTGCTTTAATTCATATAATATTAGTCAATCACTTCTCTTAAAGAAATCTAATAATGATCTCTCTGAAAAGAGGCAAAATAGTAAAATTGTTGCCTTAATAACCTCTGGGTTCTCAGGCTGAATGCAGCCCAGGGTAAACACAAAGCAGCTGAGTGACAGAGTTCAAATTTCTTACACCTTGCCTGCTCTAAACCTACCCCCTACCCAGACACAGGAACACCGCTCAGGCATGTGATGAACAACAGCAAGAGAGGTTAACCCTTCTACTCCTGAAAATTCCTTGTTAGAAGGGAATTTTTAAAAATTAAACTCCAAAACTAAAGTGACCATAAACGATAATGAAATAAATATATGTCATACAAAGATAATTTTAAAGTACTACAGAATGAGCACTCTATCATAACAATCAGACAGCCTTTTTCTTCCAGGCAGTTTTTGACAATATAGAACTACAACATAATATTATAGAGCTAGAAACATTATAGCTAAAAGAATTGACAGCTACAGAGTTTTGAAGTGAATTTCTGAACTCTAAAACACCTTTGCCTTGGTTCCATAAAAACAAACAGTTTATGTCAAAAATTCACTTTAGGCCTTTTTACATGTTTATGTTGCCTGCTGCTCTTAAGCTCCACCTATAAGAATTTATTTCTCACTTTAACAAAACCCAGCCAAAAAGACACCAGCTTATACTGCCACAATTACCTTCAATGCTTCTACTTCATACTTCAGTCTTTGGTTATCAGCTTGCAAGTCTCTATTTCTCTGTTCAGCCTGTACTAATTGTGCCTCCAACTCTGCCTCTAATTCTCTGCTTCCTTCCTGGAATTCAACTAGCTCATCCCGAGCTTCCTGGAAGCTAGTCAGAAACAAAGTGGGAAAGATCAGTTATAGTAGAAACTGTAAGGATCGTCCTGAAGATGATTATATATCAATTCAAAAATTTTCACCTGTTATGCTACCATAAAATATACTAAACAATAAAGGCAATCTATTTTGCATCTCTTACTCTATACATTCAGGGTTCAATGAAATAAGTTATAAGCCATAAAAGGATTCACGTTTTATACACTCACCCCTTTATTATTTAACATATTGACAAAGAAGCACATATGACTATCCACAAATCAGTTTTAACATTTAGATGTGTTTTTTCCAATACAACTGGTTTCCTCTGTAATTCTATTTAATTTTATGCATTAAAAATGTTATTCTGAGAAGGGTTCCGTAGATTTTCCCAGCCTAAAAAGGTATCTATGGCACAAAAAAAGGACTATGAAGTCTTGCCATAGACACACCTTCCATATAACTAGCATGATACAGTAACTGGCTTCAGCAATAATGAAATAGCAATAAAAGGTTTAATAAGTCTTAGTAAACTGCTAACCAAAGTAGGAAGATGTATATATACTTTAAAAAGATTTCATTTTAAAAAGAAATTTAAGCTTTATTACTTAAAAGATTACCTAAAAGTTCTCTCAAGTAACTGAAATAATTGAGATTTTCTAAAATACTCCATATACCCCCGAAACTCCTGTCCCTCCCTCAAAGCTTTGCTGGCTCCAGACACTGATAACACCTGCCCAAAGAGTCTGCCCTATGGAGTCCCAGACAGCTTATTAGAATCTCCAAAAGACCAAAAACATGAGGTAGAATCAGTGTACACCCAGCAAGCCAAAGATAGCCAAGAGCAATAAGCTTTCTAAAAGGAGGTAAGCTACCAGAAGAAATCATAAATGACAGTGTTTTCTTACTATTTTAATAATTCAAGTAATGTAAGGTTTTATGGCACTTTATCTTAAATACAAGCAATGTTATTTTGTTATGATTGTTTCTAGAATCCCAATCCTATACTGGAAACTCTAAATTTAGCTTTGTTAAAACAAAAGAAAAAAGAGCAAAAAGTTAGAGATTATGTATTCCAAATTCCTCTTCTATTTCTAGGATGCTTTCTGGCATTACCTTTGTTTATACTTCAAGGAAAGTTCCTTCCAATAAGCAGTTTCCTCCTTTAAACTTGAAAAATCTGGTATATCTTCACCATCCATGATCAAGAAAGCCTGAGAAATGTTAAAGAGGAAAATAAGTTGAGAACATAGGAATCTTAGTAAAAAGATAAAACCTGGGACAACAACTCAATCTGCAGCATTCTGGAGGGAGTCAAACATGAAAGACTCTGAGGGGTTAACACTCTATAAACTCAGTCACATACATCACTTGGCTGCCCCACTTGCAGGGACCACCAACATCATGGACAGGCTCAGGAGAGGAGATGAACAAGGTCACGGAAGCCAGGTAAAGCACTTTTGGTGACAGCACTAGGTTTTGGGGTTGGCCCCACAGATCCGCCTGCAGCTGGTTTACCGCTAACTGATCTTCTGGGAATCAGGTGACAGAAAACAAGTTTATTACCAAAGCCGCTATTACCCTGCATGTCCTTCTCTGTTGTATTGATACAACTGCTTCAAAACACCTGCTTGAAACATTTTATGCCAGGTGACCCTGCCAGGAGATCAAGCACATTCCCAATAATTTAAATCATTACATTTCTAAAAGTTAAGTCCCAAGCTTCCTCCATTAAAGTCCACTAATCCTAAAATTTCAATGTTATTTCATCTCGGTTCTTCTTCCAACGCATTCAGAGTGGGTGAAAAAGTATTTGCTTAGTTATTAACCCTGTATTTGGACTGACTACCTAAAATTCCCCATTGATTGTCAGGCCAAATAGAATACCAAAGACACTAGGCTTATCCCAGATTCACACCAAAGTGATTCAGTCTTACTTCCTCTACTTTATATTCCAGCAATACTGTTCAAAACTGTCCTAATGCACCATTCTGCTTCGGTCTGGATATTTTTCCTACCTGGAATGGCTCTCCTTCCTTGTGCATTTGGAAAGCTCCTATTTATCCTTTAAAAGCCAGCTGTCATCTTTTCCAGAAAGCATTTCCTGTCCTCACCAATACAGCACCAAAATCTCCCAGCGTCTTGGCTACCTCTACGCATAAGATTACATGAATACACTTAACACATAGTAATACATTTGCTTATAACTGTGTCCCCTGTTAGGCTGTGTATTATTCTTACTGATTTCAACTCCAGCACACTGCCTATACTATAGCTGATACTCAATAATATTTATTAAATTAAACCAAAATTGATTCAACCTAATCCAAAATGGGTAGTGAGAATTGAAGGCCAGCTTTAAAAGTAAATTAATACAACTTGGGAGTTGTAGAGAATGTAGAATTCACCCAGCACAACCCACTACTCATGAATGTTTAGAAGAGACACAGACAAGAGCACATATACAACTTCAACTTGAGGAGGTATACAAAAGAGAAGAATGGCTTTTAGTTGAATAAAATTAAAATGTAACTATATACATTCAGTGTAATGCCTTTGCAGCTTACTGCAGTTTTTTCAAACTGGTTTTAGTTAAGTCTTTCCCGACCACAATGTCCATTACTACTTTTGGCATGTTGGTCAGTCTTCCAATTAACTTAAATAAAAGACGCTGATGCTGGGAAGGAGTGAGGGCAGGAGAAAGAGGCAACAGACAATGAGATGGTTGGATGGCATCTCCGATTCAATGGACATGAGTTCGAGCAAACTCTGGGAGACGGTGAAGGACAGGGAAGCCTGGCGTGCTGCAGTCCATGGGGTCGCAAAGAGTTTCTGAGAAGGCAGGACCTGTGTTTTACTTATAAATCCCTTCTGCATTACAAGAAACATGAAACACAGTAGAAATTCAATATCTGAATCTGACTTACAATCTTTTTAAATTATTCCCTCTTTGCTCCCAAAGTACTGCTTTCCTTTATTAATATTGAAATTCCTATTTCAGAAATGTGAGGGTAGTTTATTTCTACCTCACAAAACACCACCATGTATTATACCAGGATTATAAAACCTACCATTCTCAGCTAGACAAAATTATCAGTCTGAGGCATGCCAAGCCGCATTCACAGCCACTTATAAAGCTCAATATAAGCTCCACATCACAGAATAGGGAGCTGATGGAGCTTACTGGGAAGAGCCTTAGAGACACCCTGCACACTAGCTACCTAAAATAATCACTGTCTAGCCCTTAATTCTTTTTTTTTAAATCTTCGTTTGGGTCTAAACTGCAGCCTGCAGGATCTTCAATCTTAGTTGCAGCATGTGAGATTCGGTTCCCAACCCAGGGATCGAAATTTCTGGGCTCGCTGCACTGGGAGTGCAGAGTATTAGCCACTGGACCAACAGGGAAGTCCCCCAGCCCTAAATTCTTAAATATATATGGACAACCAAGAACCACCAAACAAATGAGAAAAGACAGTAGCATAAGTAAGAAAATCCAAGGACCTATGGCACCTAGAGGAAACATAATTCAGGAAAGGAGAGAACTACTTTTTTCTCATAAAACACCTCAGGAGGGTTAGAGAGCTACAAAAGAAGAGAGAAATTCAAGAACTGGACAGCACAGGGTGCAAGAAACAGTGGCTCCAACCCAGGACTGCAAAGAAGAAACCACCCAAGATGAAGCCTAGTCCATTGCGCCCAGAGTCACGCAGCCCAGATGTCTTCTTAGCTTTATGTTCACTTGATAGCCATCTCAGTCCCTTAAATATTTTTGTTGTCATGCTTTGGACTTTCTCTGGGTTACATATATGCCTTTCTGAAGGTGAGGAACTGATGCTACTTTGGCATATCAACATTTTATTCACGGCTAGGATACTTTAAAGTTTCCAGCATTCCCTCTGTTAGCATGCAGCATTTGATTCTGGTGACCATGTGGAAGCGTCCTTATGGAAGTCCCTAAGGACTACTAGATGCCTTCCTTGGCATCTAACATTTGAGTGTGTCAGTAGCTCAGCTGTATCTTGACTCTTTTCAACCCCATGAATTGGGGCCCATGAGGCTCCTCCATCCATGGGATTTTCCAGGCAAGAATACTGGAGTGGGTTGCCATGCCCTTCTCCAAGGGATCATCCCCACCCAGGGATCGAACCCGGATCTCCTGCATTGCAGGCAGACTCTTTACCATTTCAGCCACCAGGGAAGCCCATCTAGTATTTACTTGAATGTATTTGAATGTGGAGCCAACCTTTCTACAAATACGGTTAGAGTTGTTTTTATCTACAAATGTTATCATTCACATGCCCAGTTTCAGACTTTTCTGTATGAGGCTTTTAGTTGTTGACCCATTCATACAGTATCAGAAGACCTATAGCAGTTACTATTCTGAAGACTGTTAAGAATGGTTCCCTGAGCAATCTCACTGTTTACAACTGTGGGTATACTATCAGTCAGTTCAGTTCAGTTCAATCACTCAGTCGTGTCCAACTCTTTGCGACCCCATGAATCGCAGCGCGCCAGGGCTCCCTGTTCATCACCATCTCCCAGAGTTCACTCAGACTCACGTCCATCGAGTCAGTGATGCCATCCAGCCATCTCATCCTCTGTCGTCCCCTTCTCCTCCTGCCCCCAATCCCTCCCAGCATCAGAGTCTTTTCCAATGAGTCAACTCTTCGAATGAGGTGGCCAAAGTGCTGGAGTTTCAGCTTCAGCATCATTCCTTCCAAAGAAATCCCAGGGTTAATCTCCTTCAGAATGGACTGGTTGGATCTCCTTGCAGTCCAAGGGACTCTCAAGAGTCTTCTCCAACACCACAGTTCAAAGGCAGCAATTCTTCGGCGCTCAGCCTTCATCACAGTCCAACTCTCACATCCATACATGACCACAGGAAAAACCATAGCCTTGACTAGATGGACCTTTATTGGCAAAGTAATGTCTCTGCTTTTGAACATACTATCTAGGTTGGTCATAACTTTTCTTCCAAGGAGTAAGCGTCTTTTAATTTCATGGCTGCAGTCACCATCTGCAGTGATTTTGGAGCCCCCAAAAATAAAGTCTGACACTGTTTCCCCATCTATTTGCCATGAGGTGATGGGACCGGATGCCATGATCTTCATTTTCTGAATGTTGAGCTTTAAGCCAACTTTTTCACTCTCCTCTTTCACTTTCATCAAGAGGCTTTTTAGCTCCTCTTCACTTTCTGCCATAAGGGTGGTGTCATCTGCATATCTGAGGTTATTGATATTTCTCCCAGAAATCTTGATTCCAGCTTGTGTTTCTCCCAGTCCAGCGTTTCTCATGATGTACTCTGCATTGAAGTTAAATAAGCAGGGTGACAATATACAGCCTTGACGTACTCCTTTTCCTATTTGGAACTATAAGGTATCCATTTGTCCCTGGTTTTCTGGTTCTCAAATAGGGCCATGTTAATACAACTACCAATTTTTCCATCAGTGTCCCCTGGCAACTAAGGTTTTAAACAGCCCTTCCTGTAAAATTTCTTGAGCATCTGGTTCTATTTCTCATACCCTCCTTGTCTAACTACTTAGCTCAAAGTCAAATGACTCTAGCAAAATTATTTTAATGTGTTTTTATTTTACACAGGCTTCTGCTTTTTTTTTTTTCTCAATCTTATGTGAACTGAATGTTGACTACATTTTTTTCTAATTAACAAGCTACTTTTAGAACTCGCTTATTGGTCCCTCAAACAATCTATGCCAGAAGCCTTTTACTAAAGGACCAGCTTTTCCAGAACAAGCCAATTAAAAACACTTAATAGGGTAACAGGTGGTAGGAGTAGCTCAGTCTGGGCTCTTAACTGGACTTGCAGTTAGGAGACCAGACTGTGGAGCCAAACTGCCGGGATTTCAATCAATGTCCTCTACTCATGACCTTGAGCAAGTTAACCACTCAGTGACCCATTCCCTCACCTGTAAAATGGGGATAATGATTAAAATAGGGTTGTAAGGAAGATTAAGGGAGTTAATATTTGCAAGTACTAGGTACAGAGTATGGTACACAGTAAACACAGCATAAATTTCATTAAATTATTCTTAAAAACTGGTCATTCAGTTGCAGGCCTGTGAAGTATAACCACAATGCTTCAGAATTTAAAATAAATGATTCCTTAAAATTAATCACCTCCGGAAGTTCTGTGCATATTTCAGTTACACCACCATTACTGAAAACATCTCTAAAATCTCTTTTGGAATAGCCATGAAGAGCCAGATTAAAAAATAAACAGAAAACCCTTTCTTTGTGGTCACATCTCATTTCTACTGCTTCCTAACTGGTATTACCCAGCTTTATCACTCTAATTTTATTCATTAGACTTATCCTTTCCAAAAATTGGGTTTTTCACAAATAAAAATTTGCCACCACTACAGACATTCAAAAGGCCTTCTCGGGGGCATAAAGACAATCTGTTCATTTTGCTTCGAGTTAGAGCAGGAAGATGTGTTATTTGAAACTGTGTAACTGGAGATATTAGGCCACAGAAAATTAGCCAATACAGAAAACTACACTGCTACCAAAAAAATGCTTTAATGACACATCTGTAATCTCCTGAAGCTGAAATGAAGGTAGATAACTACATACTCTTCCCCACTACACAAATCTTCCCTCAATATCCTGTCTCACGGGGATGGAGTGTGAATCCCAAAATAATGACAACTTTTACATGGGGCGTTATCACACTGTGTGTGACCTTCAGATACCTAGCAACTGTGCATAAAACTGCCTGTCTTAAATGCTATCTTTACAAAGAAACTATACTTTGCACAATGCTAAGAAAATCCATTTCATATGATTTTGCCTCCTTGTTAATAGTTATAGAATCAACTAGTGAGACTGGAAGAGTTATTCTGGAACTTACCGCAGATAATCAATACTTTTTTACCAAAATTCTTCTACTCCCAAAGGCGACAATTACAGAATTTTAAACTCTTCAGTCAGTCATAAATATGGTCCTCCTTTTGGTCCTGACTATCAAACTTCTTTTTCTACCTCATGAAGTGGTCAGAAACTTAAGTCAGAAGTAATTTTAAGCTTCAGTGACCAAATTTATCCCAGCATGACTTAAGATGCAAACAAAAATAAGCTTCCGCGATGTCATGAAAGCAAGCTCTTAAGATTTTACTGAGGTTTCTACTTAAGTGTTCCTCATCCAATTTCAATTTAATTTAAAAAGCCAAAACAAAACTAAAAAACAAATGCTTCCTAAGATTTCTATCTGGGCCAGGTCAACTTGCAACTAGGACTAGCCAAAGGTTTTTTGTTGTTGTTGCTGTTCCTTCTGATCTTTTAAACTTTAACAAAGATTCAGAAGAGCTATCTTAGTTCCCCTTGATTCTCTTCAACACATGACTTAATGCTGTTTTTCACTTCACCAACTTCATGATTTAGCAAAGCCAGTGCCCTATTTCATAAACCGATAAAAAGCAACACAACTCATCCGACAAAATAATTAGCCAGCAACCATGAACAAGTTCCAGCGTAGAATTTATCTTATAACTGAGAAGCAGTTCTTATCCTAGGTGGGTCTGCTCAAAAATATTTCAATAAATCTACTAGCTTCTGGTATATTTTTAACAAGCTAGATTTTCTACTTTGCTTTCTACCTGAGAAAGGCAGAAAAATCCCACTAAAAGAAACCAGAACTCCAAGCCAGGAATCGTAAATCCTGAACCACGTGAAGCCCCTCACAGTTGAGAGAGTCCACAGTAGAAATCACCCCACCTGTTCTCAATTCCCCCATCCGTCAAATGGCGATATGAGAACCAGGCACAACCACCAAAACCAGGCGACGAGGTTAAAAAAGGAGAGAGCAAGAGTGTTCCGTGAAGGCGCTACAGAATCGTAATGAAATTATCAGCACTGAAAGAATCCTCAATTCCTCAGCAAACTTAAGATTACTTTGTTGCTTACCAACACGGGGTAAAAAAAAAAAAAAAAAGAGGTGAGCACAAGCAGTCCGAACCCGTTTGGTGACACTTTTCTGAACTCCAGAAAGTGTCCGCAGTTAAAGGCGGACAGTCAGAATGCCACCGGAGCCCAAGGTGGGCAGCTTCCGCCCTCGCCCCCCGCGGGAGAGGCGCGACGAGAGTTCAAAATCCAACCCGGCTCCGAACCACCTTCCCAGCTGAAGTGATGGGGGAGGGGGGCGGACTGGGCTCGCCGCTGCCACCTTCAACGGAGCCGCTCCTTGCGCCACCAGCGCCGGGGCCCACGGTGCCACGTCCCGGCCTCCGTCCCCGCCACCCCTCACCCCTCCCCCGGATGCGGACACATCCTCCCGAGACCGCCCGGCTCGCTTCCTTCCAGGCGCCCCCGGTGGGCCACACCTCGGACCAGGGCGTGGAAGGGGCAGTTAGAGCGGTTGGAACAGTTACCCCTGGACTGGCCGCCCGGAACCCAGGCCTGGCCCAGCCTCGGACACAGCCTCCGGGCTGGCAGGCTCCCCGGGGACAGGCCTAAGGCGTAGCCGGCTCGGCCCGGCGCCCTCCGGAGCGGCCCCGCACCGCAGACTCACCTCCAATGTGTCAAAAGCGCATGTTCGCCGCCCCTCGACCGACGTCTCCGCTCTGCTGGCCAGGCCAGGCCCGCCCAGCCGTTCAGCTCCGCTCCCCTCCGCAGCCCTGAGCTCCACTCCGCGTACCTCCGGGCCCGGCTCCTCCCCGACACGTCAGGAGCTGCCTGGGTGTCCGAGGCCATTCTGTGACGCACGGGGGCGGGGTTCTGAGCATGCGCGCGAGCGTGGGGGCGGCCTGGGCGGGGCTGTCGGGAGAATGGCGTCACAGGGGGTCGGGCCAGGCCCGACGGGCTGACGTCAAGCAGGCGGCGGCCGTCAGTGCAGGTGAGTTTGCGACCTTCGCGGTATCCCGAAAAGGCTCTGAGTTCGGGAAAGTGGCATCACCGTGGGTGACAACCTGCCTCCCCATCTTCAGCCACCAACCGAGTCCCGCAAGTTACTGTTTCAGTGTTTCCATGTATAATAAGATTTCACCTCCGAGTCACCTCCACCACCCATAGAATACCAGGCGTATCCTAGTCCCCATCACTCTGACAAAGACCTGTGTTGTTTTTACAGCAGTCCCGCTAGGTGAAATTTTATACTACTTCTTGTCTTCCTCCAGAAAAACGTAAGTTCCATGAGAATCAGAACCTCATTCCTTTTGTCTCCCAGAAGATAGCTTGGTGCCAGGCACAACGTGGGCGTTCAAATATTTGTTGATTGAACTCGTTGAGGGCACCAAGGAAATACACATATTTCCACTTGTATATTTTATATACCTAAGCGTATATTTATGTAAGTGTGTATCTGTGTGTGTGTGTGTGTGTGTGTGTTCATTCCCTTAGGACTTCCAACTAATGGAGTCCATTTCATTTATACATATTCCCCCCAGGAGACTTGGAGAAGGAAGAGAGGGCAAAGGAACCAGCTCAGAAGGAGAATGATGGGTATCTGCTTAGGGAGGGAAAACTTGAATAGAGCTGTTTTAAAAAACAATTTTTGGATCTTTTTGCTGTGTAATGTACAACATAATTCTCCGTGGTGTCAGCGCTCTTGGGATTGGGTATATGAGGTTTTTGGACACAGTGATCTGTAAGACAGATTTCAAGGTGAGAACAAGGTGAGCCTGAGAGGATCAGTTATGTTTTTGAGGGCATGGACATAAACAGGAACAGCGCAAGATAGATTCTAAGAGGTATCCAAGTCAGTGAAAATCAAAGAAATAATTAATGGGGTTGTGGGAAAGCTGACACCTTGAACTAGATTCTAAAAAGCTCATGATAATAATAAGACTAGTTCGTTTTTGTTCTACCATTTGTATGTACTGGCAATTGTGCTAAATGCTTGGCTTGCATAATTTAATTTTTAACAATGACTCCATGATATAGGTACCATTATTACTCCCAGTTTACCAAGAGGAAATCGAGACTCAGCAAGATGAAATTGCCCAAGGTCACTCAGCTAGATAAAAAGAGGACTTAAGGTTCAAACCCACCTAGTCTGGATTGTCTAACTCTAGAAACCAGACTGTTAACCACTACTGTACTTCCACGAAAGAAGTGGGGTTACTGGGACTTCCTGGCAGTTCAGTGAGTAAGACCCTGCCCTTCCACTGGAGGGGCATGGGTTCAGTCCCTGCTTGGAGAACTAAGATCCCACATGCCATGTGGCACAGCCAAAAAAAAAAAAAGAGGGCTATTAATAACTACCATTTATTGGACTAGAGAACTGTGCTGAAAGCTTTACATACATCTCCTCACAAGCAGCTTGTGAGACTGAAATTATTACATCCATTTTTTATGTTGGAAAACTGAGGCCGAGGGGAGCTCAGGTTTAAACCCAAACAGGTCTCAGTCCACGCCCAGTGACCTGGGACATCACAGAAGCCTATGATCTCATCCTCCAGAGCACAGCCCCAGCCAGGAAAGCAGAGCCCCAGAGGTGAGTAAGCAGGGAGGCCTTCCTACGGACCTGCTGCCAAGACAGACCAGTCCCACCCCAAGAGGAAAAAATAAAGGCTGCAACTCTGGTCCCTGGCTGAAGTCCTAGGAAACACACTGAGTCACCTAATGGCAAGCCAGGCCCTGCAGAAAGTGTTGGCATCATCTTCCAAGGCCACTGCCCCTCCCACCCAGCCTGGACCCAGATGGTAAATTTCCCCTTCCAAGATAAGGAATAACCAGTCCATGTTTGATTCAAAAATGCCCACTTCAGGGCTTCCCTGGTAATCCAGTGGTTAAGAATCCACCTGCCAATGCAGGAGGCACAGGTCTGATCCCTGCACTACATGCTGCAGAGCAGCTTCTGAAGCCCTCATGCCCTAGAGGCCATGCCCCACGAAAGAAGCCAAGGCAATAAGAAGACCATGCACTGCAACTAGAGAGTAGCCCCTGCTAGCTTCAGCTAGAGAAAGCCCATGTGTAGCAATGAAAACCCCAAAAATAATTTTTTAAATGCCTACTTCTATGCACCCCTATGTTCCTAACAGCACTGTTCACAATAGTCAAGACATGGAAACAACCTAAATGTCTATCAATAGATGAATGGATAAAGGAGGGGTGGTATATATATCTAGATATGTAGAGACAGATATCTAGATATAATCTGGATATATATAGAGAGAGATCTATGTATAGATCTATGCAGGCACACATACAATGGAATATTACTCAGCCATAAAAAAGAATGAAATAATAATACCATTTGCAGCAACATGGATGGACCTAGAGATTATCATACTAAATGAAGTAAGACATATATCATTTATATCTGGAGTCTGAAATATGACACAAATGAATTTATCTGCAAAACAGAAAGAAACTCACAGATGTACAGAATAGATGTGGTTGTCAAGGGGGAGGAAAGGTGGAGGCAGGAGTTTGGGATTAGCAGATGCAAACTGCATATATATACAGAACAGATAAACAACAAGGTCCTATTGTATAACAGAAAACTGTACTCAATATCCTGTGATAAGCCATAATGGTTTTATAAAGACTATGAAACTATGTATTTTATATATATAACTGAATCACTTTTCTGTACTGCAAAAATTAATACAACATTGTAAATCAACTATACTTCAATTAAATTTTTTTTTAGGGACCTCCCTGGTTGTCCAGTGGATAAGACTCTCTGTTCCCAATGCAGGGGGCCTGGGTTTGATCCCTGGTCAGGGAACTAGATCCCACATGTCACAACTGAATTTGAATGCCACAAAAGACCTGATGCAGCCAAATAAACAAATTTTTTTAAATAACTTCTTAAAATTTCCACTTCTGGTGGGTCCCTAACCCTTGACCCAGCCAGCCATCAACAGCTCAGCCTAGGGTATTCCTGTGCCAAAGGGAAAAGAGAATTCTTTGTTGCTTTTATTGCATCTTCGGTAGCATCTTGAGCAAGCGGAGCTCACCAATTATCCAAAGCAACTCAGGCTCCCAATCAGTGCTTCCTTCAGAATTTAGCTGTTAAGTCAACAGAAAGGCAGGACATGGGTATGCTGAGAATTTGCTATTAGGGGTTTAGGTTCCAAACCTCCTTGCCATTCCTTCCCTTTCGTGGTATGTCTGAAAATGCAGCCTGCTTCTGCCCTAGCCAGGGCGGGGCTGGGGGAGGTAGGGTCCCCTCTCTGAGGGCCTTGAAAAGGGCTCTTGCAGGTATGAAAAATGAGGACAATTTAGGTTGAGCGTGCAAAAGGCCTTCCTGCCAGGGTGCTGCCCCCGTTCCTGGTAGCTGGAAGGAAAGCTACCCTTGTCCTCATCCAGGGGGACGAACTGATGTTGCCAGAGTCTCTTCCCCCAGTTGGTGGAACCTGAGATCCTGCTGTGCCCCGTGAATTTCTTGGGACTGCCTCATTTCTTCCCCAGAAGCCTACCTGAATAGCAGACTCCTCCCGTTCCAGAACTGTCTGTAGCCTACTGGGCTTCCTGGCTTCAGAGCCTACACTCCTCTGAGAGCTGGTCTTCACTGTCAGCCCTGTCCCCCACCCCAGCCCCTTCATGGTCCCTACCCATACCCCAGAGTGACAGCCGCCTCCACGGAACAGCCTGGCATAACACTGTTAATTGCTAATTGGGTTAACACCTGGCAACGCCAAGGGCTGTTAACATCACACCTACATAAACAGTGTGACTATCCCCAGACAAAAGCAGTATCTGCTCATACACCTTTGCACAGACAAGGTGGCACCAGTTTTGCCTACTTCCAAACCATTCTAATGGAATGACAGGACTAGGGAGAAAAATGGAGTGTTTCTTACCAGCAACCTGAGCTGATTGTCATCAGGCAATTCAGCCAAATTCCCATGACCAGTAAACCAATGAGTCAAAGTTACCAGGAATAAAAGATCATTAATTCAACCATTAAATGAATATAATTGAGTGCCTGACACTTCTAGGCCCTAGAGATACAGCAGGCAACAAAACAAGCTTAGGGAAGAGAAAGAATGGAAACCAAAAATTAAAAAACATTAGCATGTCAGGCAGTGATAAGTGCTGAGGAAGAAAAAAGGAGTCAGAGTTTTTCAATATTTTATATTTAGGATGGCATTTAAGACAGCACCTGGCATGTGGAAGGCTCTTAGCATTTGTTGAAGAATAAAAACTTGCAGTGTATAAGTTATTTTCATTGCTCTCTTCTGCTTTCTCCATTTTTTTCTTTCATCAGAGCACTTTTATAATTTAGAACTCTCAATTTTAAAAACTCCCCTGATAAAAATTGAGCAATTAGGAATTGCCTGGTGGTCCAGTGGTTAAGACTCCACTCTTCCCCTGCTGTGGGCACAAGTTTGATCCCTGGTTCGGAGAACTAAGATCCCATAAGCCATGTGGTGCAGCCAAAAAAACAAAAGTCCTTCCCCTCTTGACTCCCTAGTTAGCCCAATCTGATGTTATTCTCTCCTGTAAACATGTACGTGTTGATTCCACAGGTGTAAAGCTTCCACCCTACAGTTTATTTTTTTTAAGGAAACTTTTTTTTTTTCTTTTTGCCTGCGCTGGGTCTTCATGGCTGCACGTGGGCTTTTCTCCAGTTGCGGTGAGCAGGGGCTACTCTTCGTTGTGGTACGCAGGCTGCTCATTGCTGTGGCTTCTCTTATTGCAGAGCACAGGCGCTAGAGCTCAAGGGCTCAGTAGTTGCGGCTCACAGGCTCTAGAGCACAGGCTTAGTAATTGAGGCGCACGGGCTTAGATGCTCCCCAGCATGTGGAATCTTCCTGGATTAGGGATCGAACCTGTGTCCCCTGCATTGACAGGGAGATTCTTACCCACTGGGCCACCAGGGAACCCCCCTACAATCTTTCCGATGCCATACCTTCTGCACATCCTTTAACTGACAGCATAATGATATTTGGGGCTTTGGTAGAACCACCTGGGATGGCAACCGTAACTAATCTGGAATGTAAGGATTGCTTCTCCAGGGATTGCTTGCCTGGTGACCATTGTCTAATGATAGGGGAATGACACCTTGACCATTTATCATTACAACCTATTATGGTAAAATGACAGCCCATGGGATCTCAGAGGAAATTTCACATTAGTTTTCATCTATTTCTGTATAATAACAACACAGGCCTTGATGTCCACTTTAGGGGGTTGTCTTGTTTTTTTTTTACGATTTTTTTTTAATATGGACTGTCTTTAAAGTCTTTGTTGAATGTGTTACAATATTGCTTCTGTTTTACTTTTTTTTTTTTTTGGCCTCAGGCCTCAAGGCATATAGGATCTTCACTCCCCAGCCAGGGATCAAACCTGCATGCCCTGCATTGGAAAGTGCAGGCTTAACCACTGGACCTCCAGGGAAATCCCTCCTCTTTGAAAATTACAAGGGGGCTTGGGGGCCTTTACATGAAAAAATATTTTCCCCTCAATATTAGAAGAAAAGGCTTTACTCAGGAGAGTCCTGACCACAGAGGCCAATTTTGATCCATAAATGCTTAAATGCAGAAATAAAACATCCCAGGTTTGCTATTAATCACAGTAGAAGTGTCTCTTCTATGAAAAGCAAATGAGCATCCCTTTGGAGGGATGCAGGCCAGGCAGAAGAGGAGACGTTAATTAAAGTGCTGGGGGCAGGATAAGTGGGGAGCAAGGAAACCCTTTCTTTAAGCATCTTGCTGTTTCAACAACTTTCCAAAGTCTTATGTTGAGAGATGGTTATTAAAACCCTGATAAAAAGATACTAGAGGAAGCAATGTGAAAGAGGCCCCAGACACAGAGGAGGTGATCAAAGGGTGGCAAGATCCACCCTCCACCCCCAGCCAAAGATGCAGGCCCCACCCCTTCTCAGGCTCCCCACCCTGGTGTGAGAAGCCAGCCCTGCCCCACCTGCAACTCCTCCCTCCCAGCACCTCAGGAATTCAGGTGTTTGTTCTTCTTTGCCAAATCAGCCCCATCACAGCTGACTCTGCTTCCCTTCTCTGAGCCTCAGTTTCTTCATCTGTAAAATGTGATGATTGGACCAGATGACAATGTTGGTTGTTCCCGTGAGTCAGAACCCACCCTGTCTTCCAAGCACCCTCCTGGGGGTGCTCAGACCCTCCCTCTCCTTGGCCAGTTTGCCCAATGTGATGGCAGTGTCAGCCCAGTCCTAGATGGATGGGGGCCAGTGACCAAGGACATTCTTGTTCCTGCCAACATCCCTTTGCTGCGCCCGGGGAATCGCTGAACCTGCAGAATAAATCACCTTCCAGTGCATCTAATGTCTGCTGTATTCGTTTCCTGAAGCTGCTGTAACAAATTACCACAAGCTTAGTGCTTAAAACAACCCACATTGATTCTCTTACGGTCCTGCAGGTCAAAGGTCCAAAGTGAGACTTTCGGGGCTAACATCAAGGTGTTGGCAGGCCTGGTCCCTTCTGGAGGCTCCAGGGAGAATCAGTTCCTTGCCATTTCCAGCTTTTAGAAGCCACAGCATTCTTTAGCTTATGGCCACATCACCCCAGCAGCTGTTTCTGTTATCACAATGCCTTCTCTGACTCCTTCCACCTCCCTCTTATAAGAACCTTTTTGATTACATTGGGCCCATCCAGATAATCCAGCCCAGCGGGAGGAAGAGGAGGAAGTTTATTCTCTGGGGAAACTAAACCAGAGAAGCTCCAGACCTAGGACAGTGGGCATACTATGCTCAGTCGCTCAGTCATGTCTGACTCTTTGCAACCCATAGACTGTAGCCTGCCAGGCTCCTCTGTCCATGGGATTCTCCAGGCAAGAATACTGCAGTGGCAACCATTCCCTTCTCCAGGGGGTCTTCCCGATCCAGGAATGACATCTGTGTCTCTTGCATCTCCTGCACTGGGAGGCAGTTTCTTTACCACTGAGCCACGTGGGAAGCCCCACTGGGCATGCTCAAGCCAGGCTAAATTAGTTCAATATAAAAGGAAGCAAGAGAGAGAGGAGGGGATTCTTCAAAGGCTGAATGTCAAATGATGAGACCCCAGCTTCCTTCCCTGATGGTCTCCCAGAATGCCAGCCTGTACCCTCTAGGCAGGAGATCAGAGACCTTTTATTTATTTATCTGGCTGTGTTGGGTCTTCGTTGTGGCACCCAGATCTTTGTGGTGTCATGCTGGGTCTTTCCACTGCGGCTCACAGACTCTAGTCATGGTGTGGGTTTAGTTGCCCCATGGCATGTGGGACTTTAGCTCCCCGACCAGAGGTGGAACCCCCATCCCCTGCATTGCAAGGAGGATTCCTAACCCTGGATCACCAGTGAAGGTCCTCGGAGAACTTTTCTTGACAGAATCATCTCATTTCTAAATCCTTAACTTAATCACTACCACGAAGTCCTTTTGCCATAAAAGGTAACATACTCACAGGTTCTGAGGATTAGGACCTAGACATCTTTGGGAAGCTTTTATGTTGCCTACCACATCTCATGCTCTAACTTTACCACCTTCACAATATTTGCCATTTCTGCATATCATCTTTGAATTTTTCTTTGACTCAGACCGCTTTCTAAAAAACAAACTTAGGGCTTCCCTGGTGGCTCAGCTGGTAAAGAATCCGCCTGCAATTGCGGATCAAACCTGGGTTTGATCCCTGGGTTGGAAAGATTCCCTGGAGAAGGGAACAGCTTCCCACTCTAGTATTCTGGCCTGGAGAATTCCATGGACTGTGTAATCTATGGGGTCGCAAAGAGTCAGTGACTTTCACTTTCACCCCAATACAAAATAAATAATGAACTTTACTAAAAATAATATCTATGAAATCCTAGAGTTGATGGCTAGTCATATTTTCCATACTATTTCATAAGTTAATACATGACTATCAAGATGTCAAATGTTTATCTGTACACCACATAACATCACTGTGCGTGCCACCAGTAGTACCCAGACTGTCCTTTGGGGAACAAAAATCCAGCCTCCTGATTTTACGGAAGAGGGTAATTTGTCCAAGAAGTCAGCAGCAGCAAAGAGCAAGGCTACACCCACGACTTCTTCCTGCTGTCTCTGTGGTCATTAATCACAACTTGAAAAGATGTCAGCTTTTTCTTAATAGCATCCCTCCCTTGGTGATTCATATCATTTAGGGCTCAGCTCCCCTTCTGCTACACTCACGGATGTTTTATATTTGGAAAGTGGGGTTTCCTATTGCCTCCCCTGTGGACCAACATTCATGCATCCTACTTATCAGTGCTGAGCAGAGGGTGTTTACTTGACCTACATCTGGACAGCATCCAGGTCTCAGGGAAGGATACGCTACAAAGGGAGGTCTGTGCTGGTGGTGACTTTGTACTGTGCCCCTTGGCTTGTGTCCCAGCTGCTGATTGGACTTGGAAATGGCTTTTAAGAAGACAGAGTTCCTTTCCATCCACAGGGTGTGGGATGATATAATGGCCCTCCTCTTACATAATGATTGACATGCAATAAAAATAGCTTTCATTTATTAGATACTTCATCTGGGACAGGCCCTGTGATGAGTGGGTTACACATATCCATTCACAGCAACCCTGTGAAGTGGCTATAAGTGTTGCCACTTTACAGCTGAGAACACCATATCCCAGAGAGGCTGAGCAACTTGTCCAGGGTCACACAGCTAGTGTGACAAAGTCTGTACTTCAAAAGACACAAGAGAACTTAGAAATCAACCTGAGATGAGGAATGCCAATGAGGAAACCAGAGAGGTTGAGCAACCTGCCCAAGGGCACACAGCTAGTGGTAGACTCAGGGACAGAATTTGGCTTCTGAACTCTCAGGCTTGTTTGTTTTTCAGACTCTCTCTTATAAGCTGTTATTTCTTGGATGATTCTTTTTCAGAGGCCTCCTGATCGGTTTCTTTTTTCTCATCATTGCATACATCTCTCCTCCCTGGTGCTTTCGTCACTCATCATTTTCTCTCTAATTGAAAGCTGTAGAGGAATCTAATGAGTATCCTAGGTGATCCTTCACCATCTGTCCCTCTGACCTACAGAAAAAAAAAAAAGTGCCAGAAAAGCTCCATGAGTCTGTATTCATTAATTTGGAATGAGTCATAATTTAACCAGAAAAGGATAAAAGTTTACCTTCATCCTTTCCCCACAAAAAAAGAGATTGCTAAGCAGATAGTCAATGGGAAACAAGGTTAGGTGGAGTCATGATCAAAAGAGGAACTTGTTAATGCAAATTTTAACCCAGTAAGACCCTAAATGTCCAAAGGGAACTGAGTAAACTCAATGATTGTACACAGTGGAAGACTGGCTAGCCATGACTGTGTCATAGAACATTGTATAACAATATGAGAACAAATTATGATTAGTAAGCCGACAGCATAAATACAAAATAAAATGACTCTGCATTTTTATAAGTATATATCTATAGGGGAAAAAGAGACTGGAAAGGTGTATTTAGTAGCTATCTCTGTGTGTGCGTGCATGCATGTGTACTAAGGCACTTCAGTCATGTCCAGCTCTTTGTGACCTTGTGAACTGTAGCCTGCCAGGCTCCTCTGTCCATGGGATGCTCCGGGCAAGAATGCTGGAGTGGGTTGCCATGCTCTCCTTCGGTGGATCTTCCTGACCCAGGGATCAAACCTGTTTCTCTTACATCTCCTGCATTGGCAGGTGGGCTCTTTACCACTGGCGCCACCTGGGAAGCCCCAGTAGCTATCTCTAGGTGATTTATATTTTCTTTTTGTGTTTATCTGTATCTTCCAAATTTTCTACAGTGAACATTTTCATAATCCAAAGGAGAAAAAAGTTCAAATTGCTAACATTGTCATTAAGAACTGTTGTTTTTTCTGAGACTGCACACACAGAAAAGTAAGGAATCAACCACAAACCTCTTTCCTGAGCTGGCCATATGCTAGCAATTTAACAATTATCCTACTCCAGTAGAAAGATGAGCAATGAACACAAGTAGTTCACTGAAGAAATACAAATGGTCAATAAACATGTGAGAAGACTCTCAATCGTTTCATTAATAACTTTTAAAATGTAAATTAAAATGACAAAGGAGATACTGTTTATTTGCTTAGCAGATTCAGTTCAGTCGCTCAGTCATGTCCGACTCTTTGCGACCCCATGAATCGCAGCACTCCAGGCCTCCCTGTCCATCACAGTCTCCCAGAGTTCACTCAAACTCACGTCCATCGAGTTGGTGATGCCATCCAGCCATCTCATCCTCTGTCGTCCCCTTCTCCTACTGCCCTTAATCCCTCCCAGCGTCAGAGTCTTTTCCAATGAGTCAACTCTTCGCATGAGGTGGCCAAAGTACTGGAGTTTCGGCTTTAGCATCATTCCTTCCAAAGAACACCCAGGGCTGATCTTTAGAATGGACTGGTTGGATCTCTTTGCAGTCCAAGGGACTCTCAAGAGTCTTCTCCAACACCACAGTTCAAAAGCATCAATTCTTCGGCACTCAGCCTTCTTCACAGTCCAACTCTCGCATCCATACATGACCACTGGAAAAACCATAGCCTTGACTAGATGGACCTTTGTTGGCAAAGTAATGTCTCTGCTTTTCAATATGCTGTCTAGGTTGGTCATAACTTTTCTTCCAAGGAGTAAGCATCTTTTAATTTCATGGCTGCAGTCACCATCTGCAGTGATTTTGGAGCCCCAGAAAATAAAGTCTGCCACTGTTTCCACTGTTTCCCCATCTGTTTCCCATGAAGTGATGGGACCAGATGCCATGATCTTCGTTTTCTGAATGTTGAGCTTTAAGCCAACTTTTTCACTCTCCTCTTTCACTTTCATCAAGAGGCTTTTTAGTTCCTCTTCACTTTCTGCCATAAGGGTGGTGTCATATGCATATCTGAGGTTATTGATATTTCTCCCAGTAATCTTGATTCCAGCTTGTGCTTCTTCCAGCCCAGCGTTTCTCATGATGTACTCTGCATTGAAGTTAAATAAGCAGGGTGACAATATACAGCCTTGACATACTCCTTTTCCTATTTGGAACCAGTCTGTTGTTCCATGTCCAGTTCTAACTGTTGCTTCCTGACCTGCGTACAGGTTTCTCAAGAGGCAGGTCAGGTGGTCTGGTATTCCCATCTCTTTCAGAATTTTCCAGTTTATTGTGATCCACACAGTCAAAGGCTTTGACATAATCAATAAAGGAGAAATATATGTTTTTCTGGAACACTCTTGCTTTTTCGATGATCCAGTGGATGTTGGCAATTTGATCTCTGGTTCCTCTGCCTTTTCTAGCAGAGCTTAAAACAAATGATAGGGGAATTCCCTGGTGGTCCAGTGGTTAGGACTGCATGCTTCCACTGCAGGAGGCGTGGGTTCAGTCCCTGATTGGGGAACTAAGATCCTGAAGTCACGAGGTGCAGCCAAGTAAACAAATAAATGATAATATCCAGTGCTGATACAGTGTGAGGAAGCCAACACTCTCAGACAACGCTGGTCCGAGTGAAAAATGCTATAAACCATAGCAGTTACCATGATGGATTGAATCTAAATATCTCCTCTTCCTCTTGAAATGCCACAAAAAAAGGCAGGACGGAAATTTTAAAAGGCAGAAACCCACCAAGACGGAGTACAGGAAAGGAGACCACAGAGGGCAAGATGTCAACAGTATCTTGAAAGAGGGAGAGCAGACTGGTGAGTGGCAGCTGACAGACTGTATCAGAGAAGGCTGGAAACTGAATGCCAACTGGAAGCGAGTGGGGTCTGCCTGTGACCTGCAGAGAGGCCCAGGAACTGGAGGTGCCAGCCATGTCAGAAGGCAGAGTGGGGTAAGATGGAAAACAGGAAGGGCTGTTGAAAGCACCAGTGTGTTTACAAAAGCACTCGGACTGCACAGCCCAGGTAGCTGACCAGCTAAAGCACCGGCCCAGCAGGAGGAGCCTTCTCTGGCGAAATTAAACCAGAGAAGCTCCAGACCTGGGAGCCTGGGCATAGCAGAGGGCAGGGTTGTCACTACACTACAAAAGGAAGTGGGTAGAGGGAGGGGGGATTCTTCAAAGGCTGTGTATCAAATGATGAGAAGGCAGCTTCCTTCCCCTACTGACCCTCCAAGAATGCTGGCGGCAGCCTGCCCTCCAGGCACAAGATCAAAGAATTTTCCTCAACAGAACCACATGACCTGGCCTGTCCACTTGATCACTCAGAGAGGTCCAACAGTCAACAAACTCCCAACTCCCCCCATACACACACACACACACACACACAGGTCCAACAGTCAACAAGCTCCCAAACTCCTGCCATACACATACATACACAGCCTCCAATCAGCTTTGAGTTCCCTGGTCATAAAAATAAACATTCAACTAGGAACCACCAAACACTCTCCAATGTGAAATAGCAAAATAACACAAAAGAAATTTAGGAGTAATGAATATAATACTGGGAGCAGAAATAAGCTGGGAAGAGAAAGAACTTTAATAAATATCTTTAGAGAAATAAGGATATTATATGAATGTTAATTTCACCAAATATGTGATTAACCACATCAGGAAGATGGGGGAGCAATAATGTATCAGGTAAGAGTGCTGTGTCCTACTTTTCATAATACAAAGTCAATAGATGATAACTAAAACAGAAAAAACTAGTCATACAGGCACTTTATTTAGAAATAGAAACAACTAAAATAGTTGGAAATGTTGTGTGTGGTAGGGAGAACTTGGAAGAGGGGAGATGAGGCAAGGAATTGCTATTCTTCAATGTAATCTTTGTAACTGCCTTAATAAAAGTGGATATGAAATTTTAAAAAAATGCTATGATATTTATTAGAGGAATCTGGACAAATGAATTAAAACTGTGAATATATGTAAACCTTTTACCCAGCACTCAACTTGTTAAGGATTTATCCTAAGGAAATTATAGAAGTAATATGCAAAGACGTATGTTCAGTGCTGTTTACTGCAGCATTATTTTATCATTATGCCAAAAACTGGAAACAACCTAAACACCCAGGAGACTCATTTAATAAATCATAGTATAATCCAAGCACTGGAATACTACACAGCTGTTAGGAGGGACAAGGAAGATTTTATAAATTAACATGAGATGATACTCAAGTGATACTAAGTGAAAAAAAGAGGGCTTCCCTGGTGGCTCAGTGGTAAAGAATCTGCCTGCCAGTGTAGGAGACACAGGTTGAATCCCTGATCCGGAAAGATCTCACATGCTGCAGAGCAACTAAGTCTGCCCACATCAAATATTGAGCCTAAGCTCTAGAGCCGGGTAACCACTAACTATTGAACCCGCGCACCACAACTACTGAAGCCCATATGCCCTACAGCCCGTGCTCTGCAACAAGAGAAGCCACTGCAGTGAGAATCCCAAGCACCACAAAGAAGAGTAGCCCCCACTTCCCGAAACTAGAGAAAAGCCCGCAGGCAGCAAAGACCCAGCACAGCCAATAAACAAACAAGTTTAAAAATGGTTAGAGAACAGTAAATACAGTTTGACACAAGAAATATTGTTTTAGAAGTCTAGTTAATTTCCAAAATATATAAAGAACTACTACAACTACCACTACTACAACTCAATAACAAAAATACCAAACAACTCGATTTAAAAATGGGCCAAGAACTTGAACAGGTATTTCTCCAGAGAAGTATACAGATGGCTAACAAGTACATGAAAAGGAGCTCTACATCACTAATCATCAGGGAAACACAAATCAAAACTACAACGAGATACCACACCCACTGAGAGGAAGAAAAAAACCACCACCAGAAAATAAGTGTTGGTAAGGATGTAGAGAGATTGGAACCCTTGTACATTGCTGGTAGGAATCCAAAATGGTACAGCCACTATGGAAAACATTCTGAAAGTTCCTCAAAAAAGTAAACACAGAATTACCATATGATTCAGCAAATCCATTTGTGAGTATATACAAAAAAGAATTAAAAGCAAGGACTCAAGTAGCCATCTGTACACTCGTATTCACAGCAGCATTATTTACAGTAACCAAAAGGTGGAAGCAATCCTATCCATCAGCAGATGATATAAACAAAATGCGGTGTCTATAGACAATGCAATATTTTTCAGCTCAGAGGGTAAAGTGTCTGCTTGCAGTGCGGGAGACCCGGGTTCAATCCCTGCGTCGGGAAGATCCCCTGGAGAAGGAAATGGCAACCCACTCCAGTACTCTTGCCTGGAAAATTCCATGGACAGAGGAGCCTGATAGGATATAGTAGGATGTAGTCCATAGGGTCGCAAAGAGTCAGACACAACTGAGCGACTTCACTTTCACTTTAAAAAAGGAAGGCAATTCTGACACCAGCTACAACATGCATGCACCTTGAAGACATTACACTATGTGAAATAAGCCAGCCATCAGAGGACAAATATTGTATGGTTCCATTCACGAGAGAGTAGAGTGGTAGTTGCCAGAGACGGGTGGGGAAGACTAGGGAGATACTGTTTAATGGGTACACAGTTTCACTTGGAGAAGAAAAAAAATCTGGAGATGGATCTTGGTGATGGGTGCATGTCAGTGTGAATGTACTTAATGCCACTAAGCTGTATGCTTAAAAACTAATTTTTATTTCATGTATATTTTGCTGTTATTGTTCAGTCACTCAGTTGTGTCCAACTCTTTGTGACCCCATGGACTGCAGCACACCAGACTTCCTGTCCCTTACCATCTCCCAGAGTTTGCCCATGTTTGTATCCATTGAATCAGTATATTTTATCAAATTTTTTAAAAAATTCAATTTTTTAAGTAGAAATTTATATACCAGTGTCACTAATAATCTCTGGGGCTGGAATTATGTAAAAATTTTCCCTTTCTCTTTGTTTATATTTTCACCAGTTACCACTATCAGGAAAAAAAGGTATCTAGTTCCATTTAGAAAATGAAAGTAACCTCACACCCTGAGAATGCCGTCTTACAGTTTACAAAACACTTTCACAATCATCGTCCTGCTTAAGCATCACCAACATTCCAAAAAAGAGAGACATTTTTGAACTGTGTAGACCAGAAAGGTTCAGAGGACGGTGAATTGCCCGTCAGTAAGACAAGGAACCAGGACTTAATCACAAGCCCCAACTTGGTCAGCTCAGCAAACTTTCAAGCATCACACCAGCTGTGTCGAAGTCAATCCCAGAGAAGCCTGTCAGAACTCAAGAAGCTCTCTCTACAGCCTAGAAAAATGTTACCTGGGCAGCTCAGGTAACACACAACCAAATCAAGGTGATGAGATTTTAGGGGGGTAGAGGTCAAATGATGTGGTTTCAGGAAGCCACCCCTGGTACCATCCCTCACAGGGACATAACCAACTTCACAAACTGACCCAAGCCTCTGACAGTCCCCCACAATGGACAGAAAGGGTCTACCAGGAGCCCCCCACTCTGGCCTTGATCTGGCCCAGACCTTATCCAAGCTGACCCCCCCCAGTCCCCACCATCCCAACATACCTGGTCCTGTGTCCCAGGCCTCGCAGATCAGATCAACAGCAGCACAAAGTGGCTGGAGCTGAAGCAGCTGAAACAAAGTGGAAATCAACAGGAAGTGTGAGAATCACCTTGTGACAAAAGAGGCACGAAGACCGGAAGTGGGTTTGGGCCAGGAAGGCTGCGGCCGGCCTTCTAGAAGTGAGGCAACCTTGCAGCCCCACTGCTCAGCTGCTGTTGAGCAAGACTTCAGGGTTGAGGAAGGAGAAAAGTAAACTCAAGCCCTAACTCTTTAGCCAGCTTCCCCTTTGTCTGTCTCCAGCCCTGTATTAGAGGGGAAAAGCAAGGAGGAGAGCTTTCCCACATTAAGGGTAGGAGATGCAGGATCCTTGTTGATTCAGTGGTAAGAATCCACCTGCCAACCTAGGTTCGATCCCTGGTCTGCGAACCAAGATCCCACATGCCCCAGAGCAACTAAGCCCATGCTCCACAACTACTGAGCTGAAGCACTAGCGCCCTAGAGCCCTTGCTCCATAACAAGAGAAGCCACTGCAAAGAGAAGCGCATGGACCACAAGAGAGTAGCCCCCTGCTCACAGCTAGAGAAAGCCCATGTGCCGCAACAAAGACCTAGTGTAGCCAAAAATAATAAATAAAGGGTAGGGCTTCCCCAGTGGCTCACTCGGTAAAGAATCCACCTGCAGTGCAGAAGACACAGGAGACTCAGGTTCAATCCCTGAGTTGGGACAATCCCTTGGAGGAGGGTATGGCAACCCATGTATTCTTGCCTGGAAAATTCCATGAACAGAGGAGCGTGGTGGGGTACAGCCCATGGAATCGCAAAAGAGTCAGACATGACTGTGAAACTGAGCACACAGGAGATGCCCAGAACCTGGCAAAGCACACCTGTGGCTTCAGAGAAACAATGGGAAGTCAGAGGGAAGTAGCCTCCGCCTACCACTTTTGGTGGCGAGACCTTGAATGAGTTTCTGCGTGTCTCTGTGTCTCATCTTTGCAAAATGAAATGGAGGTGACACCAGTACTGACCTCATGGCGTTGTTTGGGCTTAAATGAGATAATATGTGTAATTGGCTTCACATACATCCCATTCCCTTCAGTGGTTGGTGGCATCCCCCCTCCTTTCTGCCTCTCCAAATCTGACCCACTCCTTAAGTCTTTGGCAGGTCATGCCACCCTGGTCTGGAGTCACTTCTTGCCTCCACAGTGGCTGCAGGTCAAATGTGTCACTAGGTCCCACCGTGTTGGAGAGGCACCACGGTTAAGAACTACGACTGAGGCCCTTCACCGATAATTCCTTCCCATGGAGCTGTTTATCTCCCCAAGGTCACCCAGGGAGAGTAAGGGCTGCATGGATTTGTCTCTGTTTTCCCAGGAGCATCTACCAGAGCACTGGAAGTTAGTCCATAAATGTTCATGGACTTTTAAGATGCTATGAAGGTTTCAGACTGACCTCAGGGCAGCTCAGGATCATGTTGTCTCCAGCCTGGGGCTGCTGCTGCTGCTGCTGCTGCTGCTAAATCACTTCAGTCGTGTCCGACTCTGTGCAACCCCATAGACGGCAGCCCACCAGGCTCCCCCGTCCCTGGGATTCTCCAAGCAAGAACAACTGGAGTGGGTTGCCATTTCCTTCAATGCATGAAAGTGAAAAGTGAAAGTGAAGTCGCTCAGTGATGTCCAACTCTTCGCAACCCCATGGACTGCAGCCTACCAGGCTCCTCCGCCCATGGGATTTTCCAGGCAAGAGTACTGGAGTGGGGTGCCATCGCCTTCTCCGTGTCTCCAGCCTACAGGAGGCTTATGCAGGATTTCAGCTGATGGTAAAAGGACTCACCTGTGGGTGTCAGTAGCGCACCATCTGAAAACATCTTGCAGTGCAATGCAATTATATTTGGACCAGAAGGGACACTCTTTGAAGATGGTACTTTTAAACTAGTAATAGAATTTTCTGAAGAATATCCAAATAAAATGCCAACTGTTAGGTGTTTAGGTATCCTTCAGAATCGGTGGAGTCCGATCTTCTATCTTAACACCAATTTAGTCTCTGCTGGATGAACTGAATCCAAATAGTCCAGCCAATAATCAGGCAGCACAGCTTTATCAGGAAAACAAATGAGAATATGAGAAAGGAGTTTTGGCCATTGTTGAATAAGGCTGGAATGATTCATAATACACAAATGATCTGTTAATCTTTTTCATCGTTGTAATTTACCTCTCAGTAGAAAGGCTAACATATTTCAAGTGCCACCAGTTTTAAGGATTCTGCAGGGGGAAAAAAAAGTCCTTCAATTTAGAACATAACAAAAGCTTGTGTTTCTTGATGAATGTACTTTTTGTTGCATGGTATGAACTAAGTTATTGCTTACATAAATTTGTAATATATTCTATTTGTATTTTCTTCCCAAGTGTATAATGTTGGCATGGAGCTTTCATGACAGAATAACATTTTGTACATCTGTACTTTTTTCAAATATTGAATGCCTTATTTTGGAATTTTTAGATTTTTTTAAATTGAAAGCACTTGAAGTTTTTTTATATATGAATATTACATGTAAAGCTGTTAAAATATGTATCTTCAGTGTACAAAAAAAAGATGCTATGGTAACACCATCCTATTTAAAGCATTCTGGTAAACTCCTGCACCTGGGCTGAGGTCGCCATAGCAACAGTTGTGCAGGCTGTGGCAAAGCCTTGCAGGAAGGCAGGACCTGGGTGATCCTTGGCTCCTCTTAGTTCCTCTCAAATCCCTAAAAGCACTAAAGATGTGAAGTGGGGGAAGATGCTGAATGCTGTAGCTTGAGCTGCCTGGAAATCCTGCTTCCTGCTCTCATCTCTAGAAGAAAGCCTGGGTAGCTTGCAAAATACTTAAATCTCCCTCAAAAGCAGCCTAAGGTTTGCCACCTGATTGGGAGACCAGCCCTCCAACTGGCTTTCTGTCCTCAGCTCCCTGGTCCCCTTTTTTCAGATGACAGATATCTTGATAGCTGAGATGACATCTTCTTAAGGATCGCCCCTCACCTTTTTTTTTAATAACTTTTTTTTTTTTTTGGTTGAATCAGGTCTTAGTTGCAGCACATGGGATCTTTCATTATGGTGCAAGGATTCTCAGCTGTGGCTCACAGGCTTAGTTGCTCCATGGCATGTGGGATCTTAGTTCCCTGTTGTTGTTCAGTCACTTAGTCATGTCCAACTCTTTGCGACCTCAAGAACTGCAGCATACCAGGCTTCCTTGTCCTTCACCATCTCCCGGAGCTTGCTCAAACTCATGTCCATTGAGTCAGTGATCCCATCCAGCCATCTTGTCCTCTGTCGTCCCCTTCTCCTCCTGCCTTCAATCTTTCCCAGCATCTGGGTCTTTTCCAGTGAGTCAGCTCTTCACATCAGGTGACCAAAGTATTGAAGCTTCAGCTTCAGCATCAGTCCTTCCAATGAATATTCAGGATTGCTTTCCTTTAGGATGGATTGGTTGGATCTCCTTGCAGTCCAAGGGACTCTCAAGAGTCTTCTCCAACACCACAGTTCAAAAGTATCATTTCTTCAGCGTTCAGCATTCTTTATGTTCCAACTCTCACATCCATACATGACTACTGGAAAAACCATAGCATCGACTAGACGGACCTTTGTTGGCAAAGTAATGTCTGCTTTTTAATATGCTGTCTAGATTTGTCATAGCTTTTCTTCCAAGGAGCAAGCGTCTTTTAATTTAGTAGCTGCAGTCACCATCTGCAGTGATTTTGGAGACCAAGAAAAAGGAAGTCTGTCACTGTTTCCACTGTTTCCCCATCTATTTGCCATGAAGTGACAGATCAAGCCCTGTTCCCTAGCATTGCAAGAATTCTTAACCACTGGACTAGCAGGGAAGTCCTTGCCCCTCACCTCTTGTTCCCTCCAACTTACCACCCCACCAAGTCTGCCCACCTCCACATTTCTCTTAGTATACCCCAGGCCTTGTTGAAGCTTACTGGGTGCCAGGCTCTGTGCTCAGTGTGTTTTGTTTTGGCCGCAATGCACAGTTCATGGACTCTTACTTCCCCCAACAGGGATTGCACCCACACCCTCTGCAGTGGAATCGGTGCATCCTAACCACTGACCAGAGAATTCCTGTGTGCTAAGTGATTTACATATAATATCCTGCTTTAACCCTCAAATAACTCTCCAAGTAAAGGCTGTTGCTATTCCCATTTTACAGATGAGGAAACTGAGCCCCAAAGAGGTCACACAACTGGCCCAACTTTAACTTGCAGGCATTTCAGTGGGATTTTATTCCAGGAAGCTATACACTCTCCCACCTCCATGTCTCACAGAGAAGGGAGTTTTGTAGTTAGCCTGTTCAAAGTTTTGGAACTACTGAGCCTGAGTCATCACCAGAGGGCTGATTAGAAATGCAGAGCCTCAGGCCCCACCCCAGTCCCACTAAATTAGAATTTGCATTTTCACAAGAGAACCAGGTGATTGGTTTGCTCATCAAGATTTGAGCCTTGGTCTAAATTGAATTGAATGGGTAGCACAAGACACGGACCCACAAGCAAAGTAAGCATAGACAAAGAACCCCGCAGGGCTCTAGATCTTGGGGGGTTTGCCTCTAGAGAAAGAACAGAGACAAATATTTAGGGCTCTGGGGCTCCTCTCGCCTCAGTTTCCGCTTTCTAAGTCCTCGCGCAAAATCTCAACTTTGGAAGTTCAGAGAGCAATCGGATGGCTTTAGAGCGCCACCTTCTGGTCATGCTAAGCTATGCAGCACACGTTTCTGCTCCGGGCATCCTGTCCCAGAGAGGCAGCTACTTGTCTGCAGGGGCTAAACCTTCTCTTGGGGACTTCTGTAGTTTTTCCCAGCAGTTTATTTCTCTTCCTTCTTTACCCTTCAACACTCACCATTCGTTATTCTTATCACTGATTCAGATAACTCCTTGCTGGCTAAATGACAGCAGTACCGCACTTCATGTTTGCTTACTCCCTGACCTCAATTCAGTTCAGCTCATCAGGGGTGCAAAGCCTAAGACGTGACCATTTCTGTTTTCAGTAACATCAAAGCAAGTGGAGGAACCAAGACCTTAGGGTTACAAACAAGGCATAAAGATTTTAAACTGATCTGTATAAGAAAGAATTCACATGGACATATTCACGTGGACATTCACATGGACATATTTCTATTTACCTATGTTTATATCTATCTAAAATCAATCACAGAAGGAAAATATCTAAACAGAGTATTATGCAAAAGATATAGGTAAGCTCATAATAGAAGAAATGCCATTAGTCAAAGACATTTTTAAGAAGTGTCCCTATTTTAAACCTTTCTTCTTTTGAATTAGATTTTTAAAATTATTGCTTTTTCCATTATCCTAATTATACTTTTATTATTTTTAGTGCTTTATTATCATTCTAATGGTTATCAAGCAATCCCACTCCCAGAATAATGCAAGATTACAATTTAACTCCATTTATCCTCCTCCTGCTTTCTATTTTCATCAAGTATTTTAATTTTTATGAATTTTTAAACTCTAAAGATATTTTTACTTTATGCAATCAATACTCATGTATTTTCCCCACTCATTTACCTCCTGTCATTCATTCATTCCTGTATGATTTTGCTTCCACAGGTATCATTTTCATTCTGCCTAAAGAACATCCTCTACCCCCAATAAAAATTAAAAATAAAAAAAGAACATTATTTAGTAGTTTCATTTGTTTATTTCGGGACTTTTAGTGAAGCTCTTTCAGCAGTGAATTCTATTTTCATCTGTAAACTTCATTCCACCTTCTTTTTTTTTTTTTGGCCAAGCCACCCTGCATGTGGGATCTTAGTTCCCTTGAACAGGGATCAAACCCCGCCCCCTGCATTGGAAGTGCACAGTCTTAACCACTGGACCACCAAGGAAGTCCCTCCACCTACATTTTTTAAGAATACTTTTCTCTGAATAAAATTCTAGGTTGGCAGCTATTTTCTTTCAGTCCTTAAAAGGTTCTAGCATGTAGTCTTGACATGCACCCTCTCTTGGATTGCACCATTTATCTTGGAAATCAGATGTACTATTTTGCTTCTCTGAAGGTGATGTGTCTTTTCTTCTCAGACAATTTTTCAAAATTATCTTTGACTTTGGTTTTCAGAAGTTTTACTACAGTGTGGTCAGGTAGCGATTTTTTTGGGGGGGAGTGGTATTTATTTTGCTAGAGATTTGTAGAGTTTCTTGAATCTGTGGTTGAATGTTTTTTACTAATATTGTAAAATTTGTGATCCATAACTCTTCATCTGTTGCTTCTGAACAAGTCACTCTTTTAAATGTATTTAGACCTTTACATCACATTCCGTATTCTCTTATGCTCTTTTCTGTATTTTCCATCTTCCCCTCAACCCCAGTCCCATCCTTTTCTGCCCACTTAGCTTTCAGTTTACTAATCCTGTCTTCTGTTATATCTAACCTGGGAATTCCCTGGCAGTCCAGTGGTTGGGATTCAGTGCTTTCACTGCTGTGACACAGATTCAATCCCTGGTTGGGGAACTAAGATCCCACAAGCCACACAATGTGGCCAAAAAATAATCAACACAACAATAATAATAGTAACCTGTTGTTAAACCCATCTATAGAGTTGTGTTTTTTTTTAAGGAATTGTATGTTTTGATTCTAGAATTTCCACTTAGTTCTTTAAAAAAAATTGTTTCTAGTTCTCCATCTACTTTCTTGAACGTACTGGGGAGAGTGGGGTAAAGACCAATTTATAATAATACCCAGGCAAGGTGGGTGAGACAAGGCAATTTCATATGCTACTGGAGGAAGTTTAAATTGGCACAGTTTATGAAAGGGAATTTGACAATTTTTACCATGTCTTTGAAATTATATTATACTTTGACTCCTCCATTCCATTTCTAATAATTATTTAAAGTGTGAAACAGAAGAAAGGAAACCTCTTTTTTTTTTTTTTTGGCTGGCCTGCAAGGCCTCAGCAGTAAAAACTCGGGTCCTAACCTTTGGACTGCCAGGGAATTCCCATTTAAAATGAAGCTGAGGGACTTCCCTGCTCGTCCAGTGGTTAAGACTCCCCACTTCCACTACAAGGGGCATGGGGTGGATCCCTAATCAGGGAACCAAGATCCTGCATGCCCTGTGGTATGGCCAAAAGCTATTAAATTAATTAATTAAATTAAATGAAGTTGGGTGGCCAGAAGGGAGAAGTCTCACATGCTACCACTCCACATCAATTACAGACCCCAAAAGGAAGAATTTTTCTCTCCCAGCAACCAGACCAGCCAATGGGAAGTGCCCTCCAGCCTGAACTCTCCTTTTCCCCCAGTGGACTTTCTTCATATTAACTCCAACTGCCTCCTTTTGCTCTACAAAGTAACATTCCTCTCCTTTGTTGGACTTGCCTGTGACTTTTGCTATAGCTTTCTTGCCCCAAATTGCAATTTCTCTACTATTCTGGAAAAAAGAAAACAAAAACTTTTTTTTTGCTAGCAATATAATTGGCTGTTTATTTTTAGGTTTGATAAAGGAAATAACACCAAGATTTTGCAATTAAAAAAACACATTACAGAAAATTTTATAATAGGGGGAAATTGGAAACTTAAATGTCAATCGATAGATACATTAATTAAATAAATGACTATATCATCGACTCAATGGACATGAGTTTGAGCAAACTCCAAGAGATAGTGAAGGACAGGAAAACCTGATATGCTGCAGTCCATTGGGTCCAAAAGAGTCGGATACAACTCAGCAACTGAACAACAACAATCCATTAAAAATAAGGGTGTAAAAGAAAATAAAGTTTTCAGGTGCTGAAAAAATCAGGTCCTAAAAGTGTTTATTCAGTGTGATTCCACTTATTCTAAAATCATTACATGCTATAATTATACATAATATATAATTATTTTTAGCATAGCTATATATATAGGAGCTGAAAGAATAAACAAAAATATTTATAATATTTATCTGTAGAGGTGGCATAAAGCTGATGTTTTCATGTGTGCTTTTTTATGAAATTTCCACTTTTTTTCAACACGAAGCACTATTTTTATTTACAAAAGAAAATTTTTTTTCCTCTCCTGATTCCTGATTTTTTTCCTCCCTGACCCTGGCCTTACCTGTCTCAAGCACTGAGCACTCTCAGCTGTCAGTGAGGCATTCAGCTCCGGATGAAGAGTGAAGGCTGAGAAAATCCTCCAACAAAGGGCTAATTTCAAACAGTCTTTCTCCTACAGCTGCCACCCCCTAGGAAGTGCGAAGTTTCCCTTCCACGAACCGTCCGGCGAACAAATCTTCCCTGCTCTTTAGCTTCCCTTCCCCCACCTGTCCCAGAGCATCTCTGCCCCTGCGGCTGGCGCTTTACGACGGTGCAGGGAATGGGGCGGGGACGCACGCAGCCCAGGTGAGTTAGCTGCAGGACGCAATCCACGCCGGCTCGTACGCGACTGGGACGTGACTCAGCCTTCCTGCTCGCCCGGTGCCCCACCCCTGCTCCCTTCGGCCGCCTCCCGCAGCCCGCAGCACCCTCGAGCCACCGTCGGTTCTTGCCAGGTTCATCCTCAAGTCCAAGCTAGTTTTCTCCTTTGCGCAGGATTCCTTTGGTTCATCCCACTCTGTGGCTTCCCGGCCAGTGGGCTCTCAAGCACTGAAACCAGCCTTGGGCTCAGCCTTCAAGAGTCCTGAAGTGGACCCTTTCAGCTCTGAGACCATCCTGAGCCTCTGTAGCTCCCAGGGTCCTCATCCCCATTCATACGTTTCAGATCAGGGTGTGCAAAGCTCCGTGCACGTCTCATATCAGCGTGTTCAGAGGCCTATGCACGCCACCACTTCCGGTGGTACCCAAGTGAATCTTTTTTTTGCTTATTATGTATTCATATTGCTGTTTATTAAAATATGATTAGAACATCAGACCTGTGATTTCACAGTATGGATGCTCAGAATGAGGTGAGAGTAAATATTTATATTTAAAATATGGCTCCTATTTGTTATTTTTGTTTTTAAGAAAAATCAACAGTTGTACATGCAGTACTTTGATGTGGCAAAAATTACCAAGACAAACCATTGGATTGTTTCCCCGGGGGGATTTCTTCCTTAAAAGCCTCAGATTCCATCACTTGTCCCTCCTTCTTTCCTAGCCCATCTTCCCTTCCCTTCCCAGACTCACCTCCTGGAGAATCTGCCAGAGATCAGGCTTTTTCAAAGACAACATTGGTGTACAGTGGCTAAGTAAGGCTCTAACCCAGTGGTGGGCTCATCCTCCCATCTCCAGCCAGACGAAAGTTCTCAATCTATTGTGACTTGAGGGGGTGGGGAGAATTTTGGTGTGGATTCCAAAAGCCATTAGAATAGAAGGTAGGGGCTTCCCTGGTGGCTCAGTGATAAAGAATCTGCCTGCCTGCCAATGCAGGAGATACTGGTTCTATACCTGGTGCAGGAAGATCCCACATGTCATGGAGCTACTAAGCCCAAGCCTGTGCACCACAACTATTGACCCTGTGCCCTAGAGCCTGTGCTCTGCAGCAAGAGAAGCCACAGCAACAAGAAGCCCGGGCCCGGCAACTAGAGCAGCCCCCACTCTGTGCAACCAGAGAAAGGCCCAGGCAGCAAGGAGGACGCTGTGCAGCCAATAAATATATAAAACTATTTAAAAAAAAAAAAGAATAGAAGGTAGAATGACTTCATTGTCTGAACTTCACATGCTTCTGTGCAGGAAAAGCGCGTGCATACACACACACACCCCTCATGCACATAAGCTAGGCTTGAGAAGTTGGATTTATTCATTTCACAAACACTGACTTATTAAACACTATTGCCAGACACAAGACCCTATGCTACAGTCAACAGAGATGAGTTAGGAACTCCTCCTTCAGGGTCTTAAAAGATAAAGATGCCAGCGGGGAAGTGATGAGGAAGAAAGGCATTGCAGCCAGGAAAAAAAAAAGCCGGAAAAAATCACAGAGCCCCAGAAGCCCAAGGCCTCAAGGGGTCTGAACTAGAAGCCAGCACTGTGGCTATGCTGCGTGGCTTGAGCTGGCCCAGGGCAAGGGGGCTGTCCAGAAAACCATGTGGGAAAGGCAGTGTGGGCCTCATGTGCAGACTGAGGAGGGTGGGCCTTGTACCGAGGGCAGTGGGGAGCCACGGAAGTCTTTAGAGGGAGGGAAGGGATGAGGAGGAACACCCGTGGAGATGTTCTGTGGCTGCTTCAGTGTCGGTTGGACAGAGGGGGCTGAGGGCCGGGGGTAGGGGGCTTGGGAATGAAAGCAGCACCTGTCCACCTTCCAAGCCGGGTGCCCTGGCAGGGCCTGTTTTCTGCTCAAAGGCCCCAGGTTTCCCCAGAGAATCAGCACCCCCAGGCTATGTAAGGATAGAAGGAGAGCCAGGGGGTCGGCCATAGAGAACAAGTTAGACTAAGGTTTCAGAGGTGTGGGCAGCCTGGCGGGAGGGGGTGAGTCCAGGAAACTCATGGGGGCAGGAATGAACTGAAACCCCCGGATAGCCCCTGATCTGCCTGGAGCCAAACAGGGCAGCCTGCAATGGGCTGAGTGGACACTTGATTTGCATTTCCCTGATGATTATTGATGCTGAACATCTTTTTGTGAGCCTGTTGGCCAATTTGCATTTCTTCTTAGGAAAAATGTTCAGTTCTTCTGCCCATTTTCTAATCCGGCTTGTGTGTGTGTATGTGTGTGTGCTGTTGGGTTGTATGAGCTGTTTACATATGTTGGATATTAATCCCTTATCAGTCATAGCATTTGCAAATATTTCCTCCCATCTTGTAGGTTCAGGCCCATTGTTTGTATCTATTTATTTAATCATCATCACAATCCTACAGAGTAGGTAATATAATCTTTTTTCTTGGCCGCAAAGCACAGCTTGTGACATCTTAGGTCCCCCACCAAGGACTGAACATGGGCCCGTGGCAGTGAGAGCCCAGAGTCCTAGCCACTGGACAGCCAGGGAAGCCCCAGTCTGCATTTCAAGGCAGATTCTTGACCACTGGGCCACCGGGGAAGTCCCAACTCCTGCCTTATTCTTAATTTTTTTCTGATCATGAAAGAAATATACATTCAAGGATCACAGGAATGTGTGAGCCAGAAAGTTTCTCCAGTGATAACCACTAACAAGTTGGATGTGTCTACTTCCAGATTTGTCCTCTATAAAAACGATCATATATTATCATTTCCATGAACAGAGTCACACAGACTGTTCTGAAACTTACTTCTGTTTCATGTGGTATCAGGGACAGTTCTCCTTTATTGGTTTTATTCTGCCTCCGTCTTTATCTCTGTGGTGTTTGATCTTTGGAGCTCGGAGACCCTCTGAGTGTCAGATGAAGGACAAGTGTATATAAGCACATCACCCAAATATCTGTGTATGACCTTGCGTGGCAAAGAGTTACTGAGGCTGATCTGAGCCCTTCACCCTGTGCCCTGTCATGGCAAGGGAGCAGGAAGCAACAGGAGGATCACCAAAATGAACTCTGGAGGCTGGAGGACGGTATGACTTTTTCATTATTGGAAGGACATGGAGACTCATCTTCGGGGATGGGTCCTGGGTCACTGCCCCCATACTGAGACCCTCTGCTTGTCTCCAGCGCCCATCCCTGGACTCCTCGGGCGGGGGAACCCTCCTCTCTGAGCATCTTCATCAGGATCACCTGACTCCAACAGGGGCCAAACCCCTGGGCAACGCCAAAGCCTCCTGGCCTCAAACGGGTTGGGCAACATTCACTTCCCGGCGCTGGCCTCCAGACCTGCTCAGTCATTAGCAAATGCCTCGGCGGCGGCAGCTGTCACAGTAACAGCAGCAGGAGGACGTGCCGCCCGCCCAGCGCTTCTGGGTGGCTCAGATCTGCTCCGTAGAGGCCAGCGGGTGGAGAGGTGGATGCTGCTCGCCCTGGTCCCAGCCAAAGTGAGTCTGGGGGCCAGGCTGGGGGCAGGGAAGGAACTTGGCGGAGTTCTGCACTGATGCCAGGCGTGTGTGTGTGTGTGTGTGTGTGTGTGTGTGTGTGTGTGTGTGTGTAAGAGAGAGAGAGAGCTGAAGCTATAAAGCCTTGGGAATCCAGGAGGGAAGCCTAGGTGCCCACAAGTGTCACCCCGCCTCATAGACTCACTGTCCCAAGGTGGGGAGGTGGGGGTCACCTGAGCTGGTGACACCCCCCACCAGTCCTCAAGATGGGTGGGCTGCTGCTGTGGGTGAAGTCAGGCACTGGGGCTTCATGAGGTCGGCTCCCCTTGGGCCAGCCCTCCCCCTCCCCCTGCCTCTCTCATAGCCAGAGGGGCAGCTCCAGTTACAGTCACTTCGAGGAGGGAAGTCTTGAGGGGGGTCACTTTCCCATACAGGTTTCCTCATCATTCTTTAAAAAGAAAAAACTTTATTGAGGTATGATTGACATCCAACAAGATGTACATATTTAACACATACAACTGGATTCTGGAGTTTTTAGGAGGCATTTTCATCCTTGGTTGATTGTTAAATTGGTGTTTCTGTAGAGGCGTAAGGGCTGGGACTCTTGCTCTCAATTCTTCACCTACTCCTTCACTCGAGGTCTGGAACGCCCTCCATGGATGCACATTCTCGGGGACAGGGTGGTTCACAGTATGGCCTGTGTAGCCAGGCTGACCTGGCTTCGAACCCTGGATCTGCTGCCCTGGACTTTCTTTTAATTCCCACTGTATACTGTTCATTCTTTCTTTTAAAAAAAAAAAAATACTTCTTTATTTGGCTTCATTGGGTCTTAGTTACAGCATGAGGGATCTAGTTCCCTGAGCAGGGGTCGAACCTGGCCCCCCTGCACTGAGAGCTCAGAGTCCTAGCCACTAGACCACTAAGGAAGTCCCAGCAGCCTGGCTTTGAACAAAGTTACTTAAGCCTTGGTTCCCTAGTCTGTAAAATAGAGATAATATCTACCTCCTGGAGCTGTTGACGATGAAATGAGGAAGGGATGCAGAATGCCAAGCACACAATTAGTGTTCAATAAATAGCCGCTGTTGTAATTATTTATTATTAGCTCGACACTGGTCCCACCTTACCTAGGAAGACCTTCCAGCCCTCCTCTCCCCAAAATTTCCTGAAGCACCAACGGCGATGCCTTTGGATATAATGTCTTCCCTTTCATTTAGCTAGTCTGTGCCCCAATCAGAGCGTGTTCCTCAGATTTCTTCTGCTGCCCTCTCCCCAGCACCTGAGACAGTCAGGTTCGGAAGAAGAACTCAAGGATGGAGAATGAAATGGTATGAAGAGAAAGGGAGGGACTGAGCATGGGAGGCAAGAAGGTAGGGGTGGAGGACAGGTGGCCTTGCCCAGACGTGAAGGACAAGGCTCTCCCAAAGCACAGGATGGGAAGGGACTGCACAGGAGGCCATCAGCAGGGATCTGGGATGTCATCTGCATCCCCCGCATCCTATTATTTCTCAAACTCAGTTCTCTCTGTTCCCCTGCTCAACCCAAGGACGACAGTGCTTCCTGCTGCAAATATCTACTCACCCAATCTATCAACTGATTCAAATATTTTCTACACTCTCTAGGAAATCAATGAATATCTCCCCCCTCCCATCTCCCTCTCCAACCCCTCCCCAAGGTGACCTCAGACAAGTCACTTCCCTTCTCTGGACTCGGGTCTTTTCATCTATAACACTCAATTTTACTAAATGACCTGCAACATCCTTTCCCCTCCAGCATTTTCGAATCTATCTGCTTTATTCTCTTGTCTATCTTGATAGATCACTTCTCAGTTTTCCAAACAGCTCAGGGTATTGACCATCATTCCTCCTTTAAAAAATAAAAAAATCTCTCTTCAAGAACTTTATAAATGTCCACTAGATTCTAAAAGCTTCATGAAGGACATTTTCCCCCCATGCCACGCTTGCATGATCTCAGTTCCCTGATCAGCAATCAAACCCATGGCAGTGAGAGCCCAGAATTCAATCCTAACAATCAGGGAACACCCTTGAAGGGTTTTCTTAATCACTGCTTATTTCCAATGTCTGGCTCAGCACCTAGCCTGCAGCAACATTCAATAAATAATTGTTGAATAACTGGATACATGAATGAATGGATGGATGGATGGGTGGACAGATGGAACTGCCACCATACACCCCTGGGGAGTTATGAAACGCAGGGGGACATGCTAGCAGTTGGTCAGCTTAAGAAAATCAAGGTCATCCTGAGAAAAACCTCAGTTTAGATAACTGCATGTTATAAAATAAAAATGTCTGAGACACTGGAACCACCAACTTAGTAACCTATTGCCCATCCCTTACCTACTCCGTTGTCATCTTTTCTGGTTATTATTCTAACTCCAGGGGAGCTGCCCTTTGTCAGGGGCATGAGTGTTTTTAGTCATCTACATGATAAGAAACATCTGGGGAGGAGAGGGAAGGCAGGTGCTAGGAGGAGAAAGGACTGAGCCTGATTGACAACGTCTAGCACCAAAGAAAGGATGCTTTAGAACTGTGGTGCTGGAGAAGACTCTTGAGAGTCCCTTGGACTGCAAGAAGATCCAACCAGTCAATCCTAAAGGAAATCAACCCTGAGTATTCACCAGAAGAACTGATGCTGAAGCTGAAGCCCCAATATTTGGCCACCTAATGTGAAGAGCTGACTCACTGGAAAAGACCCTGATGCTGGGAAAGATTCAGGGCAGGAGAAGGGGGCAACAGAGAACGAGATGGTTGGATGGCATCACTGATTCAACGGGCATGAGTCTGCCATGAGATATTGAAGGACAGGGAAGCCTGGTGTGTTGCAGTCCATGGGGGTGCAAAGAGCTGGACACTTCTTAGGACTGAACAGCAGCCATTTACTGAGCATGTACTGTGTGCCAGACTTTTCATTCATGGCACCTCACTTAACACTCTGGACAACTCTGAGAAGAAGCCGGTACTATTATTATCAACCCCACCTCAGAGATGGGAAACTGAGGCTCAAATAGGTTATACAGACAGTAGTGGGCATATCAAGGATTTGAAGCCAGCTTCAGGGTCTGGCTTCTTGAACCCCCTCCCCTGGCCTGGAGGCCACACTGACCACCTTGGAGATCGACATTTGAAAACACCTGCAAAGGCTTTGGTGCTGCCACCAGGGTGGCCAGTCCCCTACCCCCACCTCTACATATTTGTGCTCTTTGTCGGTTATGGGATATTTTCAACTTGGCAAAATGGGCTTGGAACCAAGCTAAGAGGGAAGGGAGCGTCCAAAAGATCTGTGATTGAACCCATTCTCGTCTGTCCTTCCCCATTAACTAGTTTTGTTCCCACTATGTCATCTCTCAGTGGCTCAGCAGTAAAGAATCTCCCTCCTATGCAGGAGACATGGGTTCAATCCCTGGGTCGGTAAGATCCCCTGGAGAAGGAAATGGCAACCACTCCAGTATTCTTGCCTGGGAGATCCCATGGACAGAGGAGCCCAGCAAGCTACATTCTGTGGGGTCACAAAAGAGTCAGACACGACTGAGGAACTAAACAATGACAACAATGTCATCTCTCAGGTTTGGGGGCTGCCACACACCACTCTAGCTCTCAGTGTGTCCAGGGGTGTTTTGATGGAAGACTATATCATATCAGTAACCCTTCAGGAGGACCATGCAATCACGTGACCATTTGACTGTAGTCCTTCTAAAGAGGCTGTTCGAGGACTTCACTGGCGATCCAGTGGTTAAGATTCCATACTCCCAGTGCAGAAACATGGGTTCCACCCCTGGCCAGGGAAGTAAGATCCCACACCCTGCCTAGTGAGGCCAATAAATAGATAAATAAATAAACAGGCTGTTGGAAATGAACTTAGATGACACAGCTGCGATACTGGGAACGCGTGGAGGAATGAGAACACTGGCGCTGCGTCACACACCCAAACAGGGGCTTCCCGTCAAATCATCACCTTGGGGAACTGCACTTAATCCAACAACACTGCTACTGCTGGGAGCATCCTTGGAGCCCCTCTTTAGCTCTCAGATAACACCTGAAACCCACCTGTCACTTCATGGTGACTCTGTGTCTTTGATTTTAAATAATCTCATGCCACTTGGGCATTCATTTGCTTTTACCAGACTGGGCGCCAGGTGACCTTTGGCCATTTCCAAATACCAGACGTTTCCTCGAAGGATGAAAACCTGCCTTCATAGAGGTTGATTGGAAGGTTCTCTCGCAACCTTGGGCAGGCTGCCGAGAAGAATCTGAAGGATGACTGAGCTGTGGTGGGTGGAGGAAGGAGCCCACAGCTCCCTGACGTGACTGCGCAGCTGGCCAGCTAGCATTTGGATGTGTAAGTTCTGAGTTTTATTCTCAAATCCCTCATTGCTCTCCAGCTGCACTTAGCATAGAGGGATGGGAGCCAGGGGCTGAGGACAGCTGTACGGGTCAGCCAGCCTGAGCAGGGTGCTGGAATGGCAGCAGAGGCTTTTCTGGAGAACAGCCACAATGGGCACAACACACAGCCCCCATTGGAGCCTGGACCAGGCGGGGTAGGGGGAACCTCGGCTTAGCCACCTGCCTCCCCTGGGGAATAGGTCCTGCTGCCTCCACTGGGGGCTTGGGACCAGGGAGAGGGGAGGGGTGACCACAGGCGACGCACAAGTGGTGGTGAGGGATCAGGGGGCTACACCTTGGCCTCTGCACACCTCCTTCCAGTGAGGGGTGGCTGGGATCTCTGCTTGTCAGTCCCCCAACTCCCCTTCCAGAAGTGCCTCTCATCTCCTTTCCAGGGTCCTGGTGTGATTCGGGGAGTCCACTCAGGAGGAGCGGCAGGAGAGGCAGCAGGGAGGCAGGCAGGGAACCAAGCCAGAAAAGGCGCTGATGCTCAACCCTTCCCGCCCACAGCCAGGGCTCTGCCCTCCTGCTCGGCCATGTCTGAGGGCGAGAGCAAGGACAGCTCGGGCAGCGAGTGCCCCGTGTGCTACGAGAAGTTCCGAGAGCTGCAGGGCGCCAGTCGGACGCTGAGCTGCGGCCACGTGTTCTGCCATGACTGCCTGGTCAAGTACCTCCTGTCCACGCGCGTGGACGGCCAGGTCCAGAGGACCATTGTCTGCCCCATCTGCCGCTACGTCACCTTCCTCAGCAGGAAGAGCTCCCGCTGGCCCGCCAAGCTAGACAAGAGCTCCCAGATCCTGGCCGTGCCTGTGGGCCTGCCCCCCACACCACTGCCGGATGCCCTGGGCCACGCCAACCCCCTGGCCCTCTCCCAGCCAGTCTGGAGATCGTCCCCGGGCCAGCTGCCCTTGGACCCGCCGCCCGGCCTGCCCCGGGAGCCACAGATCTTCATCATCAGCCGCCATGGGATGCCCCTCGGGGAGCAGGACAGTGTCCTGCCACGGCGCAGCCTGGCAGAGCTCTCTGGGGCCTCCCCGGCGCCCAGCTCCACCCGGTCCTTCTGCTGCCGCTCCCGGGCCCTGCTGCTCATCACCCTCATTGCCGTGGTGGCCGTGGTGGCCGCCATCCTCCCCTGGGTGCTGCTGGTGAGGAAGCAGGCGTGAGTGGGGGCACCAGTCAGAGAGCCCCACTGGAAGCTGCCCGCTCGCACAGCCAGGCTGGCCATGGCCTGGGAGGGGCCCCAGTGCAGCCTTGGGCCAGCAGAGCCTCAGGGGCAGCCTGGGGCGGAGATGGGGTGTTAGGGTGCTGACTGGCATCACCC